>NW_026622775.1:17000000-17303030 GCF_023065955.2 Ursus arctos
TACAAGAATGGAACCTTGGAATAAATCCTGTTTGGAAATATTACTGAGAATAGAATTAAAAAATTCATCAAGTGAAATAATAGGCATATTTAGCTCCAGTAGATAAAAATCTACTGTGTGAAATGATAATTCAATATAATTTTTAGAGTGATAAGAGTTCTGATTTTGCTTTTTTTTTTTTTTACTTTATGTTAGATGAAACACTAGTCATTTTGTAGTTTATATTCCCTGGAATTTCAGACTCAAATTTTTAGCATTAGCTTCTTCACGTAGAATTATCAATTCATTTGAACTTTTTGTAGAAAGTCATTTATTTGAATTTAAAATCCTCAGGTTCTAATTTTCACTGAAAACTTATGTTTTTGTTATTTTAGCAAGTTTAACCCAAATAGTCCCATGAAATTTGAAGTTTAAGAAGAAATTGCTGGGTTTGAAAAGTATGTTTCAGTTATATGGATTAGAGACACATTGTGAAGCGTTATGTACTTTCCACCTGGAAATTAGTATAAGATTTTGATAGGAAGTCTTTAAAGTTTCATTTCATAAATAATAGTTTTTCAAGTAGCTATAGAAAACTATCTTATTAATGCTAAGAAGAGAACACTTTCAGGTCCTGTGATTATTAATTATTATTCTCTATTACATGTTCTATTTCTCATACTCTCTTGATGTTCAATGGTGGAAATAAAGTGAAATCCTTTAACTAGGAGGTTAGATACCAACAAAGACTCATTTTCTGCCCACTGCTCCTAGAGATTAAGAGGCAAAATTTTCCTTCGAGAGCTGTGGTCCAACGGCAATGGGGTGTTCAGAAACTGCAACTTTGAATTTAAAGTTGGAGATCTTTGAGTTGGCATTTCTGTCCAATATGGTTGAGTATCTGAAAGCGGTTCCACATTGCTTTATCAGGAAGTCAGGCTGACTTGTGATGAAAGATGATGAAGACAAATCCTAAACAGGGCTTCCTGTTTGCTTAAACCTCCAACCCAAGAGAAAATCGCTTCCAGTTTCCCTGTACAATCATGGTAATATATTTTCTTTTCAGATTGTTAACAGACTGTTCAGCTTGTACTTGGCATTTCAATCATAGTGAAAAAGGTGAAGCCCCAAAGATTCTGAATTCTCATTAGGAATCTGAAATTGGATGACCTTTGAAATTAACCTCTGCTTCTCCTCCTCTTCTCTTTAGTAAACACAGTATTCATTAATTCATATTAATTGATTTTCTGCTCCATGGACTGGTTTGAAATGGTTGCTGTAATGGACATAAAAGAAGGAAATGTAGGTTCTGTCCTCAGAGCTCACTGTTACTAAAAAAATCAGGTTAGAATACAGATGTAAATTTAAATTTAAAGATGGTAGCAACTCTGAAGGAATGATTAGGTTGTTCCCTTTTAAGATGAATACTGTGCACAATGAGATTTTTAATTTTGTGAATAATTTTTGGGATATGAAAAGTAGGAAAGAGAAAAAGAGGAGTTGGGGAAGAGAACAAACTTTGTGGAAAGACTTAGAATTTTCCTAGAATTCTGGGACATCAAAACCATGTTTGGGCAGGGGATTAAAAAAATAAGAAATTGATCTCAGCTTTATTTATGCAAGAAAAAATTGTTTTAAAGAGTTTGGCTAAAGATCACTAACTATTATACTTTACGAACTGTTTGACTGTAACTAATTTTTTTCTAATAGGCCTTATTTTAGAATATTAACCTCATGACTAGTATTAAACATAAACCTTATGACCAGTATTAAAATTTTTTTAAAAAGGAAGAATGGCAAGATTTGACACTTAGAATAATTGATTTTTAGAAAGATGAAATTATGTTAAAATAGTAAGATAAGTTCTATAAATAATACAAGTAATTACAATACCTTACTGTTAATTACACTAACTCATGCTAATAGCTAACATGTATTGAACATTTATTTCACCGACTACCTTGCTAAAGGCTGTACGTCCATTTCCTTGTTTGCCCCTGGGAATCGGGGTAAATAGTTGGGATGCATCTTATAGAAGAAGAAATTGGGACAAATGTGAAGCAGTTTTTCCGTAATAAACCTCAGTGTCCATGCTTTAAACTTCTACTCAAATCTTTGCTTCTAAAGAATATTTTGACCTCTTTCTTGCTTTCCAAACTTTTATTCACTTTCATTTCTTTTTTTCTTTTTTCATTCCTATCGTCTAATTTTCTCCCTTGCTTTTTTTTTTTTTTTTTTAAGATTTTATTTATTTATTTGACAGAGACAGCCAGGGAGAGAGGGAACACAAGCAGGGGGAGTGGGAGAGGAAGAAGCAGGCTCCTAGTGGAGGAGCCTGATGTGGGGCTTGATCCCAGAACGCCGGGATCATGCCCTGAGCCGAAGGCAGACGCTTAAGGACTGCGCCACCCAGGCGCACCTCTCCCTTGATTTTTTAACCCATCTTTCATTTTCTCATGGCACATCCCTGGTCTGTCCTGGATTTTCGTGTTTGGCAGTTAGTTCACGGACTACCTCTGTTGCTGTTGTACTCTAAATCAAATCGTGGATGACAGATAGCGCTTTTTACTTTTATAGTGTGATGTAGATATGATTAGAAGTAAAAGTATGTATCAACTGAGGCCTGACATAATTCTTTTTCATAAAAGGGGCAGAAAGGATATGCAAGAATGAGAGATTTATTGTCTAGTACATTCATCTGTACACACGTATACACATGTAATTGTTTTTCCTGGGAAACTAATGATAGAGATTCTGCCCATAAAACATGGGCAGCATGTTTGGTCACACTGTAAAGAAGCCCAGCAAATTCTTCCTACCACAAGTTAACTGTCTATTAGAACGCAAGGGTTTCATGTTCTTTCTATCAACTTGTGTCGGTCCCTGACGTCTACCATGGCAGAAGTCTGAATTCTTAGCATGCTGAAATGTACAGATAGTCTTCCAGAAAATTCTCTTTAGAACATGGCACTCACTATCTTTATAATTTGGAGTGCCGATGATGATCAGGATAAAGGCCAGGTTGCCACTGGAGAGAGAATATGCTGAGGAACAATTTTATAGGGAAATTATGCTTTGAGTGGCCATACAGGTAATTCAAAGATGGATTGCCTGGATCAGACAAAACCAAATAATCTCAAATTGCTCTATTTATGTTCTCAATGCGTCCAAACCTTGTTATTTCAATGATTACATAACAATTTGGCATACATGAATTCTCTGACAACGTTCAGAATCTCAAATTGTAAAAGTAAGTGTTTTCACATCATGCCTGACCCTTGCTAGTTAGTCATTAATGATTTTGCCCAATATGGAATTCTGAGTCTAATGATTTCCTTTCTGGCCATCTAAATAATAACCTAAAGAGGCTAAAAAATGTATAAGAATGTATTTTAATTGAATAGTAAGCAATATGTAATGTCCTATGTTCATAAGAAATGATGCAACAGAAGTGGGTTTTTTGTTGTTGTTGTTTGTTTGTTTTATTTGACTTATGCCCTGTTGTCTTCCCTGAGCAGTTTATGAGTCAAGGGGAAAGGGTGGGGCCCATGGGCAGGGTTATAATCCATCACCATCATATTAGTTTAATATAGCTAAGTTTTTATCTATTCTTTATATATTGAGGTCCACATATGCAATTTTATTGAAAAAAAATCCTGCAGCTAAAATTGTTAAAAAAACTCGCTATAGTCAATTAATATTTGATACCATGAAAAATGTCCACTTTATATAACATGAAAAAAAAAAGCTGATTACAAAACTAGAAGATGAAAGCAATTCTATAAAAAAAAAAAAAAAAAGGAGGGGAGCAAAGCAACACAAAGAAAAACCAAAAAAACCAAAAAGGCTGAATATATTTACAAGATTGTTTTGTATAATCTAAAAAATGAAAAAAAAAAATAGGCACAAAAAATGTGAATAACATGTTTGTACTGCTTCCTTTGGCCAAGTTATTAAGGATTACAGGAAGAGAGTGTGCTATTGCTTAAGATGATGAGACATTTATATTAAAAAATAAATACTGCATGTAGCAGGAAGGGGAAATTGCCTCATTAATTACCTGGTTATCTTATCAGGGCTCTAATTTTTTGGTTTTCTGGAATGCAGAGCAGGCTTTTGGTTTTCTGGAATGCAGAGTTGCTGGGGCAGCAGTTATGTAAGCTGAGCGATGTACAACATTTGTGTTAACTCTGTGTTCAGGTTTCAGAACATGAGCGTCTGTCTGAGTGCGTTCAGTGCCAGCCAGCGTGAGAGGGCACTTCGTGCATCAGGGATCCAAGGAAGGGTCACCCGTCCTCCATCTGTGCTTTCCGTTAGTGCGGCGGGTCCTGCTTCCATCCTCTGGGTTAGGGTCGTGTCAGACTCAACACCCCTTCCATAGAGCAGACCCTCAAATCGAGAATAACTGAAAGGGAACAGGAGAAGTGATACCGGTTGAAGCCATTTTCCTCAAAGGTAGTTTTGAATGATACTAGCTCTGTGTTCAAGGGCCTTTTCTTCAGTCCATGAATTGCACAGTGGTTACCTCTCAGGGGGTAGAGTTTATTCTCTTTATCTATCTTTTGTAGAAATAAGCATGTAGAAATTCTAGTAAAAAGTCCACAGAGTCTATATTTAAAAACGAAAGCAAAAAATGCTAAAATGCAACATAGTGTATGTAATTTGAAATAGTTACGTTCCTTTGGACCACAAGAATATAAATTACCATTTGGAGAATTTTTATTTTCCTAATTTGACGGCAGATTTGAACTTTAATTCCATATTCTTTTCCTTCAAATCCCTGTGTTCAAAATCCAATTTCTATTTCTTTATTTTCCAAAGCTATGATATTTGTGGATTTAATTTATACAACTTCTCAATGGTGCAACTGGTAGCCCAGATTAATATAATTAGTTACAACAATTTTTTAATATCTCATAAATCTTCTTCTGATCTTAGAGGAAGAGGCTTTAAAGTATCTAGGCCGATGGGCTAGCAAGAAAAATAGACCATATATCACAATAATAATGAAAACATGTTAATAAAAATGGTAATAATACCCTGATAATAATAATAATAAAAGTACTATAAATTTTATATTCTTTGAAAATACAATATAGGGGGGAATACTACGTTTCTTTCTCTACCCCCTCATATGAGTTTCACAAAAATGTATTTATGAAATATGCTGACACAGCCTGCTTGTGCCAATATTTCAGCACAAATGGCAGTTGCAATCAAATTTTACCCACAGCCATTATACGGGATCACCTGCCTTCTCTTAGATGTTTATGTTTTAGAAAACCGACATAGAATTGGTATAAAACAATCCTGGGAAGGAGGATCTGTGATCCATTTCTCAAAATC
Organism: Ursus arctos; assembly: GCF_023065955.2. NCBI lineage: Eukaryota > Metazoa > Chordata > Mammalia > Carnivora > Ursidae > Ursus > Ursus arctos. The sequence goes on from NW_026622775.1 coordinate 17,005,326, forward strand.
CACCCTGGCTGGATGAACTGTTTGCACTGGATGGCTCCCTGATGTCCCTGGCCAATAGAGTGGGAGTGACTGCCAGCTGATAGTAAATGTGATACATTTCATATAACATTTTATAGGATTTCACACACATTACCTCATTTCAGTCACATGGAAACCCTGTGAGATAGATGAGGCAGAAACGACTCACCTTCACACAGATAGGTAAAATGAGATCTAGGCAATTTGACCCAAATCGACACTTCTAAGAGTAGTGTAGAGTTGGGACGAGGACCAGGTTATCTGACGAGTCCAGCGCACTGCCGCTCCTGGCTCGCTGTTGTCCGACTCCCTCTGCTCCCCTGGCCAGGCTCTCAGCAGTGCTGCCTGGGGCCCGCACCGCATCCTTCTCCCCGGGTCTCAAGTTAGGTGGGAAGTAACAAGAACTCCTCTTTATAAACAAAGTTAAGAATCTGTTCTTTTCTGAGCTGCTCCTTCTTCCGACAGGGAAGCTGAGATCCAGGTGCAAAAGTGGAACCGGCTGCAGGCCAGGCATACTTTCTGCCCCACAGCATTAGTTGACATCAGTGTGGCAAAGGGGAAAATGCTATTTAAATACACAGCTGGGGATACCTGGGCGGCTCAGTCAGTTAAGCATCTGCCTGTGGCTCAGGTCATGATCCCCGAGTCCCGGATGGAGCCCCGAGTCGGGCTCCCTGCTCAACGGGGAGCCTGTTTCTCCCTCTCCTCCCTTCTGGCTATCTCTCTCTCTCTCTCTCAAATAATTTTTAAAAAAGTAAGTAAGTAAATAAATAAAATAAAACCACAGCTGATTGCAACTACATCTGCGCCCAAACGAGGGGAGCACTTGCTGAGTGGAGGTGATGGCTTTTTATTTAGAAAAGTCCTTGTTGTCCCCTTTGCATGACAAGGCCAGCCCTCCGTTCCCCAGCCCTGTTGGTGGTGGTGGTACGGGAAGGTCTGAGCAGCAAGAGAGCTGGCAGGGGGTTGCTGGAGCCACACCTGCCAAGTCAGAATGTCCTGTGGGCTGAGGTGGCAGAGTGCTTCTAACAAGAGGGTGTGTCGTGATGGCTATGAACGTAAAGGGCTGTGAGGCCGCCTCCTACGTTGAACTTCAGCTCTGGAACTCTGCTAGATAGATCCTCCCGTGAGTATCTTTCAGCCAGTGGTGTCGCAGGGAGAAGAATTGAAGAGAAGGGTCAGTGGCTCACATCTGAATCTGCATTGGAAAAATGGAAAGAAGAGCTGCAAAAGGTTAGAGGGAATTCTAGATCTCAGTGGGAACGAGAACAGTGATGCAGCACGTAGGGCCTGAGCCACACAGATTTGTAGGGATCCTGGGAAGGGGAACAGCCCGCCCATTTGATGTGACTCTGCCAATTTGACGGAAATCTCAAAGGTTATGCTGACTTCCGTTGACTTCTTGCTTATGCAAGAAAGTGAAAAGTCATTACTGATTACCCTTGAGAAACCTGAGAAGAGGGAATGGCCGGTGAAGTGTCCTGAGAAGGTTCTTAGATTTATGTAACTGTGGAATCCAAGAAACTGTAAACATCAACTGGGTCAGCCTTCCTTTATTTCTTTCTCCTTCCCTCCCTTTTTGCAGTAAAGGAATCTAAGCCCAGATCGTTGTCCTATGTACCCAGGGCCACATGGCTTGTGAGTGGTCACAGATGTAGGACTAGAATGTGACTGTGAATTCAGAATGGGCAGCCCTGGTTCTGGCCCCCACTCCATTGTCTTAGCTTCCTTACCTTCTTGAACCTTAGTTCCCTCTCTGGTAAAATGGGAAAAGCAAAATCATATCTCACGGGGTATTTGGGGGACCAGATAAAGTAATGTGGGATTTGAAAACTGTCAAGGAATGTTAAAACATTTTACTGGTTTATTTTGGAGGTTCTTTATGGTCAACAATTATACAGAGAGGATTATTTTGGCTTTTCTGAAAAAGTCTGAAAACGGTAGCAGTGGTATAATTGAAGGGACGTCACTGCTCTCGTGCGTGCACAGGTGCCGATTGAGGCTAGGGGACAGGCAGTGAAGTTTAGAGAGGGTCTTCTGGGATAGTGATCTGTTGTGTTCTGCGTAGGCCTTCTAAATGATATGGTTTTACTCCTCCTTGTCTTTTTTTTTTTTTCCTGAAAGAATTAGAATGAAATAGAAAAATTCTCATTTTCCCTGAAGGAAGTTAAGGCTATTTCTTAGTAAATCAGGAAGTTCAAACACAGCATCCATAGCAGTAAACTTGAAGTAAACTCCTATTATGTTTAATTGTGCCTTTTGAAAGTCGACCTCCAGAGGATGGCTGGTAGAGTGAGTCACGAGGACAGGAGGAGCATCGCATGCTTCTAGGCTGGAAGGGCCCTTACCGCCACTCACTGCCTGATCTCCCCTCGCCTCCCCTTATGGCTGAACAGTACCTGTGGGAGAAAGTTCTAGGGGTTGGAGGGAAGGAGAAAGATATTAGGGAATATAAATTGATATGGTATCATCCGTACAAGAAAAACAATAGTCAGCTTCACTTTCATCTTCCTGAAGCACTTTTGTATTTGGTGGGAAAAATGAGAAAGTTAAAGACATTATTTGGAACTATCGATCTTCAGATTTATCTTCACTTAGATTATTGGTTGGCGATACTGTCTTAAAGCTTCTAATCTTTTTAAACCTGAGTATTTTAATAGAAGGAAAGTTTCTTCTGTGAGAGGGCTACTCCTCAGACATGTTCGCCTTTAGGGCCTGGAAAGAAAGGAGTCTGTTTTACACCCTGAAGCAGAGCTCTTCTGCCTTCTTTCTGTTCAGCCGGTTATAGGGAAGGATCTACCCCTTTAATCACAGAGGCAAGAAAATACCAAAGCAGATGACTTTGGCAGGTTTGCTAGAGGCTGGCGGCAGGTTGGCCAGGCTAACAATCAGTGGCTTCCAGAGTTCAGCATGACAGGAAGCTGGGGGCTGCCACTCAGTCTGGTCATTAGTTAGGAGCTACTGAGACTGATGATTAGTCCTTGCAGCACTGGAGAATGTATGCATATCTGGCTCAGGGGACAGAGAGGTCCCAGAACATCCCAGACATTTGGTCGTCAGTGCTTTCATTCCCCCATCACTCAGGAAGTCAGAGAGAAAATGAAAACAAGTTAAAAAATTAAAAAAAAAAAAGCACCCAAGTTGTTTCTTTCATTTTCCATTTCCTTTTGCAACAGGATTTTTCAACATTTTAATGAAATGATAAGTCATCGATATAAGGATGTCAAGAAGTATAATTGGGCATTCCACACAAAACTTAGTCTCCTCTGAGTATGAGAAAACCAGGAAATAAACTACAATCTGATTCAACTTTCTCAATAAAAGGAACACTATTTAAAAAATATCAATGAATTTGTGAACTTCTCCGAAAGTTGAAGAACAGTTATGACTGTCCCCATTATCTTGAGGTGACAGGGAGAAAGGCTGGTGGCAGGGCTGTAGACCCTGGGGACTAGGGAAGTAACGACAGCACAGCAACACAGAAATAAGGGTTGGAAACTGGCCTCCTGCAGTGACGGCCACTTCCTTCTTCTGTCTGCTTAGCTGTTCTCTGCAGACACACAATAATCACCCCAGCGGGTCTAGGGATCAAATGACGGCACTGCTGAAGGATTAAGAGCAATTCTATCCTCTTGGCTTGGACTTTGGAATTTTCATTAAAATGACCTTGGGTGTGGTGAGAAAGGAATTCAGGCAACAGGGATCAAGTCTTAAACATCTTACCTGGGAAAACAACCAAAGGGCCCCATTTAGAAAGAGCCTTCTTTCTGGGCCTCAAGCAGAGCTGTCACACTTGTTTTTCTAAGTGTTTCTCACATGGGATTAGCCTCCAGATATGTGAAAAGTGAGGAGTTTAAGGGTCTTAGGTAGGCAGACTGAGGGGAAAAGATAAACTACAGTAAACTAGTGGCAGACTTCTTATATTTTCCAGGCTCTGTAATGGTTGACTTGTCTGGAGACGGACCTCCTGCTTCCTCTCCTGATCCTGTTGCCCTCAACAGAAGAGCTGGTGCTCCATCCGCTCTTCATGACTGGTTATTGTGAAGAGTAGTGTTCACACGCAGAGACCGTGTTGGTGTTGCAGAAGCAGGAGCTTGCAGTCTAGCGGATGTGGACAGATAGGTTGTAGGCCTGGAGACTTGGAATGATAAATTGGAAAAAGGTAAAGGCCTCAGGAATTTAATGATTCCCCAAATGGGAGAACTTGGGAGACAAAGCAATCTGGTGATGACTAACAAAAGTTTGGGAAAAGAATGAATTTCTCAGAGTGGTTATATGTCTATGGGCTTGTGGGGTGGTTTAAGCTAAGGGAGGCTAAGTCACAGCAAAGCCCCCTTATAAGGTCACTAAGGAAATCAACAAACTGAGGCTAGGAAGTGGTAATGACTAGAAATTGGAACACGGTTAGACCGTAGGGTTGGACAGATTTGCAAGGAAGGTTTGTTGGTCTTTGTCTTTGTAACGGAGGATAGTCAGAAGAAAGGTAGGCAGGGGCAAGGGGCCCCATCTTAGGAGGAGACGACCCTTAAAGGGAAAAAGACCCCTTCCTGTTATTCTACACCACCCTGGAAGGAGCCCTTCTCCCTTTCTCACGTGATAGGTAGATGAGCGCGTGGACAAAAACCTGATTTCGTGACAGGTGCAGGGAGGGTTCGTCAGATTAAAACAGCCTGCCATAATTCTCATAAAAACCCCCAGCCTTAGAAATTCTTTTTTTTTTTTTTTAAGATTTTTATTTTATTTATTCGACAGAGATAGAGACAACCAGCGAGAGAGGGAACACAAGCAGGGGGAGTGGGAGGGGAAGAAGCAGGCTCATAGCGGAAGAGCCTGATGTGGGGCTCGATCCCAGATCGCCGGGATCACGCCCTGAGCCGAAGGCAGATGCTTAACCGCTGTGCCACCCAGGCGCCCCCAGCCTTAGAAATTCTGACGGCAACCGTCCGGATCCCCTCCCTCTTCAGGAGCTTTGTACTATTGTCCAATAACCTTTGCTTTGCTGCCCACCACTCTTCATTCTTCAAAGCAGTGTGACCAGAACTACGGACACTAAAGGAAAAAAAGTCCTGAAACATACGTCTACTGTGTTAGTTTGGGCAGCCATGATGCAATACCACAGACCAGGTGGCTTAAACAACAGAAATTAATTCTTTTACAGTTCTAGAGGCCAGAAGTTTAAGATCAAGGTTCCATTCAGTTGTTTTTGGTGAGAGCTCTCCCCTGGATCATGAATAGCTGCTTTCTCACTATGTTCTCATATGGACTTTTCTTGGCATGTGTGCATGGAGAGAAAGCAAGAAAGAGAGATGTTTCTCTCTTTCTCTTCTTACAAAGCCACTAATCCTATCAGATCTGGGTCACACCCTTGTGACCTTGTTTAACTTTAATTACCTCCTAAAGATCCTATTTCAAATACAGTCACATTGGAAGTTAGGGCTTTAACATATCAATTGGGGGGGGTATATTTCAGTATCTAGCATGTGCCAAGGTGTAGATCTGGACATCTTCCATGATTAGAATCAGCCATGCTCAGCTCTTAAACCAGTGGGGCCCACCTCGATCATGTGAAAAGTTTTCTATTCCCTTCAATGGCTGGGATGATAAGCAGGTGGGACCTGGGCACAAATTAAATTTGGCCTTTGAGATTCATGAATAATTATGGGCTATAAGCTATAGGCTCCTATTCTAACCACCACCGCCATCATCACCATCATCATAATGACGGTAGTTACCTATAAGATAAAGTCTGTGCTAGATAAAGATCTATATTGTTTGTAATCTTTTCTGATTTAGTACACCAAGAAAGTGAATATCCCTCTGATGACTGAAGCTGTAAAATACTACAACTCAAGTTTTTGGGGGCCAGATTTTCGGCTATGTGCATCAGAGAGCTAGAGAGAACATTCTGTAGAGTGTGAGAGGGAATAAAGCAAATTATTGAGACAGATTGCAAAGATGGCCAGAGAGTTATGAGGGCTTCCTGAACCATGGCCCCAATTTTATTCATAGGTTTTGTGAGACACCATTTTCCTTACAATAACATTTCCTTTAAGCTACATAGATTTATGACACTTGCACAAAGGAGACTGAACTAATATATATTAAGTCAACCATTTTTGTAAAGACAAAGCTACAAAGAAAGAATAAAGTGATTGTAAAAAGTGTTAATAATAAGAGAATATAGAAAAAATGGTTCATTATTCCATTCTTGCCTAAAGCAGAGCTTCCTAACCTGTTTTGGGATGAGATAATGTTATCATGAATTGCAAACCAAATTAGAAAGACCATATATCCCTACCTAAAGAATCTCCCAAAATGTCTCTGATTGGGCATGTTAAATGGATATGTACATTTGTATTATAATATGCATTATACTATATACTATACTATGCTGTTATGCTATACTATATTCTTATACTAATATCCTATATTGTAAGAGGCCTGCTTGTTTTTCTGAAACTTATGAATGTCTCTACCTCTCTTTCTTCTCCATTTTTGTAAGTTTAGAAGAGGAAAGATTTGGCTCTTTTTTTGTTATATTTCACACTGTATTTATGTAGTAATAGAAAATTATAGCTTGATGAAATCATTATATTAATTTTCCATCCTAGGGGAAAGGGTTCAATATTTCTATTGAGAAGATAGTCAATAGCTACATGATTCTGTCCTTAGAAAATCTGGGAGAATTTGCACATACACTATTATAAGTGAATTTAACACAGTCATTGGATATAATATCAATATGTAAAAATCAACTGTATTCCTATATACAAACCAAAATCAAACAGTAAATAAAATTCTGAAAGATATGTGTAGAAAAGAGTTAACATAGACGATCTAGGATGCTTACCTCTAGAATGGCCTACTTGCAAGGTTGGCCTTTAGCTGTTGTCTGGGAACTTGGATTTTGGGAGGGTTCCAATGACCCTAACTGATAAGAATTGTTCACTGTGCCTGAACTGTGCAAACAATGTGTTTTATTCCGAACATCTGCTTTCCTTCTGGGAGTTTGGAATTTTGATACTGTGGACACTGAGTATCTAATGAGCTTTCCTGGTAGACAATATTTTGCATGTGTTGTCAAACTTATTGCTAGGAACAAATATGATAAAAGGTATGTAATATCTCTACATTGAAAACTTAAAAATATTATTGAGAACAATCAAAGAAGGCCTAAATAAATGACATATCCACAGGTTAGAAGATTCAATACTGTTAATATTTTAATTCTTCCCAAATTAGTCTATAAAGTCAATGTACTATCAAAAAAATTCCAGTAAGTTCTTTGAGGAGGTTAAATTTTGTAAGCTAATTCTAAAGTTCACATGAAAAGACAAAAACCTAAGAATAGCTAGGGTAAACTTGAAATGGAATAAAGCTAGAGTATTTATATCATCTGATTTAAAGATTTATTTTAAAGATATAATAAGTAATTGAGATAGTATGATGTTGGTATAAGAATAGACAAGCTGATCATTGGAATGCAGAAGAGTCCAGAAACAGACCTAGACACATATATGGCCAAATGGTCTATGACAAAGGTAACATTGGAACATAGTGGGGAAAAGACGATCTTTTCAATAAAAGGTACTGCATTAATTGGATATTCATGTGACGAAAAATGCATCACATACCACATATATATATAAATCAATTCCAGATAGACTGAAGATCTAAATGTAAAAGATAAAATAATAACACATTTAGAGAAATATATAGGTGAATATCTTTCTGACTTTGGAGTAGATAAAACAGTTGAAACAGGAGTCAAATATCATAACGCAGAAGAAAATGGTGCTGCACTAGAGTGTAATAAAAGTGAGAACTGCTTATCCAAAGACATGATTAGAGACTGAAAAAGCCCTTGTAGTACATGGATCTAGCCAAGGACTTATAGTCATAATATTCAGGGAAATATCACAAATTAGCAAGAAAAAGCCAACAACCCAGTAAGAAAGTGGGCAAAAGCTTTACAAAAGAGAATATTTAAACATGCAGTAAACAAAAGAAAAGGTGCAATATCTATTGTATTAAACATAGGGAAATGCAAACAAACCATAAGAGATAGCACCGGGATGGCTAAATGAAAATGATGGAAAATATCAAGTGTTGATGAGGGGACTGGATCTCTCATATGCTGTAAGTTGAAGAATAGATTTGGTACAAATTGCTTAGCAGTATCTATTAAAGATGAGTATATGCATATCTCATGACCTGGTAATTCTACTCCTTGGTGTATATCCAGAAAATATGCATTCATACGATCACCAAAAGGTATGTGCTAGAATAGCATTGTAGTCTATTCATATCGGCAAACATTAGAAAACAACCAATGTCCATCAACAGGAGAGCGGATAAACAACTTTTACTGTTATTCAACTAACAGGTTACGCTATAGCGGTAATAATGGATGGTCTACATGACATGCAGCAATACAGATGAGTCTCACACTGAATGTAAAAGAATGCATACTTGATGGTGCCTTTTATAAGGTAGGAAACCATGTAAAAACCAGTCTGTGGTGTTAGAAGTCAGGATAGTGGGACTTTGGGGATGAATAGGCACTGGAAAGGGAGCGTGGGGGAGATTTTGTGATGGAGGCACTTTTATGGTTGTTTTTAATTTGTGAAAATGCAAAAAGCTGTTCATATATGATATATGAACTTTTCCTCCTATATGTTTTTTCTTCAATGAAAAGTTAAAAAACAGGCTTAGGGCTCCTTCTTTTGTTTATCACTAATGTATTCATTCATTCTTCATTAACATAATTCTTTCCATGTGTAAGACGCGGTACTAGTTGATAGAAATTAAAAAAATAAATACATGTGGTCCCTGACATAATGGAGTTTTTAATTCCTTGTCACTGAAGTATACTTACATATAAATCATTACAAACTCCAAGGAAATATGTTACAAGGGCTTTAGGAGTATTGAAAGTGGAATAACTGGGCACGGTGGGAGCAGGGAGTTAGGGAGCACTTCATGAGGGATATGATGTTTAAGAAGGGCTTTCAGGGATGAGAATTTCTTAGAACCTAGTAGCTTTTCTGCTTCGCCCTTTGATATCATGAACTTTTAGCCTAGGCTGCACATTAAGATCATCTGGGCAACTGTACAAAAATCAATGATAGAAATCCGTCCCCAGGAATTCTGATTTTAATTGATCTGACGTTGCAATCTGCACATCAGTATTTCTTCAGTTTTCAGATGATTTTAATGTGCGGCCAAGGCTGAGAATTTCGATATAGGCAGACCACATGAGAAAGATACTCCAGAAGAAAAGAATGGAATGAGCCACGGTGGCAGGAAACTGAATGACTTAGCAAGACTGTATCACTGGGTTCAAGTGGGGAGGTAGGAAGAGATGGTTAGGAAGGGTCCAAATAAAGGACTTAGAAATTAGTCTATGGAAGCTGGATCTTCTTCAGTCCACACAGGGGACACCCTGGAGTTTTATAAGCTGATGGTTAAAATGATCGGTTTGCAATGAGCTCTTTGGAAAGATCACACTGGCCGCAGTCTGGAGAATTAACTGGAAGGGGCAAGACAGCTGGCAGGGAGATCAGACTTTAATTAGCCTTCCTAAGGCCATTTTGCAAGTTTTTGCATCCTTATGTTCGTCCTTACTTATGAGTCCGTTTTCTTTCCTTTTGTGACTTTGAGCACGCATTTTCCTCAGCTTGGAACGCTTCCAGCATCCCCTTTTATACAGCAAACTACTATTTGTCTTCTAATCACAGTTTAAACATTACCTTCTTTGGGAAACTTTTCTTACGCCCTCTAAGAAAATTATACAAAACATAGAAATAAGGCAAAAGAGGGGCAACATCCATCAATGGCATTGTTGAGCTATTCACCGAAGGACAGTTTAATTCCCTAGGACAATACACTTGTGTCAGTTTTGTTATTATTTGACTAAAGCTTAGGCACTGTGGAATTACATATTAACTTGTATATTTCTGTGTATAGATCTTTCTCAATTTATGACAGGATCACATCTAGATAAAGCCATTGTGAGTTGACAATAGAGTAAGTAAAAAATGCATTTAATATACCTAACCTACCGAACATCTTGGTTTAGCCTTGCTTGACTTAAACGTGCTCGGAACGCTGACATTAGCCTACAGTTGGCTAAAATCATCTAACACAAAGCCTATAATAAGGTGTTGAATGTCTCATGTAATTTATTGAATACTGTACTACCAGTAAAAAACCAGAACGGTTGTACGGGTATAGAAAGGTCATAAATGTATAAGTTGTTCGCTCTCACGATGGTGTGGATGACTAGGAGCTGTGGCTCCCTGCCACTGCCCAGCATCACGACAGGGTTTGGTACCTCATGTGACTAGCCTGGGAAAGGATCAAAATCCAAAATTTGAAGTACGATTTCTACTGAATGCATATCGTTTTCATACCATTGTGAAGTCAAAAAATCATAAAGTTGAACCATCATAAGGTGGAGGTGTTTGTAGTAGAAATGATAACGCAAAGATTATGGTTTTCTTGCCCTCTAGGACGTTAACAACTGTTTCATACCTAACTAGCAATCTTATTCTACATTTTTCTTTTTCTTTCTTTTCTTTTTCCTTTTCTTTTGTTTTCTCTCTTTCCTTCTTTCTTCTTTCCCTCCTTCACTCCTCCCTCCCTGTTTCCTTTTTTTCTCCCTTCTTTTCCAGTATAGTTACTTACAGCGTTATTTTAATTTCAGGTGTACAATATAGTGATTCAACGATTCTGTACATTACTCAGTGCTCATTATAAGTGTACTCTTAATCCCCTTCACCTATTTCACCCATCCCCCTCACCCACTAACCATCAGTTTGTTCTCTATGGTTAAGAGTCTGTTTTCTGGTTTGTCTTTTTTTTTTCTTTGTTCATTTGTTTTGTTTCTTAAATTCCACAAATGAATGAAATCATATGCTATTTGTCTCTCTCGTTGACTTATCTCACTTAGCATTATACTGTCTAGGTCCATCCATGTTGCAGTGGCAGGATTTCGTTCTTTCTTACGGCTGGGTAATATTCCATTACACACACACACCCCCCACACCTTCTTAATCCATTCATTTATCAGTGGACATTTAGGTGGCTTCTATAGTTTGGCTACTGTAAATAATGCTGCAATAAACATAGAGGAGCATATTTCTTTTCCAGTCAGTATTTTCATATTCGTTGGGTAAATATCCAGTAGTGGAAGTTCTGGATCATATGGTAATTCTATTTTTAATTTTTCGAGGAGTCTCCATACTATTTTTTACAGTGGATGCACCAGTTTGCGTTCCCACCGACAGTGCACAAGTGTTCCTTTATCTCCACATCCTCGCCAATACGTATTGTTGCTTGTGATTCTGATTTTAGCCATCTGACAGGTCTCAATTTCTTTTACGAAATGTTTGTGAACACCTAATTCTTCAAATGCTCTTTGGTCCAGCTTTTCTTCTTACTGGGCCCCTTGTTAATGAGTTAAATAAGACATTGATACCTATTTATTCTATAACCATATGAGGATCCTGTTTTCAGCTTTTTGAAAATTTTACTTGGACAGACTCTAAGATTAAGTTGGATCTTGCATCCTGCTTAATGTTTAATCTCGTCATAGCCTGGACTCTGCTTCTAGTCACCAGAATTATTTTGACCATTCCTAGCCCTCTTGATCTGCCTTCACATTTCATAATGTAATGTTGTAGAGTCATGTATATTTTTAAGTTTTAATTTTTTAAGAACTTTTAAACATCTGCTTTTTTGAAGTCTGGGCAATTTCTTGAATATGTCTTATTTTTCTTTCCTTGATTTTCATGAACTCTAAAGGTGACAAGTTTCTACTTCAACTTTGCCTAAAATTTTCCATTGTTGATTAGAATTTTGTCTAGAATAATGATTATTCTAGTTGATGTTGAACTCTGTAAATTTAACATAAGAACAGATTTGTAAAATTCTTGCTAATTGACAAATGAGGTGTTACATTCTCTGCTGGCCAAACCTCCTTGTGAATAAAACCTGGATGATTCATCTTGATATTACAAGAAGATTTCAGTTAAAAAAGTCACATGTGCTTATTAAAAAAGGGACATGAAGGAAGGAGAATGAATTAACTATAGTTCTGTTACTAAAAGAAAACCATTGGTTAAAACTTAAATGTTATTGTAGTTATTATTTCTATGCTAAATTTTCAAAAAACAGTTGTAATCATATTGCAAATACAATTTTATATTGTATATATTTTTCACTTAATTGTGGACCAGTATTACCTTCTGGGAGCTTGTTAGAAATACAAAATCTGGGGCACCTGGGTGGCTCAGTTGTTGGGCGTCTGCCTTCAGCTCAGGGCGTGATCCCGGAATCCTGGGATCAAGCCCCACATCAGGTTCCTCCACTGGGAGCCTGCTTCTTCCTCTCCCACTCCCCCTGTTTGTGTTCCCTCTCTCGCTGGCTGTCTCTCTGTCAAATAAATAAATAAAATCTTTAAAAAAAAAAACACAAAATCTGGAGCCCCATTTCAAACTTACCGAACAAATATCTGCATCTTAGGGAGATCTTTGGTCATTCTTATACATGTTATATTTTGAAAAGTACTGCTCTTAGACAACTGTCATTGTGATAGATGTTGCTGCCTCCAGAAATGTCTTGTGTGTATGAATATCACTGACCCTTTTTGGGAAGTAGCAATTGTGGTGGAAGGGAGGTCCAAAGAGTTTGAAATATTTGCATATTTTACTACAGAATCATATATGATCTTCATGGAGACAAAAACCTCAGATGGCAGGTTACTCTTCAGCATGAAATACTTCTAGCTTTGGAAATGTTTCCAATTCCCAAGGTATTTTTTTTTTTTCTTTTTCTTTTTCCCGGCTTCATTAGCTGCAGCATTAGTTTTCAAATACATTTTCATTTTCTTCTCCCAAATAGTTGACAATGATATGTAAAAAGGTTCTTTTCACCTGTGATTGTCAGCCAAGATGAAGGTGGTTAGACTTCCTTCCATCACCAGAATTGACTCTGTATTTCGCTTGCACTTATGTATGAGAGTATCTACACACAAGCACACACACAGAATAGAATTCTGGCTTTGTTATGCCTATAAGAAAAGATTCACAGCACCAAGGTAAGCAGGATTAAATAATGATGTGGATTTCCAAATGAGATTTAGCTACCCCCAGTGTCAATGATTTTATCTTCCTCTTTTTCTTGTTCTCAGAAAGATTTCTAATAAAATAAATTTTATAGCTTTAGTTATAGTAGCAATCTCATCTCCTGCAATGTTGATTATATTGGGTTGGTTGCTTCACCTGTTGTATGGAGAGCAGATGGGAAAACTTTCTCTTCCTTGGATCATCTTTTATTTTGATTAATTTGTGATGCAGATGCTCTATTATTTGATGTTTTAAATAACAGTGGAAAAGAGTTTCAACCCAGTGATGACAGAGTAGCTTGTATCAGATTTCCTATTCTACAGATAACAATCATAAATACTGCAAAAAATATAGAAGAAAAAAACCCTTATTATTTGTAAATGCTGGAGAGCGAGCAGAGAATGAAGGGAATTTATCCACTGAAAGACAGGCTATCCTCTGGGTGAGATCTACATTTTTATGTCTTTTTGTTGTTGTTTTTGTTGTTCCTAAGTGCACCACCCGGATTATTGTCTGGGCAATTAGTACTCTAGCAGAAAGCTGCAGTCTTATTGGTTTGAAGTGTAAGGAGGATAGTGTTTGGGACTGTAAAAGTGACTAGAAATTTAGTGGGGAAATCTTATAAAGGAGGGAGCACTTAATTCTGTGTATGAAGTGTCTCATCAAATCCTTGTCTGATCCTTGGTCTTCATATGCACGGACTTCAAGGAGTCTAGTAGAAAGCAACAGCTGAAAGCCTGTAAGGTATGAACAGATATTTTAACAGGTGCCCGCCAGAGGGGAGACAGAATTCGGAGCTTGAGCCCTGCTTATTTAGAAGGGATTGGTAAATACCTTCAGCTTTTGATTAAAACCCATGAAGGCCACACTTTAGCAGCCAAGACTAAGTTCTTTTGACAAATTTGCCTTAGTACAAAGGGCTAACTTTAAAAAGACATGCCCCAACAAAGTCGCCACATTTATGGAAGTTCCATAAAAGAAGCCTCCTCAAATTTAAGTTGGTCAACCAGTAATTTAACTGCAAGCTAGAACAAAAATCAATACTCTTTAGAGGAATATAATAGAATCCAGTGTCTCTTGAATGTATCATTCACAATGTATCATATGCCATAAACGTTTTTTATACATGTGAACAAACAGGAAAATATGACCTTTAGTCATGGGAAAAGGCAGCTAATACAGATGGATTGAGTTGACATAAATATTGGAATTAGTAGACAAAGACTTTGAAGCAGCCATATATGTTCAAGAATCTAATGGAAATTATGTTCATAATGAGGGAACAAATGGAAAATCTCAGCAGAGGAATGGAACCTATAAAAAAGAACCAAATGTAAATTCTAAAGTGGAGAAATACAGTAACTGAAAAGAAGTTTTCAGTGATTGGGCTTAACAGCAGATTGAAGACAGCAGAAAAAAACGGTTGGGTCAATGGAAACAATTCATTTTGAAGAACACAGGAAAAAGTACTGAAAAATAAATGAATGGAGTCTTAATGACATATGGGACAAAGGTCAGGTAGGCTTCCTGCTGATTAGAAAAGACTCCAGCTCCCTAAGTTTGGGGTTTCTCTCCCATATCACAGCCTGCTGCATGTGCACGCATCACCTGGCCCTCTTTATGTCACTGTGGGAATAAGGACTCAGGGAACTGGTGTAAATGCTGAACTCTGGCTACTGTTATTGTTGTGACTAATGAAGTTCCTTTTCTCTGACCTAGGATTCTTGTGTGTTCTGCCAGCATCCATAAATTTGTGGCAGGTTAACTTGTTAGCTTTCAGGTGGGGTAAATTCTCAGACTCTTTACAGTCCTTGACAGTTCTCTGACCACAATAGAATTAAGCTAGATTCAATAACAATAATATAACCAGAAGAATTTCTGAATACTTGGAACTTCAAAACAAAACAAAACAGTGCTAGATAGCTCATGGGTTGAAGAAGTCGCAAGGTAAATTAGAGAATGTGCTTAGCTAATGAATATATGTCAAAATATTTGGGGATAGAGTCAAAACATTGTATGGAGGGAAATTGATAGTTCTTATGCTTACATTAGAAAAGAAAAAAAGGTTAAAATCAATGATCCATGTTTCCACTTTAAGCTAAAAAAAAAAATCTAGTTAAAGCCAAAGTACTTAGAAGAAAGGAAACAAGGAAGATAAGACTAGAGACCAGTAAAATATAGAACAGAATAGCAAAGAAACTTGGCAGATGTGCTTAAGTTAAGGATTTTGAGATGGGGAGACTCTCCTGGATTATCTGGATGGATCCTAAATGTAATCACAAGTGTCCTTGTAAGAGCGAGGCAGAGGGTGTTTGAGTTCGGGAGACGAGGAGAAAAAGTGACAGGGAAAGCAGAAATTGTAGTGAGGTGACTATAAGCTGAAGAATGGCAGCACCCAGCAGAAACTGGAAGAGGCAAGGAGTGGATCCCCCTCCGGAGCTTCCAGAAACAGCCATCCCCACTGACACACTGATTTTAGGCCTGTAGGACTCATTTCAGATTAATGGCTTCCAGAAATTAGAGAATAAATTTCTGTTGTTTTCAGCCATTGCATTTGTGGCAATTTGTTACAGCAGCAATGGGAACTAATACAACCCCCTAGAAAGACTGATTAAGAAAGAAAGAACACGTAAATTACCGGTAGCAGAATCAAAAGAGGGTATGCAACTGCAGAATCTATAGATATTGAAAGAAGAATAAAGGGGGTATTGGAAATAATTTAAAGTAAGATGAAATGACAAAGTCCTTGAAAATTATAAATATCAAAATTGATTTTAGAAAGAGAAATGGAAAAGCCAAGTCGCCCTATATTTATTGTAGAAATTGAAATATTCATTTAAAACTTTCTCACCAATAAAAATAAGGTCAAGTTGGCTTCACTGATAAATTCTATCTACATGAGACATGTAAGAAAAAATAGTACCAATTTTATGAAAATTTTCAGAAAAGAGGAAGAAAGATTCTTCAACTCATTTTATGAGGGCAATATTAGCCTGATAAGGAAAACAGAAAAAAACTACAGCAAAACTACAGGTTAATATCTCTCTTGAACATTAGTAAAAATATTCTCAATAAAATATTAGCAAATTGAATCCAGCAATAGATAAAAAGTTTAAGGCATCATGATCAAGCGGGTTTTATCTATGTCATGGAAGATTGGTTTAACAGTTGGAAAAAATCAATGCAACTCACTAAATTGACAAAATAAAGGAGAAAAAAATATGACTACCTCAATAAATACAGCAAAAGCATTTGTCAAAATTCAATCTCCATTTATGATAAAATCTTTTAAGAACTAGCAATAGAAGGGAACTTCCTCAATTTGGTAATGAACATCTATAAAACTTATAGATAGTATCTCAGTTAACATCATATGTACCTTTGGAATGCTTCTCTCCCAAGAGTGAGAATAGGGCAAAGAAATCACTATTGGCACATCTATTTAATATTGCTCTAGAAGTCTCGCTTGCAAAAACACAAGAAAAAATGGCAAACTGTTATGAAAGGAAGAAGTACAACTGTGTTTATTTGCAGGTAATAAGTCATTTACACAGGACATTTTTCAAAGGCATCTACAGAATCACTACTAGAAGTAAGAAGTGGATTTGTCAGGGTTGCCATATATTTAAAAAAAAAATCAATGACATTTCTTTATAGTTGTAGCAAACAAATGGAGAATGATTTAAAAACAATCACAACAATAATAAAAACATATTAAAAAAACTCTTGATCTTTAGGTTATATCAAATGTAAATATTTATTCAATATATAAATATTAAACTATAAAACCTGTAGAGAAGAAAATATTAGAGAGTTATCTTAAGGAACTATACATATCCAAATTGTAGAGTCTCACAATACACTAAACAACACACTTTGCCAAAATTAAAAGTTTCTGTTAATGGGGGCCTGGGCGGCACAGTCGGTTGGGTGTCTGACTCTTGGTTTTGGCTCAAGTCATGATCTCAGGGTCATGAGATCAAGCCCCACGGTAGGCTCCGCATTCAGTGTGGAGTCTACTTAAAGACTCTCCCTCTCCCTCTGCCCTGCCCCCCTCAAATAAATAATCTTAAAAAAAAAAAAACTTCAGTTGATTAAAAAAAAGATCCTAAGAATATGAAAAGTCAAGTGACAGACTGACCCTCTCTCTATATATCTTACAAAAGATTTATAACCAGTGTTTATGAAATATCACAAAATAATAAAATAAATAATAATAATAAACAGACAATTCCGCTAAAAATGGCCAAAAGACTTCAAGAGAAACTTCATAAAAGATATATATATGTCCAAAATGGTGCTCAACATCAATAGGAAAGTGCAAATAAGCTCACAATGAGATTGAAAAATGACATGGGATTTTACTCTCTGTGGAATGGATGAAAAAAGCCAACTTATTTGCAAGGATGTGGAGTAACTGGAACTCTTACAAACTACTGGAAGGTGTGTAAAATTGTACAATAACTTTGTAAAACTGTCTTGAAATTTTTTTTATAAAGTTAAATATACGTAAACATTAACATAACATAAAGTTAGACATCTGCCTAAGACATAAAAATTTCACTGCTAGGTATTTACGCAAGAGAAATGAAAATATTTGTCCACAAAATACATAATGTTGACATAATGTTGACATAATGTTTGTAGCAGCTTTATTTATAATATACAAATTGTAGCATAGTCCTACAATGGAATATTATTCAGTAATATAAAATAATAAACTATGGATACATACAGCATATAGATATTTATTTATGTATTTAGATTTCATTGATAAGAAGTTCCAGACCAGGCAAATCTAACCTATGGTGATCAGATCAGAACAGGATTTGCCTCTGTGGGATGTATATTGATTGGAAGAGAGCATGAGAACATTCCCTGGGAGTGGGAAAATATTTAATGTCTTGGTTTGAATGATCTGTATGGGTATAATATTTCTATAGACCTTTTGAACTGAACATTCAAAATATGTGCATTTCACTCCATGTAAATTTCATCTCAATTTAAAAAATAAATGAAGAAGAATGGAGCATTTTTTAAAAAAAGATTTTATTTATTTGAGAGAGAGAGGGAGCCCAAGCAGGGGGAGGGACAGAGGAAGCAGACGCCCTGCTGAGCAGGGAGCTGGATGCGGGGCTTGATCCCAGGCCTCTGGAATCATGACCTGAGCAGAAGGCAGACACTTAACCAACTGAGCCACCCAGGTGCCCCCCAGAATGGATTATTTTTTAAAGACAAAAATATTTTCTTTGAAATTTAAATTATGTTATTATTATCAGTCAAAAAATATTAAGCCCTAAATGAGCTTTTTTTAATGCCACACTGTCATATCAAGAAAGTATGTGGTTTTTATTTTAAAAATATGCTCCATCTTCACACTTGAGTATACACACTTGAGTCAAATTTTGACCTTGAATTTCAAGCACTTTTATAAAACACTAGAAACTGGAAGCAGAAAATATAATCTATTTAAGATTCTCATTTGCATTTGATCTTATAAATCTTACACATTTATAATTCTTATAAAAATTATTGATATGTAAGGAAGATGTGGTATATATATATATATATTACTCAGCCATCAGAAAATGCAATCTTACCATTTGCAATGATGTGGATGGTACTAGAGGGTATTATGCTAAACGGAATAAATCAATCAGAGAAAGACAATTATCGTCATTTCACTCATATGTGGAATTTAAGAAACAAAACAGAGGATCACAGGGGAAGGGAGGGAAAAATAAAAATAAGACGAAATCAGAGAGGAAGACAAACCATGAGACTCTTAACTATAGGGAACAAACTGAGGGTTGCTGGAGGGGAGGGGGGGTTGGGGGATGGGATAACTGGGTGATGGGCATTAAGGAGGGCATGCAATGTAATGAACAGTGGGTTTATATGCAACTGAGGAATCAATGAACTCTACCTCTGAAACTAATAATACACTATATGTTAATCGAATTTAAATTAAAAAATTATTGACATGTACTCTGCTCTACCCCTTTCCCCTCCAGATAATTCTGTCTCAGGTTATATATAATGTTCTTTTTTCTTTTCTTGCTGTGCATTCCTTAATATTTCTGGGACTCTGTTTACTTTAGCATCAGCTTTTATTTCACCTCTTACAAGCAGTGTATTCTGTACACTTGCTGATTCACTAGCTGGAAAACATCTCAGGTTCCATGCTAATTGTGGAATGTTAGTTCATTGAGTTGAGTCCAAATTCAGGGTATAAGAGGGTGAGATGTGAAGTTTAGAAGAGGGCAAGAATAAAAACAGTTAAGTTCAACTATAGGAAGGATTTTTTTTTTTTTTCAAATTAGTATTAAGAAAAAGTAGCCATTCCTTTTTCTTTTTGCCTTAGTAGCTTTCCAGGTTTTTTTTCCTTGTCTCAAAGTAGCCAGATAATGTTGAACAAGCTTCTAAATCTTTTTCAGCTGCACTCTTATCTCTAAAATCAGTACCAAATCACTATGCATTTAAAAAGTACAGTATAATGATGATGACAAAATAAAACCAAAACATTTGTGAAATTGTGAGGTTAATTTTTAAAAGTTGCAAATTGGAATAAGAATAGGTGATTCTTGTATTTTTGGAAGAATTTGGGTAGTTAACCCAGCTGAGATATCTACATCCATTAGGAAAAGGATTGATTTTTTTTAAGCTGTCTTGGTAATTTCAGGATTTAGAACTCCTAAAGAAATTCATTGTCTTAGTCTCTAAAATTATAGACTTTAGGACGCTGTGGGAATCTTGGAAAGGTCTGTGATCCTGTGGTCTTATGCAGAGAACAGCGGGGATTGCTGTGATAAGTAGTGCCTGATGAATTTATTCAAGCAGTCTTGATTTTGTAATGGTTGATTTTAATATCAGTTCTGTTCACATTGTCTTCTGGTCAGTTGCATGTAAAGAAATCGTAATATACTTGTAGAATTTTTAAAAAGAAAATATTCTGCAAGTATTATTGATTCCAAATACCTAATATCACACACGGCTCAGAGGTGACGTTATGGCTGATGTGCGCTAATGCTATGTTGCTCTCCAAGGGTAGTGGGAAAGTCACCTTGACAATGACAATGAGGAAAGTGGTATTGACAGTAAGAGAAACAGAATATTAAGGGAGCACATGCAGGTGGTCCAACTCAGCTAAGAGTCTGGGGCATTTTTATCAGAGGCCTTAATATATGGGATGAGTATTGAAGTTAACCAGATGAAGGGAAGAGAGGAAGGAGAGTGCTTTAGTTAAAGCAATCAGCGTGGCCTCAGGTGAGCAAAAGTCCACTGTCTCTCAGATTTACTGCCCTTCTGCTCTTTATTATTATTATTATTTAACTATATTTTGTTGTGGTAGGAACACGTAATGTGAGATCTATCCTCTCCACAAAATTTTAAGCGTACAATACGAGGTTTTGTTAATTTTAGGGACAATGCTGTGCGGCAGGTTTTCAGAACTTGTTCAACATGAGTAATCGAGTCTGCTTTCTAGTTTTCATCTCAATTCTTCACTCCCCAATGTCCCCGGGTCCCATGCATAGGCACCCATAACCGCCTCATCCATCCGTTCTTTTGAAGTGCTGGTCGGGGCTCTCTGACCCTTAACATCTTTTATCCTCGGCCGTGTTTCACTGCTTGCCCTCCAGCCCCGTGTACTTGCTAACCATCTCAGCATAGAGTGGCCTGCCTAGGGAGGACCAGGGGGCGAGGCTGGAGAAATGTTACCACATGGTTCATATAGTCCCTTAGATACCATGATAAGGTATTCAAAGTTTATCCACAAGGTTCTGGGAGCCACTGAAGCATTTCAATTCCCGGAGAAACATTTTTACACTTATGCTACCTAAAGATCATTATAGGAAGGATGGATTGAAGGCGTCCAGTCTGATGGCAGGAAGAACAAGTATGAGGCTGTTAGAATTATCCAGACAAGAAGTATTGAAGGCCTGAACTAAGGCTGCACCAGTTGGGAATAGAGGGAAGAGGAAGGATATTAGATTATATAGGCAGAATAGAGGGATTCTAGTGACTGATTATTACTAACAAAGGGAACTTTCCATTTGTTTGATGAGATCAGAGTGGCCATTTTGTTATTGTTCTTTCATTCGTGGTTAAATAACATAAGATCCAGGTTCTAAGTCTCTAACAGCAATGTAGTTAAAAGAGCTTAGCCCATAGCTTGGTGTATGTACCCTTTCGTAAATGTTAGCTCTGCAGCTGAAGAGGTAGAAGATTCCAATATTCTTGTCACATACTAGATTTTCTTTGGAATAATCCCATTTCCAGTCAATTGCAGCAGGAGATTTTCTGGTTTTAAGAACTTCAGAGATCCCAGATTCAGTTTTGTGAAGCTCTTTATATGAATAAATGCAAGATCAGAATTTGTCTTCGAGAAGCACTGAACCTGGAAGAGCTGTTCTGAGTCTTTCTTATCTATGTTCCTTTCATAAATAGCTGACCAGGTTGTTAGAATTGCTTCCCAGCCTTTCTGGATGGTGAAGAGGCAGGATGCTTGATTAGTACAAGGGGAATTTATTCAGTTGTCCAAGGTGAGCCTGGGAATTGGCCCAGGCTCTTATTGCTTAGCTCAGTACCCCTACTTCTTTGTTCTGTTTTATCTGTATTAAAAAGTGTTTTGAGGCTCTATTCAGAAAAGTTTAGAATGTGTTTTATAGGAAGCATTTTCATTAGGGAGAGTAGATTTTAAAATAAAATACTGGGCTCCTGTAGTTGTCCCCATGTAATTTTTATTATGTTATAAATGGTAAAAAAAAAAAAAAAGAGGCTAACCCAAATCTTCCTAATGGTCATACTAAAACAATTCTCCTTTATAGACACATTTTTAAAGGAGAAGTATATATTTTAAAAGATGGCTTTTAGTTTTATGGTCAGGCACGTTGCTGAAAGCAAAGCTGAAAAAAATCCCATAAGCATAAAGCCAGTTTTAAAAGTGGGAACCTGCTGAGTTTCAACCAAACCCACTGACAACGCACCACAGGTGCACGCCACATGGGAGGCTGAAAAAAAATGTGATTGTGAGGGTCCTGTTGACAGTTCCATATCCATAATCTTTTCCTCTTAAATTTGATCTGTGCATCTGGTACATATTTACGCATGTATTTTTGCTGCGGGAGCTTCGAGTTCTTTAAGTAGGTCAAGACTGTCCATGCTCGGAAACCTCGTGTCGGGGAGGGATGAGGAGACGGGGTGAGCGGGCTGGCAAGTCCGAGTGGCCTTGGCCGCTGCAGGGCTCTGTTAGAGTCTTTGAGGTTGCCTGAGGGTCCTCCCCTCTGAGAATGGGATTAGTGGGAACTCTACTTCAAACAGGAGGCCTGTCCCACTTCCTAGAAGTTGTAAACGCCAAGGAAAGTTTCACTGCTGCAGATTCAGCTCGGGGCAGGAGCTGAAAACCACACTCGGAGTCCCGGGCCCGCCGTCCTCCGCCGCTGCCGCCGTCTGGCCGGGAATAAGCAGTCTGATCGCGGAGGGTCAGCTTTCTCACCGTCGCGGCGGGCAGCGTCGAATCCGCTCTTCAGGCCCAGTGCCTTAGCCCGCTTCAGCCACTTCTCAGCAAGGGTCTCACCCTCAGAGCTTCTCGAAGCGTGATTAACATCCGCCTCCGTGCGTTGTCATCCGTGTGGACACGGCGGCCCCCTCGGGAGAGCTGCCCTGTGTGTCCTCGTGCGAGGCTTCGCTGCGAGTGTCACGTCAGGAGAGGTGGCTTGCCTTGAGAAGGTGACCCCGAGCAAGCGGGCTCAGAGCGGCCTCCAGCTCGCACGGGAGCGCCGTCTGAATTGCAGGGAGCCGCGGACTGGACGGTTCGGGGCCGCGTCGGAGGCCCTTCCTCAGGCCGCGCGTTCCAGCCTCCCGCCGCCGCCACCTCGTTACATCGCGGGGAAGCGGGGCTTTGCGTTGAAACACGTCATGTGTCTTAGTCTTTGTCTTTCAGTGAGGAGCTTTGTAAGGCTGTAGCGTAGCCTTCTTTATGCCATTTGTCGTCACGTAGTCGTGTCATTTTGTAGCTGTTAACCTTGGGCAGTTTATTAAGCTCTTTGTGCCTCCGTTTTCTCATCGGCGACACATGAGCCCGGCAAGGTGGTGTTGAGGATCCCATGAGCAAATACACGCAAGGTCTTTAGCCTGGCACCTAGCACATAGCAGGTGCTGTGTACGCGTTCGCCCTCATTTCTCCTCGGATTGAACTGCAAATCCGTGCTGGAACTTCGGGTCAACAAATGTGTCGTGGCTCTTCTATAATTTCACCGATGTTTTGGTTTTACTACCTTGGAGCAATCAGGCCCAAGGGCAGAAATAATCTTAAGCTATTAATCAATAGGTTTTTGTTAACGATCTGTGGTCTGTGTTGTGGAGTTATGAGATACTGAGGGCTATCTCAAGATAAAATTGACATCTATGTACCCAGAGGTCCCAGGTGGGCATGTGAAGATGAACGTGCTGATGTGGCTGAGTCTCCTGGGGTCTGGAACTTGAAAGACTCCTGGCGGAAGTGACTGGTGATTTGCTCTGTCCTCCCCTAAGGAGTACGAGCCTCACTCACACATGAGGGCGTATCAGTTCCCTGTGAGCAGCACCACAACCAAGCCATGGGGTAGGTGAAGTTGGGAGTGGAGAGCATGTATCTGACATCGTAAGATAGACCCACAGCCCCAGTGTCACCCCAGAGGCGGCGAGGAAGCACCTCTAAAGAGTCAGCTAGTCCCCGAGATGCCACTAGAGGGCGCAGTATGGACAGAACTGTGAATTGCACTCAGGATACGTGACTGATTCTTAGGTAATGGAAAGCTGGATTTGGAAGCTTTCTGAGGAAGTGGGAGAACTACTGAAAAACAGGATGCCTGGGAACCTAGAACAGAAAATTCTTTGAGAGAAAAAAGAGTGATAACAGCTACCATTTATTGAGCACTTACTAAGAGGCGGGTATGATTTAAGTGCACTTATCTCCTTGAATTCTTACAGTCACTAATGAAGGGCTTTATTATTGTCTTCAAATGACAGATGAGGACACGGAGGACATGGAGACTTAGGGGAACGTGCCCAGGCTCACTTAGCCTCTATGTGAAGCAGCTAGTGTTTAGTTCAGGACTATCTGAGTCTAAAGACTTCTTCACTTGTGTTCTTAATCCTTAAACCTATGCTCAGAGAGGAAGGGCTAAGGTTATCCCTGAAGGAGGGCAACAAATAACTGCAGCCCAGCTGCTGGGAAGGGTTTCAGAAGTCATGCAACTCTGAAATGTATCTGAGTCCTCCTCTTCCCAGTGATCTGAGCAAAGGTGTAGGTTACAAACTTTCATGCTGAGTCTGTGGTCACAGAATGGATTTCTGTGCAACCTCATCCATCCAGAGAAGGGGGACTTTGCTGGGAGAAAGACTTAGAACAGCATCCAAACAGAACCCTTATCACTGGGTTTCATAGATTCTGGCAGCATGGAGAGTGCATATGTCGGTGAATATGTCTCTCTAGACTTGAGCCATTAGAAGTTGTACTATACACATTCACCTGAGGGCCGTTGCCGGAGGGCAGCATCTCAGGTCGGGATCTGAGAAGACTTCCCCTGCGGTTGTGAGAGTTCCATGGTTGGGAGCACCAGAGCCATCTCACTGTGTCATCTACTGTGAAGCCTCTCAAAGGGCTTGGTGGCTGGAAGAGGGCATCAGTCAGAGATAATAAGCACTTCCTGGCTCAATTTCTGGGGCAGATAACAGTGTTGTGCTACACTGTTTTCTCCTTTTGGTCAAATTTTTATCAAGACACTTTACTTTTTTGACTGAAACCATTGGGCTCAGTTAAGACTACTAGCAACCTCTCTCAGTTACCACCTCCCCCCCCCCACATTTGGTAATAACAGCATGCTAAAATAACTTAAAGTAAAAAAAACAACAAATCCCCACAAAAAAACCCCCCAAAAACTGGGGCCCAGGTTAAAAATATGAATGGAGGTCCACATATCGTATGTCTAAATATTTTAAAATTATAAAGTATAAGTAAAGCTCTACAAAGGACATGGATAGACATTTTACAAAGCTAAAATGAAATTTGTCTTTTTTATCAGCAATAACACTCAGTGCTTATGGAAGTGTGGGGAAGTGGGCATGCGTATATTGATAGTGGGGGTTGTAATAGCAAAACCTTTTGGGAGGTTATTTAGTAGTATCTATTAAAATTTAAAATATTCATTCCATATGGCTCAGTTATTCCTCTTCTAGGAATTAACCCTTCATTTTTTTCTTTACTTGTTCCTGATTTGAATGGCAATACTTCTGTTTCACCATTAAATATAACTTTTGCTGCAATTTTCTTTTCTCTTCTTTCTTCCTTTCTTTCAATCATCACCTCTTTAAGGAAATATCCTTCCATTCTTAGTTTCTATTATGAATCAAATTTACATTTTATTGAATGCTTTTCCTGTATCTATTGGGATGGGCACACCTTTCCCCCCATTAAAATAAATCCATTAAAGTAATGAGTTTTACTGATAGAATTTCTAATGACACTTCTAGCATTTCTGGGGTAAACTAAGCTTGGTATGACACATCATTTTTATTAATGACTGAATTTGGCTTGCCGATATTTGGTTCAGCGTTTCGTGTCAATGTTTAGGCATTAGATTAGCCTATAATGTTCTTTCTTTATATGTCCTTTAGTTTTGGAAACAAGGGTGTAATAATGTCATAAATGAATTGAGAATTTCTGTTTTTTATTTTTTCGGGAAGTTTGTATAATATTGGCATTATCGGTTTCTTGACTGTTTTAGTAGAACTTGTAAAACTATTTGATCCCAGTTGTTTTATTTTTACTTCGTGGTAAATTTTTACTTACTCTTTTATTTTTTTGCTCAATTCATTTAATGATATGGGACTATTTGGGCTTTCTCTTTAAACATAAAACAGCTTTCATAAAGTATGATTTTCTATGAAGTTACCTATTTTGTCTAAATAACAGGCTTTTTGTTAGTATTCTCTTTAATTTCTGTTCTATTTAATAATGTGGTCCACTTTTCATTCTTAATGTTTATTTGCAATTCTCTTTCCTTTTTTCCTTCCTTCTCTCTCTCTTACCTTGTTTAGTATTATCAAATGACTTGTACATTTCAGGGCTCCCCTAACATTTGTGGGACCCACTGTAGAAATATGAAAGGAGGTTCACATATCCTGTGTCTAAATATTTTAAAATTATAAACTAATAAAATGTTGAGTAAAATATGTTCTGTTCTCCTACTTTGACAGATGTACTTTCATAATGACCACGAAACTACATTAGAATTTAGAATTCTTAGAATCCTTAAAATTTCATGCAGGAACATGGCAGCATAGGGAGCTCTGGCCCCTGGCCTATGAGCTCTTCCTCTTCTTTTACCATCTGTAAGTCTATTAAAAGGTGTCTATAAACTAAAGGTCATACATAAAGAATGTTTAAATTTATAATACATTCATATTATGGAAATTTATTAGTATGCCTTAAAAAGATGAGTCAAGGGGTGCCTGGGTGGCTCAGTCCAACTCTTCATTTCAGCTCAGGTCATGATCTTAGGGTGGTGAGATGGAGCCCTGCATCGGGCTCCGTGCTCAGCAGGCAGTCTGCTTGAGAATTCTCTCTCTCTCTCTGCTCCTTGCCCTCCTCCTTTCTCCAAAATAAATAAATAAATCTTAAAAAAAAAAAAAAAAGATGAATCAAATCTGCAAATACTGCCCTGGAAATATGTTCATGATATATTAAATGAAAAACCATGTTGAAGTCCTATAGGTATAGCATAATCCCATTTTTGTTAAAAAAAAAAAAAAAGAAAGAAAGAAACCTATATGGGAAGTATACATATGATTATGAAGATATCAAAATAGGTAAAAATTGGGGGAAACATCACACTATTAATATTATACTATTAATATTAGTTTTGTCTAGAGAGTAGATTTTAAAGGATAAAGGGACTTATTGTTCTTTTTTTTAAGTCAAAGAATTCTGGAGAAATATTTATTTATTAAGTGATTCAAACATTTGGAGTTTTTGCAATGAGCACGTAGTACAATGTAATCATAAGGAAATCCAAGATTTTGTACATTTTATACATACATATATATGTTCATATGTATATATGTTGTGTATTTATGTGTGTGTGTATATATAATGTGTATGTGAATAATATTAGTATATTATTTTAGGTAAGCCACTAAACTCCCACAAAAGAGACAAAATTTACAGATAAGGTACTCGGATTGATAGAGATGGGAAATGATGCTAGTAACTAAAATACAACCGGACATTGATCTAATGCCCACTGGTACATAGGTGTTATTGAAATTGTGGGAATAAAGAGGGCTGGCCCAGGGACAGCAGGTACGGTTGAGAAGAGGCTGGGGTGCCTGGACTAGAACCATAGAGATAATCAACATTTATTTATTTATTTATTTATTTATTATTATTATTTTTTAATGTTTTTTTTTTATCATATTATGTTAGTCACCATACAGTACATCCCCGGTTTCCGATGTAAAGTTCAATGATTCATTAGTTGCGTATAACACCCAATGCACCAGCAATACATACCTTCCTTACTACCCATCACTGGTCTATCCCATTCCCCCGCCCCCT
This sequence comes from Ursus arctos, assembly GCF_023065955.2. Taxonomy (NCBI): domain Eukaryota; kingdom Metazoa; phylum Chordata; class Mammalia; order Carnivora; family Ursidae; genus Ursus; species Ursus arctos. The sequence goes on from NW_026622775.1 coordinate 17,033,073, forward strand.
CCCCTCTGAGGCCCTCAGTTTGTTTCTCATAGTCCATAGTCTCTCATGCTTCATTCCCCCCTCTGATTAACCCCCTTTCTTTATCCCTTTCTTCCCCTACCGATCTTTCTAGTTCTTATGTTCCATAGATGAGAGAAATTATATGATAATTGTCTTTCTCTGCTTGACTTATTTCACTTAGCATTATCTCCTCCAGTGCCGTCCATGTTGCTGCAAATATTGAGAACTCGTTCTTTCTGATATCTGAATAATATTCCATTGTATATATGGACCACACCTTCTTAATCCAGTCATCTGTTGAAGGGCATCTCGGTTCCTTCCATGATTTAGCTATTGTGGATAATGCTGCTATGAACATTGGGGTGCATATGGCCCTTCTCTTCACTACGTCTAAATCTTTGGGGTAAATACCCAGTATTGCAATGGCTGGGTCATAGGGTAGCTCAATTTTTAACTTTTTAAGGGACCTCCACACTGTTTTCCAGAGTGGCTGTACCAACTTGCATTCCCACCAACAATGTAGGAGGGATCCCCTTTCTCCACATCCTCTCCAGCAATTGTTTCTTGCCTTGTCAATTTTTGCCATTCTAACTGGCATAAGGTGGTATCTTAGTGTGGTTTTGATTTGAATTGCCCTGATGGCTAATGATTTTGAACATTTTTTTCATGTGTCTGTTAGCCATTTGTATGTCTTCATTGGAAAAGAGTCTGTTCATATCTTCTGGCCATTTTTTGATTTGTTTATTTGTTTCTCATGTATTGAGTTTGAGAAGTTCTTTGTAGATCTTGGATACCAGTCTTTTATCTGTAGTGTCATTTGCAAATATATTCTCCCATTCCGTGGGCTGCCTCTTAGTTTTTTTGACTGTTTCGTTGGCTGTGCAGAAGCTTTTTATCTTGATGAAGTCCCACAAGTTCATTTTATCTTTTGTTTCTCTTGCCTTTGGAGATGTGTCATGAAAAAGGTTACTCTGGCCGATGTCGTATAGGTTGCTGCCTATGTTCTCCTCTAGGATTTTGATGGATTCCTTTCTCACATCGAGGTCTTTCATCCATTTGGAGTTTATTTTTGTGTATGGTGTGAGAGAGTGGTCAAGTTTCATTCTTTTGCATGTAGCTGACCAATTTTCCCAGCACAATTTATTGAAGAGACTGTCTTTTTTCCACTGGATGTTTTTTCCTGCTTTATCAAAGATTAGTTACCCAAAGAGCTGAGGGTCCATTTCTGGGTTCTCTATTCTGTTCCACTGGTCTATGTGTCTGTTTTTGTGCCAGTACCATGCTGTCTTTGTGATCACAGCTTTGTAGTATAGCTTGAAATCCGGCATTGTGATGCCCCCAGCTTTGTTTTTCCTTTTCAACAGTTCCTTGGCGATTCGGGGCCTTTTCTGGTTCCATACAAATTTAAGGAGTATTTGTTCCAGTTCCTTGAAAAATGTCATCAGTGTTTTGATTGGGATGGCATTGAAAGTGTAGATTGCTCTGGGTAGCATGGACATTTTAACTATGTTAATTCTTCTGATCCATGAGCATGGAATATTTTTCCATCTTTTTGTGTCTTCTTCAATGTCTTTCAAGAGTGATTTATAGTTTCTAGAATATAGATCCTTTACATCTCTGGTTAAGTTAATTCCAAGGTAAAGATAATCAACATTTAAAAGACAAGGAGGAAACTTGAAGGAAACTTAGTTGCTTCTTGAGAACTAGAACAAGAAGTAATGTTACCAAGGCAGAAAGAAGCATGTCATCAAACACTGCCAAGAAGTCTAAGGTATGAACCAAAAAGATCTTCATTGAATTTGTCAACTCAGGTCCTGACAAGGACAATTTTAGTTGTGTGAGCAAAGTCAGATTATTCTGGGTTGAGGTGTAAGGCCGAGAGAGGAAGCAGTGAGCACGGATGACTTTTTCTGGACACTCCTTTGTGAGCTAATCAAAACTGAATGTGTAGTGTGAGGGGATATGTGTTGAAGACAAAGCACTCTTCAAAGGTTTCACAGCTAAATTGTGACTCAAATAACCTTGACTAAGGAGATTATGAAGGTTTCTGTTGATTATTATGTCCAGATAAGGACTTCACAATTTATGAAGAATTTGGAAAAGGTTTTGAGGAGAATCACACAGATGGTTATTTGATCATAACGTAAGCCTTTGAAGATATTAAGTGGGAGAACTATCTTCAAGTATGAGGAGTGCTATTACTCAGAAGAGGGTGACTATTTGTACTTTATTTCCCCTCAAAAGAGAACATGGAAACGGGTTTGGTTGAAACATGAGGGATTTAATCTAGAAATCAAGATTTCCTGACACTGTGATTGAATGTTCAAGCAGGTTACAGAAGTTGCTACAAAATCTCTTCTTAGAGGTCTCAGAAACTTAACAATAATAGTTTTGAAATAAGACCTTGAGGAGTAAACATTGGTGAATTTGATTCATCCTTTCTGAGAGAGAATAGTTGGCTGATGGCTGCGGTAGCTAAGGGACTGTCCGTGTACCTCCCTACAGCTGCGTGGTAAGTCTCTTGCCAACTAAATCAAGCTGATTTGACACAAAGTGGTTGTTTGTAAGCCCCTGAGAGCTCTTTCAGCATCTCAAACCCCGAAGCTGCTCACAGTATTTCCTGTGGGCTTCGAGTTTAGACCTCAGGAAACTTGAAAAATCCATCTGGCGTTGGCGGAGTCTAGAATTCAGGAATGTAAGACAAAAGCAGAAGCAAAGTGAAAATCTCAGAGTACTATATGTCCTTGTGAAGTTTGGAGCCCTAAAACCATCTTTGTTTTTCTCTCACATTAAAGTGAATGGATGAACAGCTCATGGTGGGTGGTTTATGTGGTTTATATATTATTAGTCATCTTGCAGCATTGTGAGACCCAGGCCACTCCTACCACCAATTATGTATTTTTTTTTGGTGGGAAAAGAATAGAAGCCAACTGGACTATCTTCATTCAATCTCCCTTTTATTCTCTTAAAAATTTATCTTTGTATAGAAAACATTTTGTTACTTTTGAAAGGAATGATTTCATGGAATGTCTTTACAAGGACATTTGTATCATATTTTAAAGCTTTCATTGGTATTATGATTATTTTGACTATAAAGATCTCTGTGACAATGTATTGACATAGATATTAAATTCCAAACTGGAAAAAAGAGAGAGAAATTTTTACCTAACATATGCTTCATATGATGATGGCCCCTAAGTTTAAAATTTTTTTAAGCTTAGAAAGGATGTTGACTTTTTCTTTTACCTAATATAAATTGTTATTTATCCAGTAATAAACAGGATAAGTAGCTATTTCCATGGCTAATTAAGTTTATGTGTTTATCTTTGTATATGTTTTCTATTTCATCTTCCTTTTTAGATTGATTATGTGTTTAAATTTGTTACCTTAGGACCTAAAACAGTGACAATGCACCAGTTATGGCCAGTGTAAAAATATAGGTTGCCTTTGAATAGAGTAATTAGCTGTTAGTCTAGAGTCATTAATTGATGGTATACTCACTTAACTCATTCATTCTTTCATTTATTTATTCATTTGGTGGCTACTCTGTACCATGAGTCATGCTTAACACTGGGGATGAATAACACATGTCCCATGTATTCCAGAAGCTTACAATCTCTTGCAGGGAAACAGGCATATGAAAAAAAAAAAAGAAGGGCAAATATATAGCTAAAACTCTTTGGGTTGCATGTGACAGAGACTCAACTTAAACTATTTTAAGACAAATGGGAAATTTATTAGCCTACAGAATCCAGCGAAGTTAACAACAAACAAAGCATGAAAAGACAGGGATGCAGCCAAGCCTTGGGGACAGCTGGCAGCAGTAATTTATCCTAGGACCGAGTTTCTCTCCTTCACCTCCGTGGTTTTTTTAGAGTGACACCTTCCTTGTCCCTCATTGTAGGTCAGATTTATTCTCCGTGGTGGTGAGCTCACTTTTGCAACTCTTAGCTATCAAGTCTATGATTTCCACAAAGGGGAGGGATTCATTAACTTTCAAACCTTCAATTACCAATGGGGGGCTTGAACTCACAACTCTGAGATCAAGACCTGAGCTGACATCAAGAGTCGGTCACTCAGCGAACTGAGCCAGCCAGGTGCCCCTCGAAGCTTCAGTTTAAAACATTCTTGAGATGTTCTCTGATCATCCTGGCTTAGACAAGGGGTCCAGTTCTAGATCAGTGAAGTGTGGCCATTGGGTGGGGGTCATTTAAGAATTTGGCTCCTCTTGGAATAGCTGCATGGATAGAGATGGGAAGAGCAACTCTGGAAGAGTTCCAGACTGCCATACTATAGATATCATGCTATAATAGGTGCCATGATAGAAGTCTGAATAGATATCAGTGAGGGCATAAAATGGGGCTTACTCCACTTGGGGGACTCAGTTGACTCTTGTAGGGAGAAGGTGATACTGAAGCTTGGCTTTATAACATACATAGTTATTCTTCAAGTAGATTATGGGGTTGGGTTGGGAGAGTGGGAAAAGGGTGTAGCATTGTTGAAAAAAGAAGTCTGGAGAGGCAGGTTGGGCCGAAAGAGTGATGATCTTGTATTTCATGTGCTGTCCTGTGGACAAATACTAAAAAGGTATTTTTTGAAAGAAGCACCTGAAAGTTCCTTTAGAATGTTTTCCAGCTAAGAAAACTATATACCTCATTGTTTTTCTTCTCTAAATGTAAAAGATATAACTTTCTTAAAAGTCTGGCATTTTGAAAGGTTTAGGCATGTATATTTAAAAGAAATATATGTGAATTTGTATAGATTTTATAAAATAAATTTGTATATTAACTTTGTAATGTTGGTATCTACTGTTAAAGATGTTAGAAATGTGGCCTTAATACTAGTGTCTGACCATTGAAGGAGAATGGAGGAAGGACTCAAAGAATGGACTAGAAGTTTGGTAAAGTGGGAAGGACAAGAGCTAGACCAAGATGAGGGCTAGAAAAAAATGGGCTGAAGATAAAGATCCAGCTTTAAATTGGAAATGGAAGCCACTTAGAGGAAGAGGTGGTTCTAGGAACAGAAAAAGCGGTTCTACATGTGGTAGAAATTTTGAGTGGTGATAATAAGGCTTGGGGGTATTTCTAAGTATATGAATTAATTTCAGAATTATATTATTCCAATCAATTGAACTTGACAACTGAAATTGACAGTCATGATATTAAATTATTGCATTCTTACTAAGCTTTTTGACTTGGGTTTTGGGAATATTAATAACTGCTCAATTAATTAGGCAAGCAGTCATGAGGACAGAAGCTTTGAGTTTTTATGTCTTTCAATATGGCTGCCCCAGTGTTGAGTATGTGAAAAGATCATCTTATTGATTGATTTCTATAATTTGACAAATATGTCTTATAGGATATAGTAGATATGTACTTAGCTCAGATACATTTAATTGATTACCAACTAGAAACTAAATTTAGTTAATGAGGATTTTCTCTAAATAGTGGACTGATTCTTTACCTTTACAATCAGTGCAGGGAACCAAGACCAATAACATCATATGTGATTAGATACTTGTTTTTGCTTTGGGAAGATTTGCTTAAAGTAGAGCAGATTTCAGAATGACAAAACAAGTTTCCCTGGCAAGTTTGGTATCAAGCTTTTGTTTTGTTATACTTGATTATGTACTTTGGCTGCAAAGACCAAACATATGTTCCAATCCAATTTAGTCTCTGTTCAGAGTGATTCTCCTTATTTGTCCAAAAGTTTCAGAACTATTTTTTTTTTTTTTTTTGCACTTACTCTGAGTATTCAGCCTTCATGTATTTCAGGGACAACAGGCACCCTGGGGATTTGGGTTTGACTCACGACTTTTATAGTTAAGAAGCAAGCCATGCTATTTTAGGCGGTTTTAGTGGTGGCAAGTTGGACGCCAGATGTTTCAAAGGATAAAGTATCCTGCTCTTACGGAACCATGTGCAGTGTAATTTGTTTTCTGATGCAGATGATAGAAAAGTCACTTAAATTTCTATATGCCATAGTTTAAGCAAAATGTTTCTTGTTCATTGTCTATGCTTCCAATAATCTTGTGCCTTTGATGTAATAGTCTTAAGCATATTCTATGCTTCTCCTAAGAACAAAATACTTTTAGAATCTCAGGTTATATGCTTACTGAAATGGAAAAACAACCCAGTTCTTTCCCACTGTGATTCTCTTCCCTATGTGTCTCCTTTATTACTCACACAGAAAACTTCACTTCTGACCTTTCTGGTTACTGAATATGTAGAGGATTTCCCTCCACACCGGTAAGCAATTTTCTGTGCCATCATCTGGGTATCCTGCAATTTAACACAACTCTAACACTATCTACCTGGAAATAGTGTTATCACCTTTGCTTCTGACCAACCAGCTATAAATCAGAGGTTCCAATGACCCTTCCTTGGGTTTGATTAATCTGCTAGAGTAGCTTACAGAATTTAGGGAAAGATTTACTTACATTTACCAGTTTATTAAAGGGTATGACGACGGGTACAGATGAATAGTCAAATGAAGAGATGTATAGGGCACGGTGTGGAAGGGTCCCAAGTGCAGGAGCTTCTGTCCCCGTGGAGTTGGGATGTGACACCTTCTTGGTGTGGATGTGTCCACCAACCTGGAAGCTCTCTGTACTTTTGGGATTTTATAGAGGCTTCAATCATGTAATTTACTCCATTTTCAGTTCTTCTCCCTTCTCAAGAGATTGGGGGGTGGGGCCGAAAGTTCCAAGCTTCTAATCATGGTCTTTCTGGTGAGCAGCCCTCATTCAGGAGGCATCCAGGAGCCCACCCAGAGATGCCTCATTAGAACAAAAGATACTCTTATTACCCAGGAAATTACTTGGGTTTCAGGAGTCCTGTGTCGGGAACCAGGGTTAAAGACCAAATATTAGAACAAAAGGTGCTTCTTGTCACTTGTCACTTAGGAAGTTACAAGGTTTTTAGTAGCTCTGTGCCATGAATGGGGAACAGAGATGAACATATATATCTTCTCTTATCTCACACTTATTTCATACAGCCCCATGGATTAAAATATTTGACATATAAGTTTCACAAGAGAATTGTATTACATGTTAAATTTATACAACAATTTCAGAGAATAATATAATTTCGACAATAAGCTCAATGTTTTTTGCACGAATTCCTTCTGCATTTGTTAAATGGTTTTCTCAATACCCCTGTTGGTTATGTGAATCATAGGATTCCCAATTATTTGATAAATGCGGAGTATGAAGTTTAATTTATTTAGACTTGACAAAAGTTATCCAACAAGTGAGTCACAGTGAGAATATCCAATACAAATATGCTAGTCCCCTAAATTCAGATGAAGAAAAAAGAAATATGTGTTTAATATTTTTCCCAATTATTTTAACAGAGTCATAATAGCAGACTAATCACATATTAGAGTTAGACAGTTCCTAGAAATTATCTGGTCCAAGTCTTTAGTTTTCAGATGAAGGAGGAAGACCTCGAGAGTTGACCTGCTATGTGCCTATTCATCCACCCAGGGGCGTCAGCCAGGCATATCCCAGAGAAGCCCTGTGACAGCTGCCACAAGAGCTCATAATCACAACCACCATCATTGCTACGTTGGGTGTTGTCATGTGCCACACATTGTCCTAGTGTTTTATTTAATCCTTGTGGTAATTTGTATGTTACTTAATGTTATCATCTCTGCTTATCAGGAAGAAAACAGAGGGAGAGAATTAGAGGGGGACTTCACTTTTCAGCTAAGTGTTGAAAGAGCATTGACCCCACGTCTCCCTGACTTCAAAACCCAGTCCCCTTTCAACTATTTTACCATTGAAAAATGGTGCCATGGTGAACCATTTGCCAAATTGGTTTCCAAATAGGGAAAGTTGTGACAAGATCAATGCAGAATTGTTGGTGGAATAATAACATTAGGTGTGTGATTCTAGCCGGAAAGAGACTATTTCTTATCTGGTGAAGTTCCTTTGAGTGGAGAATGTAGATCTCATGCTTTATTAAGTGGGTCTCTCTACTTTAATTATCCCAATACTTTTTTTCTTCAGAGTCTTTCTCCTTTTCCTTCTTGCCATCAATCCAGATGTAGAAGGAAGATGGAAGAGAAACACAAATGAAAAAAAATAACAGTCCAGGAAGCTTTGCACTGATTTAAAAAAATTTTTTTTGCACTGATTTACAGATAGTTATTGAGTCAATTACTCTATTCCTGACCTCATGAAGCTCACACTCATGTGTGTGTGTGTATGTGTATGTAGGATGCACATAAACAAGGAACTTTATTTGACTATAAATAACTTTCCACAGCAGTAGCTTCTCACATGAATGAACACATTTGGAGAATAGTGATTACTATTTAGATGTTTTTTTTTTAATTCGATAAGTTCCTACTAAGTTCAGTGGCTGAGAATTTGATTTCAGAAATTGATCAAAGGCCTTATAGTACTAAAATGGCTGTTCTCAGAAAAGTGTTTTCAGAGACCTCTGAAACTCTGTAAACACTTCATTTTTGTACATGTTATGACTGTCTGCTGAAGAATTCATCCTGTAGTTGACTTAAAATCTCCAGGGTATACACTAGGTGAGAAAAGTGAAATAGGATGTGGTATGAGAATAAATGGCCAAGCAAGGGAGAGGAAAAAACTCCCAGTTTTCTTATGCTTGGAAATAAATGTGCAGGAAACTCTTACAATGGCAGCCTTAGCATCGCACCCTTCCCTTCCTTTCCCTTCCCTTCCCTTCCCTTCCCTTCCCTTCCCTTCCCTTCCCTTCCCTTCCCTTCCCTCCCCTCCCCTCCCCTCCCCTCCCCTCCCCTCTCCTCCCCATCCCGTCTCCTCTTTCCTCTTTCCTTTTTCCTTTTTCCATCTATGGAGGTATTTAAAAAAACAAAAACAAACTGCATCTGGAAACATTTTGAGCTAAGGCACTGTGAAAAAGTGTTGGATGATATATCGGGAAAAGTGTTGGGTTAAAGTAACACTAAAACTCAAAATGAGATAGTTTATGTCTCCATTGTATGTCTGGAGGAAAAAGTCCCCGGCCATTAGCAAGGCTGTGCTCCACAAAGCCCTCAGGGATCTAGTGCCCCCTAACTTGGTGACCTCTCTTCTCAAGGTCACACCATGGTCCAAGAAGGCTGTTTCAGCTCCAGCCATCATGTTACTCTTCAGGTAACAGGAAGAAGAAGGGGGAGATACCTCCTCTGTCCCTTTAAGATTATTTACCGTAAGTTGCCCATACATATATCACTTCTATTTATATCCCTCAGGCCAGAATTTAGACAAATGGCTACACCTAAATGAAAAGAGGCTGGGAAGAAGAGTCTTTATTTATTCCAGGTGGTCAAATACTTATCTAGCTCACTAATTCTATGACCGTAGGAAGCAAAAAATGGTGAGAGACAACTATAGCAGTTTCTGCCACAGATGACCGTCACTCTGTTCTCAGCCCCAAGTGCCACATGTTGATAATTTTGAATCCAGAATGAGCATGCCTTCAGTGAAACCTATTCTTTCCAACTTGTTTCTGAGATGCACGTCTCTTCATGCCCAGAGACACACGGTGGGCAGAGGCTGGTATTAGGAAAAGAGGAATGCCGAATGGATTTGCAGTTTGCTCTGGGTCCCACTAAAATTTCACAGAAACAGTAGCATCATCTCTGCATGACCCATTGCCTTCATAAAGATGCCGTTAAAGTTGCAAAACAATTCAGGCTCCTTCAGGCACCTGGAATGCTATTGCGCCATTGCCTGACTCACTTTAAATTGAGAAACAGTTGGGACCTAGGACGGCAACTCCTGCTGCCTGACCTCCGGAGGATTTTCCTTTCTGGAGTTTTAATAGGTGTCATCAGCCTAGTAGGGGAGACTCTTGGCAAATCCGAGGCTTTCTCCTTCCAGAAGCTCACTGATCCTGCCTCTGTGAAGGGGCCAAATTTGTCAGTGGGAAAAGAATTTTAAGAAGTATCATGAAGTAAACTGTTTTGCCATGGTCTGAAGATTGACCCTCGGTAATAAAAACTTCTTGCATTTTCAACCATGGCGTTGAATCATCTCTTTAAATAATTAGCAAGCAGGGAGACAAGATGTAGGCATTTACTTAGCTCTTTGAAAAGGAAACCTTCATTAGATGTGGGTACACTGGGAAAGAGTGAATCAAACCGAGGCACATTCAACTTTTCATAGTTGAAGACTGAGCGTCTTTTTCAAAGATCTCATATATGAACGAAAGAGCAGCGCTACAGTTGTGTGTCTGTCTGTAGAGCTGAGATTTATTGGTAGGCGTTTCTCAAGTGAAATATTTATTACTACTAGAGAGTAATCCTGTTCTTCACTTATTTCTTTTTCTCAGTCTCTTCCCTCACCCACTTTAAAAATGATCCAAATGTTCCACTCGCTGAGTGTGGGAAGACACAGAGCAGCGGGAGGGAAAGAACGACAGAAACTCAGTGAAGGCCATCGGGAACCTGTGCCAGGAAGCGTTTCGAAGAGGTTAATAATGCTGAGATGGTAATGCTCTTAAGTTGCCTTTACGTTGAAAACGTCCAGCTACACTGTGGAGCTTAAATTATCTATCTAGTAACAACGATTCCAATTGTAGTTGCCTACCCCTCTATATGGAGATATTTGGTTAGACCAAGTTCGTTCTCAAATGTTGGTCGGTTTTCTGAGTTTTTAAAAAGGCGTTACTCATTATACCACGTGGAACCTCTGTTCTTTGTCCTTTCTGGCCATAGTTACATTGGTTTCCACATTCAGAGCTGTGACAACATTCCAGTAGAGTATCCAAAGTTGTTTTTGCTGTCTGAGAGAGAAGAAAAGAAAATGTATTGGGTAAAGTATGAGAGTTTCTCCTTCTCCGAAACTTCCTCCCACCAGAAAGAAACAAAATTAAAAACAAAGGAACCAGAAAATAAATGCATGTCTGGGAATCCAGGGATTAATTTCCTCATAATATACCTGTTTCGGCAAATACTTGTGCTGGAAGTGTTTGCCTGTTCCTCAAATGTCATAGCTTTCCTTTGGTCTCTCTTGGTGGATCCAGTTTCTCAGCAGTATGATGTATTCCTTGTTATTTCTAGTATTTTCAGTGGACAAGAATCATCTGGTACATAATCCATGACTGGGCTGGAGGCTGCGTGCAGCTGGCCACAGCTGTGCTAGAGTAGCCTGAGAACTGAACTGGTCATATAAGGTGGTTTAAGAAGGTATTTGCGAGTGGAGCAGAAAACGGGCTCTGTGCCAAGCTCAGCTGGTGACGGTGGTTAGCCTCGCAAGGAATTACACTGGTTGTTGGTGGTCACAAAGATGGAGCTGAACAGAGAGCGGAGAATTCACTACCCCTAAGCCTGCAGCATGGCTGAGTTGCAGCCTCTCTGTGGTCAAGTAGGTGTGCCCAATGTCGTGAAAGCCCATGTCTTTGTCTTGCTTACCCTCTAAGGCTTTTCACCACAAATTCCTCTTTGCAGAAATGTTAGCAGTGATGCCGTATTTTCATTAATATTGGAGTGTGTATATATATATGGGCTCTTAAAGCATGCTATGTCTTTTGTTTGGAGAGCATCAGTCCTTCCAGCATGTGCGAACTAATGCCAGATTGTCACTCTGGGGCAGCAGTGGGCCAGGAATAGTTAAGGCGAACAGGGCGAAGAGTATGAATTGGAAGGAGGGGCCTAGTTTGCTTTGGTTTTAGATAGACTAAGGGAAGGAGTTTGAATTCATAGAATAAGGTAGTCCTGGATGTCACAGGTTAGAATGCAAAATGGTGAAGTCTAGAGAATAGGTGTCAATAGCAAGATGTCTTCCTTACTGAGATAGCAAAATAGGCGGGGTCCAGGCTCTAGAAAACATGGTGGTGCCAGCAGAGAGGAGACACCGAGATAAGCTTTTGGCAAAACAGAGGATGTTTTCACTTTTTCCTTTTATGTACTTCTGACTACATGTGGCTGCTCATTGCCAAAGGGAGACTTGTGGGCTGTCCCCTCTTGACTTAGCAATGCCGGCGGTAGTCAACCTTCTGGGAAGAACTTACACACATCTATCTGAAGTTGGCCTTGGCTCTACGATCATCGCTTGTTTTAAAAATTCACTGTCAAATGAAGTTACTTTATTGTTTTATTTTTTAAAGATTTTATTTTATTTATTTGACCGAGAGAGACAGCGAGAGAGGGAACACAAGCAGGGGGAGTGGGAGAGGGAGAAGCGGGCTTCCTGCTGATCAGGGAGCCTGATGTGGGGCTCGATCTCAGGACCCTGGGATCACGACCCGAGCTGAAGGCAGATGCCCAACGACGGAGCCACCCAGGCACCCCAAATGAAGTTACTTTAGAACTTTACTTAAAAATTTCCCCCAATATAAGCCGAGGATAATTTCAAATCATTTTCAAAATTCAAAGAAGTGGTTAAAGTAAACATTGTCACCTTACCCACTGCTTCTTTTGGGATTTGAATAAGAAAGCTTAATAGTGAAACTGAAGGGCCAAAACATTAGACGACTTTCTATCAAGTTTAATGTCTTCTGTGGTATTGTAACATAGCATTTTCCTGAGGCAGCTAAGTAAATCGTGCAGAATTGGCATGTAAAATAAAATAGTAACAGGATATTATGGTTAAGGAAGAAGCCATGAAGATAAAGACTGCCTAAGGCTGAAATTTCTTGATGGCATTAATGAGGACAGTGCAACTTCAGCTAAATCTCTTAAACCAAATCGGTAGATCTGGGCTACGTCCTATGTGTGTTGGTGGATGAGGTCCAGTCCCTTCTCCCTCTCTCTCTCTACTTCTATCTTGATCTCTGTCTTTCTCATCTTTTCCCTACCTCCACCTGTCTTTATCCAAATTTTTCAGGGTTGTTGACAAATGAATGTAATGAATGTGAGAGGAAGCTTGCCCTGTGGTTCTGGGGGGCCCAAGGAAAGGATTAGCAATCCAGGCCTGACTTTCAGCATCTCCTCTGGCCAGGTGAAAGCCGATAAGGGTAAGGACTAAGGCCATCTTTCCCTTATTGGTGGCTGCCAGTAGGGTCCAGGGCCTGAGGTAGCTTAGGCCAAGAATTTCCTCTCAGTATGCCTCATGTATCTGCACATAGTTAAATTATATGGACTGAGCATGCTGTTCATTGGGCAACAACATTTTTATTGCTTCACCATACTTAACCCTCTGTCTCCACCCAAAGAACCATTTAACTTTCTTTCTGCCTCAAAAAGTTTCATTTATTTTTAGAAAATGAGTACTCATTTGTGTGCACTGTCCCAAACTCTGAACTGTGGCAGTGGGAAGAATTTAAAAAACATGATCCTTGCCCAGTGAATGTCCTTACACATATGGTACCATCAAGGTAGGTATAGCAGTTTAAGAGCTGTGCAAGAGGTAATTACAGCAGAGCTGGAGTTAGGGAAATTAGAAAGATAAGTTTTCATGAAAACCAAGCATTACATAAACCAAGTTTTCATGGACTCTGGTGCCTGATTTTTTGGTGTGTGGTTTTTTTTATTTTGGTTTTTTTAGATGCACCTTTGCCGATATTATTGCCAGCCTTAGAGACACAGGCCTGGGTTGATGTATGCTCTTGTGGTGGCTATGCACACTTATTTCTTTACCACAGTTGTTTTCTCTTAATTTCACGAGGACACCAAAACTAGTGGGAAAAGGCCAATGAGGAAATTCTTGGGGAAAAAACCCACATATAATATTTTCATTTCTAATGAGAAAACCCAAAGGGAAAAAAGGTACTCAATACACAGAGGATGCTGGCAAAATATTTTACTAGGATGTGGTTTTGATCAGATTACTATTTCTGCTGGGATAGAATGTGTTTTGTTTTACTTTTTAAATCATTTTTTGATCTCCCTTACACATTCCCCATTATGGGCTCTTTCCTACTCATTGAAAACTTATGCAGAAATACATAGTACACGCTATTCTATATTCACAGTAGGCTAGCTTGGAGAGTTTTAGGGAGAACACATGCAGTTCTTCCACTAGACTTAGCTGTTGAAGTCACAGAAGTATTTCTCCTTGTCCCTAAACAAGTATTTCTCCTTGTCTCCTTGTCCCTTGAAGGCTAGGACCCTGACTGTTGGCATGTCACCAGTTTTCATGGCTTACATCATCTTTAGAAATGAAAGGGATGCATTTTCATAGGCATGTGGATCAAACATGAGGCTTAGTTTTATTCCTTATTTGGGGAGCACTTGACTGTTTTTTCATCCTAGGTGATGTGGCTGGCTTATAAGCATTGCCGGTAAGTTCATTTTACACCTCTCCTTTTCGATCTCCTGACGTATAAAATGAACATGACAAAATTATCTGACAGTTGCTATGGATAACAAGATTCTCTCTATCTTTGCAATAGAAAAGTCCATCAAAGAATTATGTCTAGGTATTTTTGTCATTTGGAGCAATTATGTCGAATGTCCTTTAGCTTTGGTTTTGGCTTTGCAACAGAATGCACTGCCGGGGTGTCAATACAGTGCCTATGTGGAGTCCAGATAGCATTCGGACTAATGACTATAACATGGTGTGGATGTTGAAACCAGAAAGTTCATTTTTGAAGTCTGAAAGCAGCTGAGAACAGATGAGGGTAACAGAGCAAAGCTTGCTTCCAGCCTTGGCTATTTCTACTGCCAGGACATTCTTCTCCCATTACTTCATATGGACTAGATAGGAACAAAGGTGCTCTGCAGATATCCCCATGATTCCTGCTCATAACGAGAGCAGGAGATCAGCTTACACACTCAGTGCGACCATGTATCACCTGTTAAAAACTTGCTGGTGATGTTCAGCTCTCTAAATTACAGCAGCTTCTCAAACGTTACTGTGTCTGCAAATCCTTGGAGATATAGTGGGCTAAGATGGAGCCCAGAGAATCTGCATATTTAACAAGCTCCCAGGAGATGTTGATGTTGCTGGTCTGTGGACCGCACTTGGGTAACATGAAACTACAGCATAATGCTCAAGCAGCCTGGATGTCAGGTCTAATAACAGTGTCACCAAGTATATCTCTGATCCATAGAATCAACTGCATTCAGAATCTTAGTTTACCTCCTTTTAAATATTTGTCGTTGGTCAAGAGAAGGATCTTGATAGAGGAGGTGTCAATAGAGGAGTGGCAGGACAAGGGCTAGAGGGTATATGGAATGGTCTCCTACTGGGATGAGCCTTCATACTCCCATAATTCTTTTTTTTTTTTTTATTAATAATGATTTTTTATTATATTATGTTAGTCACCATACAGTACATCCCCGGTTTTTCATACTCCCATAATTCTATAAGCCCTACTGGCTAGAGAGCCATTTGTGTCAACAAATAGTCCCTTTAAAATGTTAGATCTTAGTTTAAATCAGTTTCACTAGCTCGTCTACTCCTAACTAGAAACTGTTGGTGGGAGAGGTGGGTTATTGAGGAAAGCCTGGGATAAGAATAAGAGTCTGGGGACTTCTATAGGAAAAACAATCTTGCGTTTCCTTTATTCTCCGACTACTACCACGTTTCACTTCTGACATTTCTAGTTACCAAATTTGTGGAGTTTTCCCCCACACCAGTAATCCTCTCACACCAGCTGAATGTCCTACAGTTCAACTCAATTCTGGCATCATCTACTCAGAGACAGTGTCAGATCCGACATGTTAAGGGCTTGGTCCCATACGACTGACCTCTCCCACCTTCAGGTCCCAACCACAAGTTCCAAGTTATCACTTGTACTTCTGATTGACCAGCTATAAGTCAAGGTTCCCTGATTTTCCCTCTTTGCATTTGATAATTTGTTAGAATGGCTCACAGAACTCAGGGAAATATTTACATATACTGGTTTATTATAAAAGGATATGATAAAGGGTACAGATGAACATCCAGATGGAGGAGATGCAGAGGGCAGGATGTGGGAGGAAGGGTGAGGGGCTTCTGTGTCCTCTCCAGGCAGGCCACCATCCCAGTCTTCCATGTGTTCAGCAACCTGAGAGCTCTCTGAACCCAGTACTTAGGGATTTTTATAAGGCTTTATCACACAGGCATGATCAATCTGTAAATTTATCTCTAGTCCCTTACCCTTTCCTGGAGGATGGGAAGTGGCTGAAAGTTCTAGGCTTTTAATAATCATGGCTTGGTGTTTCTGGTGACCACCCTCTGTCTTGAAGATATCCAGGAGCCCAACAATAGTCACCACATTAGAACAGAGGACACTCCCATCACCCAGAAAATTACAAGAGATTTAGGAGCTCTGGGTCAGGCACCAAGGCCAAAGACAAATAGTCAAACAAAAAATGCTCCCAGTGTTTTTATCAGGAAATTATAAAAATTTTAGGAGCTCTATGCCAGCAACCAGGGAAAGAATCTAATATATAACATGTATTACTTGTTATATATGTATATATAAAACACATATATTTTACACATATGTTTATATATATACAAACATTTTTCCTATTATTTCACAGAACTGGAGGAAATGAGGAAAGATAATTTGGGGGTATGTAGCATTTCAAAGAATAGCTGATCTGCAAGGGGCAGTGAACAGTCCAGGAGAGAATAGGAGTAAGTGCTGATTGGCCTGATGGGGATTGGAGAATCCAGGGATGGTTAGTTCTGGCACAAGTGGATGACATCACTAATGATCAGCTCAGAATGCACATTCCATTGATCATGAACCAACTGTATCATCTTCCTTTATGAGAAACAGCATAATTTTTAAAAAAAATCTGATGAAAACATTCTCTCCCTTTCTTCTCAGATGGATTCCTTCTGGTTTGGCAACCAAGGAAATATTTACTTCAGTGTTTATACCTGCTGGAAAATTGGGAATTCCAGAAATCTCAGTGTCCAGACCAGTTTTCTTTACAAATCTGGGATGCAGCACCCTCTTTTGAAAAAAAAGAGATCAATTCTCAGAGACTGTACATTTATGCTGGTTTTATTTTAATGATACGAGGGTGTTTTGAATTCTTGAAAAGGATGCAGTTTCCTAGAAACTTTTAGAAGAAAAACATTAAAAAAAATATTTTGACCATTAAGTGGCTGGAATTTTCTGCCTCAGTGGATGTGGGATACATAATAGGCATTGAATTTATCCAACTGCACCATAATCTCCCACTTCAGTTAAGCTGATTTTTTTAAATAGTAAATTGTGAGGATGAGAAACTTGGAAGGGAAAGTGACAAAACGATAGGCGCTATATGCTTATTTATTATAATTTATTATGTTTAATCATTATAATTATATAGTGCCCAATTTTCTTAGGATTAAAGGCTAGATAATCTAACAAAATAAGAATTGGGAAATCAAGGCCCTGATTACTATTTTAATTTCTACCATTTAATTACATCAGGTATATAACAAACTATCTAATATTTGGTGAACATAGTCCATAATCCCCAGTACTGAAGATAAACTATACGCCTAATTACAATCTTAACTCATTTATGATGTTCCAAATCACCTTTTCCCTGTAAAATGATTATAGTAATGGCTAATTGTTATAGGTTATGTGTATATAGTGCTTTATATTTACAAGGTATCTTCTATGTATTTTTTTGTTAGCATAGTCAGTTCTTTAAGTAATTCTAATTTTCTGATACAAAATTTTGCTGAGATATTATGGAATATCTTTTTTTTTTAAGAGTTTATTTATTTATTGGAGAGAGAGAATATGAGTGCAAGCTGGGGTGGGGGAGGAGAAGTGCAGAGGAAGAGGGGAGTGGGAGAAGCAGACTCCCCACTGAGCAGAGAGCCTGACGACAATGTGGGGCTGGATCCCAGATCTCTGAGATCATGACCTGAGCAGAAGGCAGACACTTAACTGACTGAGCCACCTATCATGGAGTATCTTGGCTGTGAATCAAAACTTCTTTACTTGTGATGTGGAGAGGAAAGTGAAGATAGCATTGTCTTTCCTTTCTCTCCAATTACAGCTGTGAAGAGTGAGACAGAGGGGTCTGTGTGGGGCCGCTGGACCAAAGATTCTCATCAATAGCATTGGCCATACAAACCAGGTGTTCAGGTTTCCTTCAGAATTTTTCCCATTTCTATTTTGCTTATAAACTTAAGTTTTCCCCCTCCATATTATACTTTGTTCTTTCATTCTTTCCTTTAAATTTGTTCAAGTCATGTTGGTTTAGCTCTTCTGGTAGTTGACTTATTCTTAACACTGACTTTGGCCAGCATTTAAAAACTCTTCTAATATTGAAGACAAATGCAGTTACAACTTAGATGATTAATGGTAGCATGTTTGGCATAAGTAGGCCTGGTAGATATCTGTTATTGAGAATTTAATAAAATTATCTGTAATCATATTGGCAAAGCAGTTTCTTAGGGCCATCTGCTTATTTATTAAAGTGATTTTTAGAGGTATGTTGAACCAGATGGTTTTCAAGTAGAATCTGACCTGTATTGGCCTATTTTTTTCAACTCTAAGGTATATTTCATATTACTTGTATACCCCATCATCCTATCATCTTAGGATAGGATCCCCCCGAGTAAAGGTATCTCCTTTACTAAATCACTCTGCCTGTTTTTCCATTTGTTACAAGAAAATATCACCATTTTTATTAGAATATTAAGTGAGTAATCACTTTATACTTGCCTGCATAGATGGAGTTTAGGCGTGGGCAAGAATCAAAGAAATGAAAAGCTTCTGTGTTCACAGTGATTAATGTCATTCATGATATTTTATTTTCTTAAACTTTTATTTTCTCCAAAACAAAACAAGATGGATACTGTTATCCTGACCTGAAGAGGAGAATAACAACATGTGTATTCCCCATTCTGGCAGTTAGAAGTCTCTGGAGAGTCACAAAGACAAGAAAGCCAACTCAAGATGCAGTGTGTCCTAATTACATCTTTAATAGGCCAACTTGAACTGGGCACTGGATAAGTATGTGCCATCATTCCTGGTCCATGGTTTCTTTAATGTCAACCACTTATTAGAATAGATGAGGCAATTTGGATAGGCAGCTACATGATTTATTGCCACGCTGACCTGATCAGGGGCTGCAGGGAAAGCAAGAGCTCTGAGGTGTCCCAGAAGTTCTCAGACATGAATGGATTTTGATGGTTGATTTTACATATTTATACATAACCATAGGACACTTCTTCCTTTGTTCCTACTCAAGATTCCACCCAAATTCCTGCCCATTACCTTCGTTGGGGCTATCTTAGGGAACAGCCTATCCAGAAACCTCAGGGGGATCACATTGCAGGGTCTTTTCATTATCATGTAATTAAAAATGGGATGCCGGATGGTCCCTTTCCATTACACCGCTGATGACATTTATGTTCAGTTCAGCTGTGCACTTCTCACTGTACTTGTACCTTTGGTTCTGGTTTTGACAGAGACCCATCTTAGAATATTTTTTATTTTTATTTTCTTGTTCTAAAGTACTATGACGTCTACTTTTTATTATGTTTAATTCTCTATCAATGTCACTTAACAATAAATCTGAAAAATTAATGTATGCTTTATATTTAACTTCAGTGTCTCTTTTTCCCTTTTATATATATTAATGGAAAAGATAGGTGAACTAAGGATTGAGCTAGGGAATGATGATGGGACATAGAGAATTTTTAAGGTGAGAAGGATTTTATTTATTTCTTTATTTATTTTTAAAGAGTTTATTTGAGAGAGAGAGAGCAAAAGAGCAAGAGTGCGCAAGCCAGGGAGGAGCACAGGGAGAGAGAGAAACACGTGCTGAGCACGGAGCCCAAAGAGGGGCTCTACGAGGGGCTTGATCCCAGGACCCTGAGATCATGACCTGAGCCAGAGGCAGATGCTTAACTGACTGAGCCATCCAGGTCCCCCAAGATGAGAAGGATTTTATAGAAAGGAAAGTTGGGTGAAGAATACCAGAATGAAGGTGGGGAGGAGAATTTGTGATCAGCCAATAAATATATGCGTGCTGGTCTGTGTGTTTCTGTATTTGGCAGTGGTTGAGGGCCACTGAACATACAGAAAAATGGTAGAGCATCTCTTGGACCCATGGTTAGCTTGCTTAAGGGAGTTTCCTTTTATTGTCATCTTCAGATAACTTTATCCTAATGCATTTTCTATAGCAAAACAATAGGAAGGACATGAATAAAAAAATATCCCAAAGAAAGAGTCTACATGTTTACTAAAACAGTTAGAGGGACATTGTTTAATGGTAACAGAGAGCTAAGGCTCAGAAAATACATTCTTTAGAAAATCGTTTCTGTTCTCATCTATACCATGCAGCAGACCAGTACAAAAACAGGGTAGTCAGGTACAAATCTAGAGAAAGTTCCTTTAAAAACCAGACTAAGGATATTGGTGAAAGAATAGATGTGTAGATCACTGGGACAGAACAGAGGGTCTGAATCTAGCGAGGGAAACAAACATTCATGTCCAAGAGGCAGAGAGGACCCCTCCCAAGCTCAACCATGACAAACCTACGCCACGTCACGTCATAGTGCAATTCGCAAATATTAGATCCAAGGATACAGTATTGAAAGCGGCCAGGGCAAAGAAATTTCTCACGTACCAAGGCAAAGGCATCAGAATTACGTCAGACCTGTCTACACAGACCTGGAATGAGAGAAAGGGTTGGGGGAGCATTTTTAAAGCTCTGTCAGAGAAAAACATGCAGCCAAGGATCCTTTATCCAGCAAGGCTGTCATTCAGAATTGATGGAGAAATAAAGACATTTCAGAATTGCCATCATTAACCAATTTCATAAGCACGAAACCAGCCTTACAGGAGATATTAAGGGGGGGTTCTATAAAGGTAAAAAGGCCCCAAGAGTGATACACAAAAGAAAGTCACAACCGATACAAACAAAGACTTTACTGGCAACATGGCATCATTAAAATCATATCTCTCAGTTCTTAGCGCTAATGTGAATGGTTTGAATGCTCCCATAAAATGCCACAGAGTTGCAGATTGGATAAAAAGAAATGACCCATCTATTTGCTGTCTACAAGAGACTCATTTCGAACCCAAAGATGCATTCAGACTGAGAGTAAGGGGATGGAGTACCATCTTTCATGCAAATGGACCTCAAAAGAAAGCTGGGGTAGCAATTCTCATATCAGATAAATTGGATTTTAAACTAGAGACTATAGTTAGAGATGCAGAAGGGCAATATATTATTCTTAAAGGAAGTATTCAACAAGTGGATATGACAATTATAAATATATATGCCCCCAACAGGGGAGCAGCAAGATACACAAGCCAACTCTTAACCAGAATAAAGAGACATATAGATAAAAATACATTAATAGTAGGGGACCTCAACACTCCACTATCAGAAATAGACAGAACACCCTGGCAAAAACTAAGCAAAGAATCAAAGGTTTTGAATGCCATACTTGACGAGTTGGACCTCATAGATATATATAGAACACTACACCCCAGAACCAAAGAATACTCCTTCTATTCTAATGCCCATGGAACATTCTCAAGAATAGACCATGTTCTGGGACACAAAACAGGTCTCAACCGATAACCAAAAGATTGAAATTATCCCCTGCATATTTTCAGACCACAGCACTCTGAAATTGGAACTCAACCACAAGGAAAAATTTGGAAGAAACTCAAACACTTGGAGACTAAGAACCATCCTGCTCAGGAATGACTCGATAAACCAGGAAATCAAAAATCAAATTAAACAATTTATGGAGACCAATG
This sequence comes from Ursus arctos, assembly GCF_023065955.2. NCBI lineage: Eukaryota > Metazoa > Chordata > Mammalia > Carnivora > Ursidae > Ursus > Ursus arctos. The sequence continues at coordinate 17,054,666 of NW_026622775.1, forward strand.
AGAATGAAAATACAACAGTCCAAAACCTATGGGATACTGCAAAGGCAGTCCTAAGGGGGAAATACATAGCCATACACGCCTCACTCAAAAGAATAGAAAAATCTAAAATGCAGTTTTTATATTCTCACCTCAAGAAGCTGGAACAGCAACAGAGGGACAGGCCTAATCCACGCACGAGGAAGCAGTTGACCAAAATTAGAGCAGAAATCAATCAATCAGAAACCAGAAGTACAGTAGAGCAGATCAACAGGACTAGAAGCTGGTTCTTTGAGAGAATCAATAAAATTGACAGACCACTGGCAAGACTTATCCTAAAGAAAAGAGAAAGGACCCAGATTATTAAAATTATGGATGAAAAAGGAGAGGTCACGACGAACACCATTGAAATTGGAAGGATTATTAGAAATTTTTATCAACAGCTATATGCCAATAAACTAAGCAATCTGGAAGAGATGGAATCCTTCCTGGAAACCTATAAACTACCAAGATTGAAACAGGAAGAAATTGATTTCTTAAACAGGCCAATTAATTATGAAGAAATTGAGTCAGTGATAAACAACCTTCCAAATAACAAAACTCCAGGCCCGGACGGTTTTCCTGGGGAATTCTACCAAACACTCAAAGAAGAAATAATACCTATTCTCCTAAAGCTATTTCAAAAAATAGAAACAGAAGGAAAGCTACCAAACTCATTCTATAAGGCCAATATTACCTTGATCCCCAAACCAGGCAAAGACCCCCTCAAAAAGAATTACAGACCGATTTCCCTAATGAATATGGACGCCAAAATCCTCAACAAGATACTTGCTAATAGAATCCAACAGTACATTAAAAGGATTATCCATCATGATCAAGTGGGATTCATACTTGGGATGCAAGTGTGGTTCAATATTCGCAAATCAATCAGCGTGATACATCATATCAACAAGAAAAGACTCAGGAACCATATGATCCTCTCAATTGATGCCGAAAAAGCATTTGACAAAATACAGCATCCTTTCCTGATTAAAACCCTTCAGAGTGTAGGAATAGAGGGTACATTTCTCAATCTCATAAAAGCCATCTATGAAAAGCCTACTGCAAATATTATTCTCAATGGGGAAAAGCTGGAAGCCTTTCCCTTAAGATCAGGAACTCGACAAGGATGCCCACTCTCGCCACTATTATTCAACATAGTACTAGAAGTCCTTGCAACATCAATCAGACGACAAAAAGGGATCAAAGGTATTCAAACTGGCAAAGAAGAAGTCAAAATGGCTCTCTTCGCAGATGACATGATACTCTATATGGAAAACCCAAAAGAAGCCACTCCCAAACTATTAGAAGTTATAGAGCAATTCAGTAACGTAGCGGGATACAAAATCAATGCTCAGAAATCAGTTGCATTTCTATACACGAATAACGAGACTGAAGAAAGAGAAATTAGGGAATCCATCCCATTTACAATAGCACCAAAAACCATACGTTACCTTGGAATTAACTTAACCAGAGACATAAAGGATCTATATTCTAGAAACTATAAATCACTCTTGAAAGACATTGAGGAAGACATAAAAAGATGGAAAGATATTCCATGCTCATGGATTGGAAGAATTAACATAGTTAAAATGTCCATGCTACCCAGAGCAATCTACACTTTCAATACTATCCCGATCAAAATACCGAGGACATTTTTCAAAGAACTGGAACAAATAGTCCTTAAATTTGTATGGAACCAGAAAAGGCCCCGAATCTCCAAGGAACTGTTGAAAAGGAAAAACAAAGCTGGGGGCATCACAATGCCAGATTTCGAGCTGTACTACAAAGCTGTGATCACAAAGACAGCATGGTACTGGCACAAAAACAGACACATAGACCAATGGAACAGAATAGAGAACCCAGAAATGGACCCTCAGCTCTTTGGGCAACTAATATTTGATAAAGCAGGAAAAAACATCCGGTGGGGAAAAGACAGTCTCTTCAATAAATGGTGCTGGGAGAATTGGACAGCTACATGCAAAAGAATGAAACTTGACCACTCTCTCACACCATACACAAAAATAAACTCCAAATGGATGAAAGACCTCCATGTGAGACAGGAATCCATCAAAATTCTAGAGAAGAACATAGGCAGCAACCTCTACGACATCGGCCAAAGCAACCTTTTTCATGATACATCCCCAAAGGCAAGAGAAACAAAAGATAAAATGAATTTATGGGACTTCATCAAGATTAAAAGTTTCTGCACAGCCAAGGGAACAGTCAGAAAAACTAAGAGGCAGCCCACGGAATGGGAGAATATATTTGCAAATGACACTACAGATAAAGGACTGGTATCCAAGATCTACAAAGAACTTCTCAAACTCAATACACGAGAAACAAATAAACAAATAAAAAAATGGGCAGAAGATATGAACACTTTTCCAATGAAGACATACAAATGGCTAACAGACACATGAAAAAATGTTCAAAATCATTAGCCATCAAGGAAATTCAAATCAAAACCACACTGAGATACCACCTTACGCCACTTAGAATGGCAAAAATAGACAAGGCAAGAAACAACAATTGTTGGAGAGGATGTGGAGAAAGGGGATCCCTCCTACATTGTTGGTGGGAATGTGAGTTGGTACAGCCACTCTGGAAAACAGTGTGGAGGTCCCTTAAAAAGTTAAAAATTGAGCTACCCTATGATCCAGCCATTGCACTACTGGGTGTTTACCCCAAAGATACAGATGTAGTAAAGAGAAGGGCCATATGCACCCCAATGTTCATAGCAGCAATGTCCACAATAGCTAAATCATGGAAGGAGCCGAGATGCCCTTCAACAGATGACTGGATTAAGAAGTTGTGGTCCATATATACAATGGAATATTACTCAGCTATCAGAAAGAACGAATTCTCAACATTTGCTGCAACATGGACGGCACTGGAGGAGATAATGCTAAGTGAAATAAATCAAGCAGAGAAAGACAACTATCATATGATTTCTCTCATCTATGGAACATAAGAACTAGGATGATCAGTAGGGGAAGAAAGGGATAAAGAAAGGGGGGGTAATCAGAAGGGGGAATGAAGCATGAGAGACTATGGACTATGAGAAACAAACTGAGGGCCTCAGAGGGGAGGGGGGTGGGCGAATGGGATAGACCGTTGATGGGTAGTAAGGAGGGCACGTATTGCATGTGCACTGGGTGTTATACGCAACTAATGAATCATCGAGCCTTACATCGGAAACCGGGGATGTACTGTATGGTGACTAACATAATATAATAAAAAATCATTAAAAAAAAAAAAAAAGAAGATACACTCTGAAGTAATTCAAACTGTAATATCAAACTTCTTTCCAATCAATCTGCTCCCCTGGGAATATTTGATCTTTCTCTCTCTCTCTTTATTTTTCTCCCTCCATCTTTTTCTCTCTACTGCATTTCTTCTCTACTGTCATCTGTTTCACCCAAAATTAACAAAAAAACAATCAAAAAGAACCTATACACAACCATTAAAAAAAAAAAAAAGAACAGAGGGTCCGGGAGTAGACCCACATGAAAATGATCAATTGATTTTTTTGACGAATGTGCAAAAACAGTTCAATGTAGAACAAGTGGATATAGTAGGTAAATAAATATGAATATGTATATCTGCATGTGCTGGAACAATTGCACATTCATATATAAAAATGAATCAATCCATATTTTGTATCATATATAAAAAATAAATAAAAATGGATTACAGAACTAAAAGAGAAATTGAAAACTATACAAATTTTATTTTATTTTATTTTTATTTTTATTTTTTTTAAGATTTTATTTATTTATTCGACAGAGATAGAGACAGCCAGCAAGAAAGGGAACACAAGCAGGGGGAGTGGGAGAGGAAGAAGCAGGCTCATCGTGGAAGAGCCTGATGTGGGGCTCGATTCCACAACGCTGGGATCACGCCCTGAGCCGAAGGCAGACGCTTTAACCGCTGTGCCACCCAGGCGCCCCGAAAACTATACAAATTTTAAAGAACATAGAAGAAAATCTTTGTGACCTTGGGTTACACAAAGATTTCTTAGATATAACATCAAAAACATGATGCCTGAAAAAAATATTGATAATTGCGTTCATCAAAATTAAATACTTCTGCTCTTCAAAAACAAACTTTTAAAAGAATAAAAAAATTGGGAAAAATATTTGCAAAACACATATCTGATAGAAAACTTGTATCCAGGATGCATAAAGCACTCCCAAACTGACTAATAAGAAAAAAATAATCCAATCACAAAAAAAGGACAATATATTTCTTTATTTATATTTTATTTTAGTTTCAGTGTAGTTCTTTTTTTAAAAAAAGATTTATTTATTTATTTGGGGAGGGGGAAGGGAGAGAATCTTCAAGCTGAATGTGGAGCCAGATGCGGGACCTGATCCCACAACCCATGATATCATGACCTGAGCTGAAACCAGGAGTTGGACACTTAACTGACTGAGCCACCCAGGCACCCCTCAGTGTTGTTAGCATACAGGATTATATTAGTTTCAGGTGTACAGTATAGTGATCCAACAATTCTATATATTACTCAGTGCTCATCGTGGTAAGTGTGCTCTTAATCCCTTCACTTGTTTCACCCCTGTCTCCCTCCCCCACCTGCCCTCTGGTAAACATCAGTTCTCCGTAGTTAAGAGTCTGTTTTCTGGTTTGTCTTTTTCCCCCCTTTGTTTTGTTTCTTGAATTTTATATGTAAGTGAAATCATATGGGATTTGTCTTTCTCTGACTGACTCATTTAGCTTAGCATTATACTCTCTAGATCCATCCATGCTGTTGCAAATGGCAAGATTTCATTCTTTTTTATGGCTGAGTAATAATATACATATCTCACATCTTTTCATCCATTCATTTGTGGATGGGCACTTGGACTGCTTCCATAATTTGGCTATTGTAAATAATGATGCCATAAACATAAGGGTGTACATGTATTTTCAAATTAGTGTTCTCATATTCTTTGGGAAAACACCCAGTAGTGTGATTACCAGATCATGGGTAGTTCTATTTTTAACTTTTTAAGGAACCTCCATACTGTTTTCCACAGTGGCTGCATAAGTTTGTATTCCCACCAACAGTGTGAGAGGGTCCCCCCTTCTCCATGTCCTCACCAACACTTAGTTTTTTTGTGTGTTAATTTTAGCTATTCTGACAGGTGTGATATGATATCTCATTGTAGTTTGCATTTCCCTGATGATGAGTGATGTTGAGCACCATTTCATGTGTCTGTTGGCTATCTGGATGTCTTCTTTGGAAATCTGTTCATGTCTTCTAAAATGGGTAGAATATTTAAGCAGCCCTGATATTTAAACACCAAAGAAGATATGGATGGTAAATAAGCCCATGAAAAGATACTCAATAACATTAGTCATTAAAAAAATGAAAAGACCAACACCAAGCGTTGGTGAGGTTATAGAGGTACCAACATACTCATATACTGCTGATGAGAAAGCAAAAATGCTACAACCACTTTAGAAAATAGTTTACTAGTTTCTTATGAGGTTAAATGTACACTTACTATAAAACTCTGTAATTACACTCTTAGGTACTGAAAGTGAAATGAAAACTATTTTTACATAAAAATTTGTACTGAAGTGTTTATAGTAGCATCATTTATAATTGCCAAAACATGGAAATAGCCCAAATGTCTTTCAACTACCTAAAGGATAAACTGTGGTATATCCACACCATGGAATACTACTCAAAAGTAAAAAGGAGAAAGTATGTCAGCATGGATGAATCTCAAATATGCTAAGTAAAAGAAGCCAGACTGAAAAGGCTGAATACTCTATGATACCATTTATATGACATTTTTGAATAGGCAAAACCACAGGGACAGAACAATGATCAGTAGTTTTGACGGATCATGGGAGGGAGAAGGGTTGACCACAAAGGTGCAACAAAGGGTTTTTGGATGATGAAAATATTCCATATCTTATTTAAGCTGGTGCTACCATGACTATATGCACTTGTCAAAACTCATAGAACCATCAATTAAGAAGTATGAAATTTATTATATGTACATTATATCTTTAAAAAAAGGAGAAACAAAACAAAACAATAAGAAGTGATACGCCATCTTCATGGATTGGAAAATCCAATATTATAAACATGTCAATTTTTTCCTGCAGTGATATGTTGATAAAGTTTAATCTTAACTAAAATCCCAGAATGGTGGTGGTGGAGAAGGATGGTAGCTAATTCTAAAATTTAAATAGAAATACAAAAATCCAAGAATAGCAAAAATCATATTGAAAAAGAAGAGCAAAACGAAAGACTTATTAGTGTCAAGGTTTACTATAAAGCTAGAATAATTAAGAGAAGGTAGTATTGGCTCAAGGATTGACACATAGAACAGGTGAAGAGTAAGCACTCAGAATAGACTCCCGTGTATAGGTCACTTGATTTATTACAATGATAACACTGCAGTTCAAAGGGGGGAAAATGTTCTTTTCAACAAATGAGGTGGATCAATCGGATGTTGTATTTTTAAAAAGGGGAGGAAAATTTAAGCTCTACTTCACACTATACGCAAGTATAGTCTCAGATTGCAGATCTAAACATGAAAGATGAGACAATAAAGCTTTAGAATAAAGCATTTGTCAAAACTCTGGAACCACATCAATTAGAACTCCCAACATTATTGTGCTCTCTTACAAAAAAATTAGGCTAGGTAAATATCTATTGAGCCAGATTTAAAGGAAAAAATTAATTATGTCATTAAAATTAAGACCCATTCTTTCAAATACACTATTATGATGAAGACAAGCTACAGACTAGGAGAAAATGCATCTTTCTGACTGAGGGCGTTTTTCCAGAATGTGTAAGGAACCGCTAAAAATTTCAAAAGACAGTCCAATAGATTCGTCCAACGTGCAAAAGACTTGAACAGCTAATTAATAAAAGCGAGTGTCCAAATAGCTAACAAATCCTGTAAAAGTGTATCAACATCATTGTTCATTAGGGAATTTAAATTAAAACCACAATGCAGTGCTCCTACACTAGAATGACCAGAATTAAAAGACAGTGCCAATATTGATAAAGATGGAACAGGGAGAAGTTTCATGTACTATTAGTGAGAATGTGAATTGGTATAATCACTTTGAAAAAATATTTGGTAAGACCTCTTGAAGTTGAATTATGTGCATAACTTATGAACCAGCAATTCCACTCATGGGTATATATTCGGTGGAAATATGTACTCACTAAAAGACATGTATGAGTTCATAGCAGCATTATTTATAATAGACCCAAACTGGAAACGATTCAAATATCCATAGAAGATCATGAATTTTTAGACAACTCGCAAGCCGGCATGAAAAATCAGAATGGATCCAACAGGGAGGCGGCTGGATGACAATTCTGCGTGAACCTGGTCACAGTGTTGATGTCTGAAGCCTGGGTCCCACAGGAGAGGATGGCTGGGGGCTAGGTGCTATGAGTTCCTTCTACACGTAACAGTGGGTAGCACTGCGTATGTGCTCTCTCTGTCTGTGTGACATGTCTGAACCTCTTCTTTCAATTTTTTCCCATAGCTTTTTCCTCAAGAGGACAAGACCAAGAATCACAAGCATCCTGGCAGGCTAATAAGCTGGGGCTACTTATACCAATTATCTGTCTACCATGTACTTCATGGGTTGAGAAGAACCAGATTCTGCTTTAATAAAAATTGTACTAAATGGTATGTGAAATCCTGGAGCTCTTGGAATAGTAAAAGGGCATTAGTGGAAAAACTGGTGATTCAAATAATCTGTAGTTTAGTTAATAGTGCTGTACCAATGTCTGTTTCTTAGTTTTGACAAATGCACCGCAGTTCTGTCAATAATAACATCAGGGGAAACTGGGTGAAGGCTATAAAGGAATTGTCTGTACTCTCTTTGCAACTTTTCTGGAAGTCTAGAATTATACCAAATTAAAATAAAGTATTTAAAAACTCCCAGCCCCCACATTGCATGCTTTTTCTTTATCTTCAAAATAAGAAATGTATTAGATGTTTTGAACACAGTATAACTTTTTAACATCCTTGGAATTTTCTTTCAGTTTTTCTGTCATCCAGTAGTAGAGAATATTTACCAATCACACTAATTAAATACAGGAGCAGCTTACATGGATGCAAAGTCTTGTAGAAATACCCATTAAAAGTTTTTACTTCAAACCTGGATTGTGTCAGCTAAACATTTGCAACATTTTGGGTTTCTTTACTCTAGTTTTCTTTTATGTGACATTCCAACCTCCTCAAAAAACATGGTAAAGAGCTGAATACAGATAAAAGAGAAAAAGTTTAAGATATGAGTTACATATGGAGGAAATTTTAGACAATATTAAAAAATGTTCTTTCTAGAGGACGAACATGAGTAAATGGGGTCCTAGTGACTGCTACTATTGCTGGGTTTGGGAATGCCCTTCTAGCATTTACATCGCTGTGCACACTGGGAGGCTAGGAAGTTTTGGAACCACATCAATTGGAACTCCCAACATTATTGTGCTCTCTTACAGAAAATTTGTTTCCTGGCTGGCTCAAGTTGCTGATTATGGAACTTTAGATTTTAACTATCAGGTGAGTCAGGTATATATTTTGGTGCAGGAAATTGTGAGGGCCTTAAAACACAGCCCCAGGCAGTGTCTGCTCTGCTGCTCTCACTGCAGACAGAGGCTCTGATGGAAACGCTAAGTGACAGGTACAGAGAGATCGAGCGCTGGTTGTTGTCCATGAGAGAGAAGTCTCTGCCCACAACGTGAGGAGTTGTGGCTAGACGCAAAAAGCTAGGAAAACTCCTAATATCCTCAGACGTAAGCAACCGTAACACGATCACCATCTAAGAGAAGGGGTACTCTACAGCAAGCCTGTCCTGGGTGCAGCTGTCATTGCCTTAGATATTGGACTCAATACGACGACATGTGTTTAATCTTTACTGCCATATATTTTATTTCGTGACCAAGAATATAGACTAGAATGAACTGACAAGAGAAATTATGAAATCTTTAATTAGCATTAGTCATTCTTCTACTGTGAGCAAAGATTTTTGGGTCAAAAACAACTGGAGTTTTATCTTATTTCTCCCATTTGCTATCTCTATGACCTTGGGCAAATTACTTACTCATCTGAGCCCCAGTTTCCTGGCTTGTAAATTGGAGATAATTTCATAGAATTGTTTTGTGGGCTGAGAATAAAGTACTAAGGCCAGCACATGGGACATAATGAGAACCCATGAGAGCCCCATATCTGTTCATTTTCTCCACTCAGTTCTAGCTATCATATGAGGAACCCCGATAGCTTCATGTGTACCCAGACACATGTGTGTGCACCTGTCGCCCACTTCCCAGGCTTTGGTCATGTGTGCAGTTTCCATTCCATTTCCTTTTTTTTTTTTTTTTTTTTTTTAGATTTTATTTATTTATGTGACAGAGAGAGACAGCCAGCGAGAGGGAACACAGCAGGGGAGTGGGAGAGGAAGAAGCAGGCTCCCAGCGGAGGAGCCCGATGTGGGACTCGATCCCAGCACTCTGGGATCACGCCCTGAGCTGAAGGCAGACGCTTAAGGACTGCGCCACCCAGGCGCCCCTCCATTCCATTTCTGATTTTCTCTAAGACCATTCCCTCTTCTCCCCTGCCTTCCTTCTTCCTCCCTTTGCCAATAACTTCCTTTTCTCCTTCTTCTCCCTTTCTCCTCTCTTCCTCTCCCCTCCTTCTCCTCCCTGATACTTTCCTTCTCCCTTGTCTCCTCCTCCCTTCTTCCTCCTATTCCTCTTCCTAGCTAGGATGGTGAATGTTCACACACACACACACACACACACACACACACACACGCAACTAGGATTACAATTCAATGCCTAGCTGCATTGTTTGAAAACTCCAGATCTTTCTTCACTGTAAAAGCTGTCTAATGCCTCATTAGAAGCAAACATAGTCCTAAACCAGCCCACCTACTAGAAGTAACTCAAGAGCAAACAGAACTCTCCCCTCTTCCAACCAAAGTGGTCATTCAAAGGAGGATGATGTCATGTCATTGCTATCTGTGGAAAGACGCAAACCACCTCTTGTGTCTCTGCATGCTGGACTATTTTCAGAAACAGCATGGTAGTACTGATTACTTTGATTGGGTTTTTATTTTTATTTTCCCGCCTAGCTAATGATGTCATAGTCTCAATTTTAAGGGAATGGGGCAAATTTTCTGAAAATTCTTATCCTCTGCTTATTCTGAAGGCTTCCATGATTTTCATTTCATTCTTTTAGTTAATGTTTTATTACAAAACAAACACCCCTCCTTCTCAAAACCCAAAACTAACCATAAGGGAGATTACAGGGTTAGTGTGAGGTCATTAAAGAAGAAAGCCCCACGTATAGAAGGGGCGAGGGCTCACATACAGGGTTCCCATTTATGGATGACCAGCCCAACCAAGTCTGAAATGGCAACAGGTCCCATTAGGACTATGCATCCTTAACTTCTGCAGGGCTTTTAAAATCCCTGATACATTCTGAGTTCACAAAACTGATATTTAGTTCTTAGAAAAATTTGTAGCTCAGAAGGGCTCAATTTATTCTCCATTTTCTGAAACTGATCAGAGTGTGAACTCTGGTTGGAAGTTGTTGATCCATGTGTAGATTTTTCTTAGGTCTTCAAGGAGTGGGTACTGGATGTTTGATGGGGGTCGCAGTGATGGTGCCTGCCTCTTGGTGCATATGCTGATATTTTAAGATGTTAACAAGTGTTAGAGGCAATATTGCCCTTTAAGATCCTCGCGGGTAATACAAATAGAGAAATTAAGAACATTCAGATGAGCAAAAATACAAATGTTTGTAAAACGATTGACCTTATATCCAAGAAAAGATGTGAGTGCTTTCACTAAGTTGGTGGGTGCAGAGGGAGAAAGTGCATGTTTAGCCGAAGTAGGGAAAGTAGGAAGTGTTCAGGGAGGGTGAATGGAGGGCACGATGGCATGGATTGTGACTTGGGACAAGGCTCAAAAGAGTGGGTAGTCTGTCTAGATTTGGGGGGGGGGGTACTGATGACTAGAGGAAAGTGAAAAAAAGGGAACTACTTTTGGTTTTTCTGATATTTGCCAAGCCTGTTGTGGTGAATATGGAGTTGGGTGCTTTGATCCTCTGCAGGTGAAAGTCCGCTGCCCAGCCCATGGAGAGCTGTCCACAGCCTGCCTTCCACTCCTGTCAGCCCCTTCAGGGATTTCCTCAGCTGCACAGAGCCGCCTTGCTTAAGGTCACACCCTTCCCAGGGTGGCCTACCTCCAATGACTGATCAAGGAGCAGGTATAAAAGTCCAGCCACTTTAGCCTTACCTGGGGGAATTCTGATGGCCTGTTTCCGCTCAAAAGCTCCATACAGAGTCAGCTGAAGTAGTTATCAGGCCCACATCAAAGGTCAGTTTCTCCTGTGGCCAATCCTGGTTTTTGCCTACCCTCCCCCAGGTGCTGGTCCTAAGAGCATTCTAATAAACGTTCTGCCCTCTAACTCTATCTCAGGGTCTGCTTCTTGAAACACCCGCCTGTGACACCTTCTCCGTATGTTATTTAACTTTCATCATAACTCCCTGAGGTTGGTATTATTCGCTTTATTATACAGGTGAGAGATTCAGACTTAGGTTAAATGACGCACCAGAAGTCACACACATTGGCATCCGCATTTACAGTATCTGTGCTCTTTTCAGTATATTGTGTTGCCTGCTAAAAGGATCAGCGGGAGACACGTACCTTCATGCGTGTGCAGTAAAGATTGGATGCTTACTTGTGTGCTCTCATTCTGTCAACAGTTATTTGCTAAATACCAGTGTTCCAGAAATTTTACAGTTATGGAAGGAAGAAACATGAAATGGGAGATAGGTTTGCTATCTACATAAAAGCATTGTGGACATCGGAAAGGAGCCTGTTTCTGCTCTACAATGACACTCTACATGTCTAAGGCCAACTTTGATAGTGTCTTTGAAGATTAACCTTTTATGAGTTATATTTTCTTTTGGAATTTAATCAGAGATTAAAGAAATTAATGGGATACTAATGTAAAACAAACAAAAATGTTTTGCTTTGAACGACGCAAAAATCGTGATACTAAAAAATTGCTGCCAAACTCGTAACCAAGACAACTGTGAAATATTGGAAGATGTTGCAAACATCTAGGGAAGATACATACTTATACTGCTTCTCAAATATTTTTAAGTTTTCACTTTAAAGAGCACAAATGGAAATCTTTGATGGTGTATTTTGAGTATGGTTCATGCTGGAAAGAAAAAGGATGGATTCAAACTAAAAAAAAAAAAAAAAAATTGGCCCAACATCAGAAGATTGGAAAATGAATATACATTTATATGTTTTGAGTTAGAACAAAATATTTAAGGTATGTATGCATTATTTTTTATGATTCCCTGATTTAACCAACTTTTTCTGTTGGCCACAGTTGCTGTTAAACTGAGGTTCTCCATCATACTTATTAAGACCACGTATCCACAAAATAATATCTTTCATAAAGAATATATTCAGTAGAAGTTTGTTATATGAATGAATCACCCCAAAATGTATGAGATGAAAGATATTTTAATGTATCATGTGGATTATATTCAAGTACCCTGTGTAGATTTCTGTACAATTTCTAGTTTGCTTCTTTGGGGACAATATACAACTTTTCTTCTTCTGGAAGAAAGATCATATCCAATCTTTCTTTGTTAGTGTACTGCTGAAAGGTTTTTTCTTTTTCACTTTTTTGTACAAGTTTGCAGTGAAACATTTAAACTGGTTATATGATGAGGCGACACATTTGGAAGGGCAAATTTACTAAAATAACAGCAGAGAAACTTCCTGTTTATAAGCTAAGGATCAGAGCTAAAACAAAAGTTCTTAATCTCATAAAACTACAACTATTTAACTTTTCCTACAAATATATTGACCAACTAATCTAGAGTTAACTGCCACTTCACCTTCTTATATCTTACACTTTTCTTCCAAATCTCTGAGTAGTAACAACCTTCATTTCCTTTGTGGGCTCATCATACTTTCCCACAAATGTAGTATATACTTTTAGAACTGCTCCGTTTTTAACACGCAACTACACATAAAGACAATATGCTATCTTGGCTTTTTCTAGGTTCATGTTGATTTTCCACATGTAGTGGAGTGAGAAAGCAAACATGGAGCCACAGAATCCCATTTGTCTTGATGACTAAATGGCTTATGTTAAGATCATGGGTTGGAATTCCTTGCTAGATCTAAAATTCTATGTTTGGGGAGAAAACCAAGAATGACACTGGTAATAGGTAGTATTTCTATTCTATAGAGGCAGAGTTTTAAAATTTACGGTATAAATAAGAGTGTAAATTTTGACTATAGTACTTTGTTTTGTAATCTGAATCAAGATAAAAATGAATCAAATTTAAAGAAATAAAATTATTTAGGTATATATTGTTACTACTCTCACTAACATCAATATTTGGTATTATTATTTATCATTGTGAAGTTAAGTAAAAAACCATATTCATTTACCCTGAATCTTTTCTTTCAGTCAAAACAGAGCACTTCAATTTCTTTTCAAAGCTCTCCAACCCAGTTTTTTGAATTTTTGTGTTGTCTTACTGTAGCTACCACAGAGTGATAAAAATATGTGATTTCATGTGGTAGCAAAAGCTCCCACACACATATCTGCACTATTGGAGAGAAGACAATTTCATTAAAGCAAATCAGCAGATAATTTTTTGAGTTAATATTATGTGTTAGGTACTGTGTCAGATACTGTTATGTGTATGAAGAGATGAAAGTGTGACCAAGGAGTTAATAATTTGGGTGAAGAGATAGAATGTATTAAATTGCTCACGTCGTAAACAACAAAAGAATACTTAAAAGTCAAATTAAATGTTCTACAAGCATAGAAGGAGAAGGTCCTTCAGACTGCAATGGTTAAGGGAGGTGAGGTTTAGTTGACTCGCAGGGGCAGGGCAGGATTTGAATAGGTGGGGAGAGGGACCTTGGCTTTTCAGGATTGACCGGGGAGGGGGCTGAGGGCTTTGTAGAAAAGTTGAAAAAAACTGTAGGAAATGTAGAATCTATTCAGAACATAATAAAATTTGGTAGAGGTGGAGGAAAGTAGATAAGATGTTGCGCTAAGGGATGCTTTGGTCAGGTTAGAAGGATGAGGTAAACAATACTGGGTTGTAGCCTAAGGAGCTTTGGCTTCAATAGATACACCTGTTGTGGTTTTTTTTTTTTCTTCAAATGGTGTTCCAGAGAACATAAATTTTGAAAGTTTTGAAGAGATGTACGTTTGAAAATTAAAAAAAAAAAAATTCCAGAGGCAATTTCACTTGGCAAATATTGAGCGAAATGAAATTTTTTCCTTTAGGAAGTACTAGCATTAGTATATTAATATACATCATAAATTTCCAAGAAAGTGAGGAATACAGTATATAGTTTTTATAAACCCCTGGAAGTATAAAAGAAGGCTCATAGAATCCATATCTTGAAGCCTACATCGGTGCAACTCAGTGACTGATGAAATATGTGAAGTAAGAAAGAGTACAAAGATAAAAGATGTTAAAGTTGAGAGATTGTAAAAAATCACTTTATAATCATTGCTACAATTTGTCAAGCTGCTAGTACTTGCCAGGTAGTGCAGATGAAAGACTGGGACTCGGAAGTTTAAGTAATTTGTCTAGGGTCATATAGATAATACGTGGTTGTCACAATAGTGCAATCACAGTATAGTGAAATGATTGATGGAGAGACACCAAAGACGTAAGTGAAAGGATATGAAGTTCCTTTAATCACAAAGGACGTTGAAGCTTATGGTACCAATTACACAGAGCGGGAGGCAACGCGGTGCACGCCCAGATGGAGGTACAGGTGTGGGCAATACATGCTTCACAGTGTGATGATTCTGCCAGATGAGTTTCCTTTTTTTTTTTTTTTAATCGATGTGACCATCTGCAAGTCACTGTTACAAAATAACCCCAGCAGATTCTTGACTGCTTATTGTGAAACCAGGTGAATCGAAGGTTAATTTTCCAAGAATAAAATCTCTTAGTTCAGGCTCTAGGCCTACTGAAGTTCATTCTTAAACACAGTAAGTGGTAGAGCAAGGATTTAAATCTAGGTCTACTTTGTTTCAAAGCCCCAATTTTCCTTCTCTACCTGTTGATTTTGGAAGAATGGTGAAGCCATTAGAACACCATTGCCTGCTTGATATTACCTCTCCAGGTCTACTGAAGACCTTGACTTCCTCGGCTTCATAGCTTGGCCATCAAAGTGCCCCAGTGGCTTAACTTACTTTTTCGAAGTCCTCCATGCAAAAGAAAATCCACACATGTTTTAAGGGATTTACTGGGTATCAAATCCCTGGTTGGTTTGCTTAAAGCAGAGGTTACTCTGTGGTTGCGCATCTCTGTTTTAGTTCCGAAGGCTATGGCGTTCTAACATGTACGACCTACGCTTTGCTGGGGCAGGAAGGTCATCCCGATCACGTCAGACAGGCACTGTCCTAAGTCCTGACATATACATCCTCGTTTCTCCTCATAGCAATGGGATAATGGGATAATACTATCAGTATCTTCATTTTTTAACTAAGTAACACAGAGGATAAGTAATTTTCCTAAGTTCATTTAATTAATAAATGGTAGAACTCAAACCTGGGAGTCAGACTTTAGATTCCGTATTTTTAACTCCTACTCCGCAAAGTGATGGTTGTGAAAATCCCACAGCAAGACTGGGGTCTGTTCTGACTCTGTCTCCTTGCCACCGTCTGTTGCTGCTGCTGCTACTTTCTCTGCCTTAGATATCTTATGAGGCTATTTCTGCTGTCACTCCCGTCTTCATCTAGAGACCCCCTTCTCCTCCTCCTCCTCTTTCTTCTTTAAAGATTTTGTTTATTTATTTGACAGAGAGAGATAGCAAGAGAAGGAACACAAGCAGGGGGAGCTGGAGAGGGAGAAGTAGACCTCATGACCTGAGCCGAAGGCAGATGCTTAACAACTGAGCCACCCTTTTTTCTTCTAGTTTAATGATATTTAACTTTAATGTCCTTCATTCAATGACACGGCCTGTCTTCAGGACTCCTTTCTTTGGTCAACACCATTATAGGTATGAGGGAGTGTCCTTCCTTATAGTGTTATGATGGTTTTGCCTTTCCCCCCCTTTTAAAATTTTAACAGTGCCCATGTTATTACATTTAAAATAGATATTCTCTTTCCTCTGTTGAGAAAATTAGACATGTTCTATTGGGAGGTGGAGGGGTTTTACTAGACATTTAAAATTGTGTAAAATTCTCTCTCGGGGTACCTGGGTGGTTCAGTCGGTTAAGCATACGCCTTCAGCTCAGGTCATGATCTCGGGGTCCTGGGATCAAGCCCGTGTTGGGCTCCCTGCTCAGTGGGGAGTCTGCTTCTCCCTCTCCTTCTGCCCCTCCCCCCACTCATGCTTGCTCGCTCTCTCATAAATAAAATCTTTTAAAAATCCTCTCTCTATTAATAATTTTATTATGAATATTTTCCCAATTCTCTAAATTTGATCCTATCTTTCCCACATAATACCAAGGTCTATGGAACTCCTACTATATGCTAGGCACGATGCTGGTAACGTAAAGATAAATAAGAAAATGTCCTGATCATTAGGTGTTCAGTGTCATGAAGGACAGATGTACATGAATGAATAACTAGTACAATATGAGATGTACAATGCTAAAAGAATGTTAAAATACCTGGGGAAGAAGGAAGGGCTAGAAAAAGGACATGGTATTTGATCTGTGACTCACTGATTGGAAAAAGGAGCAAAGGGCAAAGCAGGCAGAGTGAACTGTATACATAAATGCCTGGAGTTGTGGATGTACATGGTGCATTAGAGGGAAAATTGATGTCTGATAGGCAGAAAGCACAGGACGCATGTCGGAGAATGGAAGGAAGTGATTACTGACTGGCATTATACACCATGCTAAAGAGTTTGGTTTACGTCTGCGGAGAGTGGGGCCTCCCTTTTTCCAGGTTCCGTCTTTGTACTAATACCTTCATCTCTTGCAGATCCTCCCTTAACTCCTGGTCAGGGATAAAACTGGAAGTTGAAATGGGGCAAGCTCTGCAGCCCAGTTCTGATTTTAAGAAAAAATTTTTTATTCCCTTTCAGTATTAGAAAATTTCTCAGCCTTTACCAAACAAACCAGTAGTGGTTGTGCTAACATGTGTCAGGCAGGATCAGTCTTTCTACCAATTATCCTGCATAGTTTTCAGAATCAGTATGACTTTCATTCATGGAAGACTGGTTTGGTGAAGATAAGGGCTTATTGATTAAATATTTTTTTCTTTTCATTTTTCAAAAAGATTTATCAATTTGAGAGAGAGAGCACTTGCGAGTGGGTGGAGGGGCAGAGGGAGAGTGGGAGAGATAGGGAGAGAAGCAGACTCCCCACTGAGTGCAGAGCCTGATGTGGGGCTCGATCTCACGAGCCTGAGATCACAACCCAAGCCGAAATCCAGAGCTGGACGCTTAACTGACTGAGCCAACTGGGTGCCCTAGTTAAAGACTTTTTCTAAGAGAGGGCCTCTCTAGGTAACATTTGGATACAGTCCACTTCATGTGTGTTCGAGTTGAAATAATCCAAGTCATCAAATGTCTGTCTGGGTATAAAATACTCCTAGCTTTGCACATTTCCTGGAAAGGCTAATAATTTTCTTTCAAATTTATGTGTAAACATTTCTGCCATTTTTTTCAAACTTGACCATGATAATGTCTTTATAAATCCATCTCACTGCCTGCTCTGCTCACATCCTTTTTAAGGAAAACTTGTCATACCACAGCCCTGGGAAAGCAACATGACCCCATGACCTCCCCCAGCCTCCCAGTCATTGGATGAACATCTGACCCAAGGACAACCAATCCCTTTGCTGATCAGCGATAAAGCAAAATCTCTTTTTTCAAATTGTTTTTAAAATTAGAAGAGCCAGAGTCTATAGACATTGATTCTTCATGTCTATCCTTACACTGGAATAATCTTTTTAAAATGTCCTCCATCCTAGCTCTTTTAGACTCAACTAAGTGAGAACGGGCGCATGTGTGCACGCGCACTCACACACACACACACACACGCTGTTGTGTCTTTCTGAGGTCTATTAATTTAACAGATAGTTGTATTTCCAGTGTGCATAGTGCTGAATTTATTGTCATAAGTCCTAATCCTCTGTGGCATGGTGTGAGTAATTTCTAAACAACCTTTATAAAACGTCTATACCCAGTTTTCAAGGGGGGGTGGCACGAGAACAGGTTAAATACTTCCCATATCAACTTTTATTTACCCTGCTATTAATATGTTCATTCCCTATTGTCTGTCTTAAATCAGGCATGATTTGTTAGCTTTGTATCATGACCAAATAAATGGTGAAGTGGGCTTTCTGCCAGGTAGAAGGGATGTACGCCACACACACTCACGCACGTGCACTCACTGTGCACTCACACTCTGATCTTTTGAAAGGACAAAATAGGAATGATTGGAGGCAGTTGAAATGAGCATAGCCTCGAGGTGTTGCTTAATTTATTTTTCTTAAATCATATGTATATTTATGTAATTCCAAGAAATTAAGTGAACACACAAAGTTGCTAATGCCTTGAGGCCTTTTGTATAAACAAGGAACCACCTAGTAGGGAGCCAATTTATGCCTTTTCTTGGCACTCAAATATACTGATCGTTGCAGCTGGAATGATTATACAGCAATTTACGCCAGTGGTCCTGGTGATTAGAGTCTGCTCGTTCCTCGTCTATGGACAGCTAGAGCTTGTTCTTTGTAGAGTATGAAGGAGAAGCATCGGGAGGCATGTTACACGTACGAGTGCTCTTTATTTTTATTTTTGCTAAATGGAAGCACAAACTGGAGTGTTCCACTGAGCACCGACTTAAATTTAGTTGTTTCTGTTTTTTCCTGAGAATGCATGTGGTGCATTTTTAACTTCAACTTTCCAAACCCTGGTTTTCCTTTGGATTTATGAGTTCTTTTCTTATCCTTCAGGGATTTGTCTAACAGAGACATGCCAGGCCTTCAAGGTCCCATTGGGTTACGTCGTGAGGTCAGTAGACAGCCCTGTCACCTACCCCTGCCTCATGGCGAGCTTGCAGTGTGGACTGCACCAATTGCGTGAGACGGCATACAAGACCACATAATAGAGGGGATTAGATGAGAACAAAAATTTCTTTGCTTTATTTATAGTATCATTGTGGAAGGATGAAAAGCTATAAGTCAGCTTTGCCTGGGTGTGGACTTGCAATAATCCACTCAAACTTTGATTGTTCCCTTGACTTTGCCTTGTAAAAGCTTCTGTGGCTCCTGTGGATTATTACTTCATAATGCTTGGACAAACATCAATTAACATACATCAAAACGTTTCCATTTGTGTCCCTGTATGAATGGAGGAGACCCAAAAGGCACAACGGGGTTGAAACACTCACATGGAGATTATAGGCGGCCAGGCTGTGCAGAGGACCCAGGTGTGCTGCTTGATATGTGTTGGAAATACTGCATTTCTTACGGAGCTTGGAGTAATTAGCAAACCAGACCTTTAAAGAACGGCTTATTGGAAACCTTTGCTATTATAAGGACGATTTTTCCTTTTTTTTTTTTAAAGATTTATTTGTTTATTTATTTGACAGAGATAGAGACAGCCAGCGAGAGAGGGAACACAAGCAGGGGGAGTGGGAGACGAAGAAGCAGGCTCATAGCGGAGGAGCCTGATGTGGGGCTCGATCCCAGAACGCCGGGATCACGCTCTGAACCGAAGGCAGATGCTTAACGACCGCGCCACCCAGGAGCCCCCGATTTTTCTTTTTAAACCTAGGAAATTAGTTGTTGAAAATCAGATGAAGCTTGTGAACCTGGCTGTTAAAATTGGAGACAGCAGAAGTTATATTTTCATAAGTCACTTGAGAACTTTTTAATTTTTTTCAAAATTTCTCAGAGTTAAAGATAGGACTTCTTTCAAACAATATGAATAGTAGAAATATACTTAACATAAATGTCTGAAAATACTTATATAAAAGTCAATGTCCAGGAAAAGTATTTCTGTAGCATTTTATATTACGGAGTTTTAAATATTTTCCATTTCTTGCTATCTGGTTTATTTTTGTACCAATATTTTCTACCCATGATAGCAATACCCCATGTAGCTAGAACGAATTCAATGTTAAAATGAATTATTGTCTTGATTGTCACTTAAAAAAGAACTGACAACGGATTCTTGTTCAATGTGAGAGGATTAACACTAATGTTAGCTCTAAATATCTCTCAGTGTGTGTGTGTATATGATAATAATGAGTGTATTTACATGGCAAGTCCTCAAAACATATTAATGTTGCTATTAAACACAGTGGAACACAGTGAATGATTTTAAAAAATACAGTGGGATAAATCAAGGAAAACCTCTTTTTAAAATTATTCCATGTATTATATAATACCAAGGCCCAATTCCTGGGGAATTTCATTAACAAACCTCAATAATTGTATTGGGCCAGTTTGCTGTAATTTGCAAATCCACGTGGTTAGAGTGGTACTAAAGCATACTCGTTTCCCCAGATTGTCTTATAAATCAAACCGGAAGGTTGCCTTTTGCATTAATTTCTTTTGTGAATATATGTTTTAGCAAAAATTGCAATAATATTCCAGTGTTTGGAAAATTAGTAACAGTATCTGGATTCTGCTCAATAAGAAATGAGAAAACTCTCCTTTTGTATATGAGCAGAGGTTTTTGAAAGGCAAGAATCATTTATTTGATCTATTAAGCTAGGTAACTGTCAGGTGGTGTATGTAGGGCACTGGGAGAAATCTTGGGGCCCTGGAGGGACAGAGCCATAGACAGATGTACCTGTGGTTGATGTTAACAGAGAGGTGGGTCTGATCTGGAAGACACCTGATTGTGAGGTGGGATCGCGTAACACCAGCACCTTTCATATTCAGCTGACACTCTTCAGCGCCTAGAACGCGTAAAGTTGACATTGCGCCCTTCCTCTGTCCTAGGACTTGAGACTTAGAGTTCTTCTTTTCTGTTGTGTGTGTAACTGCAACCATGGTGATCTCTTTCCAGATGACCCTTGATGTCAGTTAGCTTCTATTATCTCTGTGGAAGGGATCCTACTCTGTAAAATCATTGGATCATATTTGTGCCGAGTACAACTGATCTTTAAGAGAAATGCTTCCAAATAGGCAAGAAATTGTCTTCTGCTTTTGGCTCTGTTGACGGTGCACACCTGTTTTGCTCACTCATTTAATTCCGTTGGAACATTGGAACACTGTACCTTTTTGGAGCTCCAGCACGGATCTCAGAGGAAGGCAATTTGGCAGGGTGGGGAGAAACGTGGGCTTTGAAGACGGGAGGACCTGGTTTGTGATGTTGCCTCTGCTGTGTATATCACAAGCTTGTCAGTGACAAGAAGGATTAGTGACGATGTGTGATGTGTCCAGCACCTTTTTTAGCATGTGGTGGAAGCCCAATAGGAGGTAGCTATTAGGAAAAACAGTCCCGTTTCTCCCATTTCAGGTCCCTCATTTTGCAGTTTTAGCTCCGTTTCTTCAGAAGTCGTAGGTGGCTTGATCATCTCTCGGTGACCTTGGTGAGTGTGGCTGTAGAAGCAGCAGAACGGGAAGAGAATGACAAGGGCGAGAGAAACTGCGGAGGACAATGGGATCTTTGCAGATTCTTAGCCGTTTATTCGTAAGAGAAACTCTTTGAAGGCTTCTCACATGGGGACGTACATTTAATCTAGCCCAGCAGACAGTCGTGTTCCTCGTGCGTTTATTACTCTGGTCACATGGATAAAGGGTCACCTCGATTATCACGAGCTGGGGTGAAACTTTCCTATGCTGCTTTGAGGAAGGAGCCTTGACCTGGTTAAATTTAATCTATTTCAACCAAAAAAACACATTTATTAAAAAAATACTCTACTTCCAAGGCCCTTTTCCATCAACTTGCTTTTTTTGGTTGCCTATCACATGGCTATATCATTTTTAGACACTAAATGAAAAGCATGTGTAACAGAGCACAGAACTGTACTTCTGGTCCATGTTACCATGGGTAACGTCCGATATGAAAAATGGGCTTTCTTGCAGTAGAACACACCACTTTAATTATTACAGGCAGTATGGAAACATGAATATTTATACAATTAGAAACTTGGAAGCACTGCACAAATTCTTTTTAGTTGGATTCTAACATAGGCACTTTCCCTCCAATCTGCTCTATAAATGCAGACCAAAAGATGAAATATTGTGGCAGCCCTAAGTTCACTGGTTCAAGAAAGAAATGCTATAAAATTGGTCCCATGAAAAAAATTGTTAGCACTGAGCTCCCAAGTTGCTTGGATTGTTGGTTTATGTATGTATGTATGTATTTTTGTATGGATGGATGTATTTATTTTTTGGTGTCTATTTTCACTTGAGCAGTGGTAGGGTGCTTTTGTTATTCATAACTTTTTTCTGTTTAGTTTTGTGTGATGAAATTAAAATCACACAAAGCAAGTATGTGGTTAATTAGAATATTTGAACAGTTAGCTTAAGGTTGTAAATCAGGTTTTACTATAACCCCCTCTTAATTGATTTTTTTTTCATATTTTCCCCCTTTGGATTCTAATTTTTGAGTGCAAAGATAGATCTTATGTATGTTCAAAACTTAATTTGACTCCTGTGGAAACACATAAAACCTATTCTCTTAAAACACACGTGTATATACACACATAAGTACTCATGCAATTAAAATTCAAGACATAAATCGTTCTTAAAATTTTTGAATTTGGGTTGCCTCTAGCTTGTCCTTATAAAGAATTGTGACTCTGCTAAGGGTTTCTTTTCTTTTCTTTTCTTTTTTTTTTTTTTGATGCAAAGTTCCATGATTCATTACTTGCGTATAACACCCAGTGCACCACGCAATACGTGCCCTCCTTAATACCCATCACCAGCCTATCCTGATCCCCCACCCCCCTCCCCTCTAAAGCCCTCAGTTTGTTTCCCAGGGTCCATAGTCTCTCATGGTTCATTCTCCCTTCTTTTTACCCCCCTTCCTTCTTCCTTTCTTCTCCTACCGATCTTCCTACTTCTTATGTTCCATAAATGAGTGAAACCATATGATAATTGTCTTTCTCTGCTTGACTTATTTTGCTTAGCATTATCTCCTCCAGTCCCGTCCATGTTGCTGCAAATGTTGTGTAATCATTCTTTCTGATGGCTGAGTAATATTCCATTGTATATATGGACCACGTCTTCTTAATCCAGTCATCTGTTGAAGGGCATCTCGGCTCCTTCCACGATTTAGCTATTGTGGACAATGCTGCTATGGATATTGGGGTGCATATGGCCCTTCTCTTCACTACGTCTGTATCTTTGGGGTAAATACCCAATAGTGCAATTGCTGGATCATAGGGTAGCTTGATTTTTAACTTTTTAAGGGACCTCCACACTATTTTCCAAAGTGGCTGTACCAACTTGCATTCCCACCAACAGTGTAAGAGGGATCCCCTTTCTCCACATCCTCTCCAACATTTGTTGTTTCCTGCCTTGTCAATTTTTGCCATTCTAACTGGCATAAGGTGGTATATCAGTGTGGTTTTGATTTGAATTTCCCTGATGGCTAATGATTTTGAACATTTTTTCATGTGTCTGTTAGCCATGTGTACGTCTTCATTGGAAAAGTGTTCATATCTTCTGCCCATTTTGTGATTTGATTATTTGTTTCACATGTATTGGGTTTGAGAAGTTCTTTGTAGATCTTGGATACTAATTTTTTATCTGTAATGTCATTTGCAAATATCTTCCCCATTCCATGGGCTGCCTCTTAGTTTTTTTGACTGTTTCCTTGGCTGTGCAGAAGCTTTTTATCTTGATGAAGTCCCACAAGTTCATTTTTTCTTTTGTTTCTCTTGCCTTTGGAGATGTGTCATGAAAAAAGTTGCTGTGGCTGATGTCAAAGAGGTTGAAGCCTATGTTCTCCTCTAGGATTTTGATGGATTCCTGTCTCACATCGAGGTCTTTCACAGATTTGGAGTTTATCTTTGTGTATGGTGTGAGAGAGTGGTCAAGGGATAAAAGGTATTCAAATTGGCAAAGAAGAAGTCAAACTGTCTCTTCACAGATGACATGATACTCTATATGGAAAACCCAAAAGACTCCACCCCCAAACTACTAGAAGTTATAGAGCAATTCAGTAATGTGGCAGGATACAAAATCAATGCTCAGAAATCAGTTGCATTTCTATACACGAACAATGAGACTGAAGAAAGAGATATTAGGGAATCCATTCCATTTACAATAGCACCAAAAATCATACGTTATCTCGGAATTAACTTAACCAGAGACATAAAGGATCTATATTCTAGAAACTACAAATCACTCTTGAAAGACATTGCAGAAGACACAAAAAGATGGAAAAATATTCCATGCTCATGGATCAGAAGAATTAACATAGTTAAAATGTCCATGCTACCCAGAGCAATCTACGCTTTCAATGCTATCCCAATCAAAATACCAATGACATTTTTCAAAGAACTGGAACAAACAGCCCTTAAATTTGTATGGAACCAGAAAAGGCCCCGAATCTCCAAGGAACTGTTGAAAAGGAAAAACAAAGCTGGGGGCATCACAATGCCGGATTTCGAGCTGTACTACAAAGCTGTGATCACAAAGACAGCATGGTACTGGCACAAAAACAGACACATAGACCAATGGAACAGAATAGAGAACCCAGAAATGGACCCTCGGCTCTTTGGGCAACTAATCTTTGACAAAGCAGGAAAAAACATCCAGTGGAAAAAAGTCTCTTCAATAAATGGTGCTGGGAAAATTGGTCTGCTAAGGGTTTCATTTTTAAATTCCTTAGATAAAAGTAGCCAAGAGTTTGATTCTCTGCTAGTTTCATACGTTATTTATTTATTGATATTAAAATAAATTTACTTGAGTTCTTGTCATATAAGTTGCTGGACTTTGTATAAATTGTTGCACTAGGCTTTAGGATTTATAATCAATTTAAATTAATGGTAATTAATTAAATTAATAGTAATGCCATATCTAATTAAGCACTAGTTTAGTAGTATTATTTAATAGGAAAAAGAACTCATGCAAGATCATGCATTTAATGAAGCTTATTAATCACTCTTCAGCACACTCTGCAAATAGAGTCCCAAATTACTGATTCTTAATGATACTTTGGGATATTGAATCAGCAAAGGAAAAGAATCATTCTGCCTGAAAATATCCCTCAGGTCTATCAGTGGCTGCAGATACTGAGCCCAGATAAGATCTTCTGCCTATCATTCATCTTCACTTGCTTTGAGCTTCTCTGCAGTCATTTGGGTTCTTGCCAGTACCAGAAAGGGAAAAAGAAGCCCAGAGTTGGGGAGCAAGTTAATGCAGTAAGTTGGTTATCACACACAGCTCAGTAAACCTTCCGTTATTTCAAGGACGTACTATTCTAAGTCTATAAGGGATGTTGTAACCTTATCCTCCCCATCTTCACTCACCTGCCTCTAATCAGGACCGCAACTGATGGAGAGCTTAAAACGTTAGGAAGAGGGATTTAGATTTGAGCCAATAGACAACACCGGCACCTGGCATCTGTCCCCTTAAAAATCTTGTCTTCCCGAGTATGTACCCAGTATTATGGAAAATAGACGTGTTTCATTTTGGGGTTTGACTTAAGACATTAAAGAAATCTGAGACCTTCGCGGTTTTTTGTCTTAAGCAAATGTGTGGAGAAGGTTTCAGAGACAATAGGTTCAAATAATCGCTGCGGAGAATGAGAGCAGTGGCATGGGAGTTTTACCGACTCTTGTAGTGGGAGGAAGTTTTTTATGAGAAGGACTTTTCAGGAGAGCCATGAGTAAAGATCTAAAAGAGGCTTAGCACGGAGAAGGGGGAGGTCACCTGAGACGTGGCAGTGGGCTGGAGGGTAGGTCGGACTGGAACGAAGGGAGACTGAGTCCTTCCTTATGCTGAGCTGCAATCCTTCCTCCCCTACCTATGCTCCCTGGGAATGAAGAACAGCTGCTCACCGTGCGCACCATTCCGTGCTTTAATCTGCCAACTTTTTCTCGGAATGAAATAATCCTGATTCCTTCAGCTTTTCATCATGGTGTCTGTTTCCTGGCTCTTGATTCCTTTCCACTGATTTTTCTCCAACTCTCCCCGTCGCAGTAGTGACTGGCGCTCCAGAGGGGCGCACCACTGCTACACGCCACGACTAAAACCACCTTTAAAAGCCTCCTCTGTTGGCACCGCTAATTACTGTACTGTCTTACTCCGTTTACTGTGTGATCCGGTTTCAGTCACTGGGTTTACAGGAAGCCTTGCCTGAAGAAAGGGAAGTCGCCAATCTTGATATTTTTTTTCCTCCTAAAAGTGGAATTTTCAGTAGTAGTCTGTATTTGACTCTTTTTCATTTCCCTCTGATTTTTTTCCTGTGCTATTTTTTTCTATTTGTCCAATCTTTTTAGACAAATAGATTGTTTTCTACTTGTTTTCATTGGAGCTGGAAGTATAGTAGTGGCTTCTGTTGGTGATGACCTTGATTCATTCATGGACTCAGGAAATATTTCTCAATTCCTACTATGTGAAAAGCTGTATTCTAGGTGGAGTAAAAATACGGAACAAACTCTAGGTAGAGGTAAAACACTGAA
This sequence comes from Ursus arctos, assembly GCF_023065955.2. Taxonomy (NCBI): domain Eukaryota; kingdom Metazoa; phylum Chordata; class Mammalia; order Carnivora; family Ursidae; genus Ursus; species Ursus arctos. The sequence goes on from NW_026622775.1 coordinate 17,081,293, forward strand.
CAAAGATAAAGTCTCTATAGACTTGTGGGGAAGAAAGACATTAATAAATAGTTGTATAAAGGATTATGTAGTTAAAAATAGAAACATGGGATTTTGAGGAAAGAGACAAGGTTGTTTGAGAGTACAGAAAAAGGACACTTACTTGGAATGAGATAAGGCCTCCCCGGGGAAAGGAAAGGCACTTGAGTTAAAATCGGAAGGGCAAGTGAGATGAATTAATTGCACAAAGGGGCAAGTGTGTCAAGAGCTTCATTCTATGTAGAGGAAATACCACGTCCAAAGTGTTGTATATTTACCACATGGTCAGCGGAATTGAATTTCCTTAAATTTGTGCTGTCAACTTAAACTCTTCAAGTTTGAGCTGCCCATTTCCCTTCACCTTATTAGAAGGAGTCCCTCAGTTAAGAGTTCCTGAGGTGTGCTGATGCCATTAAGGGATTGAATCTCTCCTGATTAAATAATAAAATTTTGTATTGTGTTATGTCATCTTTAATTTCAGAGCTGAGTGAATTGGTTTGTAAAAGGAAATGCAGAAGTCAAGATGAGCTCATGGAACAGGCAATCTAGATAGCTCAGGTTGAGTGTACGTGTGGCTTAACCCAGCTCCGGGGTATTCATGTGTATGTTGTGTCTTTTAATAGATATTCCTTGGACTTTGACGTATGTAGCTAGTCAAAAGAATTACTTTTTAAAATTCATTCTAATTCTGTAGAGTTCTGCTTTGGTATTCTTGAATCAAAAATAGTACTTAGCTTTCACCTTCAATCCTAGACTTCATTTCAGGTTTCTCTTACTGAACCCTCTATATCTGTGTAGACATACATTGCTGCAGACGTACACTGCTCTTTTTCCTGCTTGTGGAGAACAGATGCTTAGGTTCCCCAAATTCCCCAAATTCTAAGAAAATTTCATCACATAGAACAGCCTCCTTAGAAAATGATGACAATTACATATGGCTTTCTAGCCAGATTTCCCGATTCTGGCCCTCCTGCATATCCCAGTGGATTTCTAGTTCTGCTTTGATCTCTAATATCTACTCGATTAATCAAAATTCCCCAAATTCCTTATTTTTCCTTGAATTCTATGGTCCCTAAGATTTGACTTACTCACTCTGACTATGGACTATGGACTATTGCTTAAATATCTTAGTCTTGAGCCCTACTTCACCACCCTTGCACAGCTATCCTTTCAGTACAGAGTGCATACTGCAATGCCATGTGCCTTGGAACCAGAGCGATTGATGTGCGTGAAGCCATCAGTAGGGGGGATGTGCGAGAGACACAGTGGAGGTAGAGAGTCCCTGAGACTGCTGTTTTTTAATTCAAAATAATTAACTTGCCAAAGTGGTATATTTCGGGGGGACATATTCTTGTTTCCCTCAATCTCTCCCCCTCTTCCCCTCTCTTTTTCTCTCTCCATCTCTCTAGCTCTCTCTCTCTGTCTCACCCACCCCATATACAAATGTTAGTGCTTTGATGCTTTGGATTATAAATTCTTAATGGTATTTCCTTCTGAGGAAACTTTTGTATAGTCATAGGACAAAGTGAGGTAAATCACCTTCAGAGGTGTAATTATATTATATATATAATGTTGGCAAACTTAACTTCATTATGTGGCAAAATGCCCCTAAATCTTTAATTTATTTATGAATACAATTTAACACATATTAATTGAGAATCTAGGCTGTGTCGGGCACTGTGCTATGAATATTGTGTTGAAAATAGCATGGTTTCTGAGGAGCTAACATTCCATTGTGGGAGACTGGAGGAAAAAGTATAATATAATACAATAAGTGTTGTTATAGTTGTGAACCACGCACTGTGTGAACTAAATTTAAGCACTTTCATTGAATTCATGGGTCAGAAGTGGCATCCTGGAAACCAGTTTCTTATGTTTATCCCATCATAGGTACAGCTCTGGACAGATTCCAATGTTAAAAAATGAAAATTTAATTATATGAATTGACATAAATTTCTCCTTTGTATAGCCACTAAAATCCAAATTGCTAGTATAGTTTCAGCTCCTTTTAAAATTGTTGAACTATTTTATGTAACAAAAAAAAGCTATGATCATATTTTTTCATCAGCTGCCAACAAAGACCTCTGCTTATATCATATTTCCAAGGAAGTTCATGTTGTAACTAAGTCTGTTTTGAAGGCAAATTATGTGAATGGAATTCATCAAACCCCAATTTTGTTTTTCCTGTGTTCTACTTTCCTGGTCATCTATGAAATCTAGTATCTCGTCAGCTTTGTAATCTTGTCTCATTAACTTCCCCAGTACAGAAAAATTCTCCAAGAAATATTTAAGACCTAGATAAGAAGAGAATCATGTGTTTTGACGCTTGCTAACATGCAGTTCACATTTATTGTGTGATATTTTATTCTTTTACTATTTCATGTGTTAAACCTTTAACACTTTCAAACCTTAGCAATATGATGAAGCCCTTGAAGGAAAGTTTCATGTAAATTCATACACACAGTAGTTACTCGGAAATTATTGAATGCAGGAATACAAATGTATTTTATTAAAATACGTCCTCGTAGAAGATTTTCCATACAAATTTTATCAGCATGATGTAAGATAATGGGAGAATATTGGAGGAGGTGTTCCTCCAAGGGCTTTATGTATCAACTTCTGCAATTCTCCTTAACAATGAGGTAAGGATTAGTCTTATAAATTCTTTCTTTGCACACTCTCTAAACTACAGGTATCTAAACTTCTCTCTATTCTTGACTCGAATCTCAAATATTAAGGAAAGATTACTTAAAGTAAGGCAAAAAGAGAACTGCACGACTTTCTTTGTTAAGCTATGGCATTTTCTAACAAGTTCACCTAAAGCTCATCTGCCTTAAGAATGTTAACTTTACTTGATTTGATGTTTACTGGAATCCATGAGAACATTTTACGACTTGGCGACCATAGATATTAACTTACAGAAAACTGAGAAGGTGCGTATATTTACTTTTTGGGTTGTAATGCAAATGGTTTCAGCCCAACAAAGAGGATAATCCAGATTTATGGTTGCTGTCTATTAAGGAAAATAATCTGTTCTTCTTGTTGTTGCTCTAACTCAGCAATCTCATTTCAGATTTCTTTTTATTTTTTCACTAACTCTCTATACATTGGGCGGTCTAGTTCAGTATAATGAACTAGCAAGATAAACTGGCTTTGCTTCCTGCTTATTTCCTTGTTAATCGTTCAGTAAAACTTTCGTATGCATCCGTATGAGAATTCTGTTGTTCTAAGGTTTTGAAAATTATCCGTTTGACAACAGTCCTGTGACCTCTTTCTTAAATTATGACAGTAACTTACCAACAGACTTCCTTTCCTACAATCTCTGCCTTAACTCCCTCTCAACCTTGTATTCTACTTTTAAACCGCTGCTCCAGCAAAACAAAAGAATTGCCCATCAGAGCAAGACTAGATTCAGCGTGGAACACAAGACTCTCTGTATTTGTTTCCTAGCGATGTCATAAGAAACTAGCACAAACTGGTGGCTTAAAACAACAGAATTCTATTCTTTCACAGTTGTGGAAGACAGAATTCCCAAATCAAGGTGTCAGTAAGGCCATGCTTTCTCTGAAGGTTTTAGTGGAGAATCTGTTCTTTGCCTCTCCCAGCTTCTGGTAGCTGTTGGCATTTCTTGACTCATGGCTGCAAAATTCCAATTTCTGCATCCATCTTCATAACTTTCTCTTCTTTGGGCTTTCTCCTCTGTGTCAAACATCCTTCTGCCTCACTCTTATAAGGACACTTGTCATTGTGTTTGGGGTCCACCCAGATAATCCAGAATGATCTTATCTCAAGATGCTTGACTTCATCCTATTTTCAAAGACCATTTTCCAAAATGGGTTACCTTCACAGGTCCTGGGGATTAAGATATGGACATATCTTAGTGGTGCTACCACTCAACCCACTACAGTGTCCATATCCAGCCCCAGCGCAGCTATCCAGCCTTACCTCCCAGGGCTTCTCAACAGTATTTCTGTTTATTTCTTGATCCCTAGCTTGCCCCCAGCCCACGAAATCTGCTCATTGCAACTGATTGTTTCTGTTGTTCATGTGCGTTCTCTTCCTAGCATACCCTCCCTTTCTTTTTTATGTGGCTGGTGTCCAAGCTTCCTTCAAGCAGACCTGCCACCCACTCTCATGCTGGTGCCTTCGTTCTGTGCCCTCATTGCACCCTGAACATACTACTGCTGCTGACTGAGTTCTCTTATCTTTTCTCCCTCGGTATATGCCTGTGTCCCCCATTGATCTTTTATGTACACGGTTTGGATTCTGTCATCTTTGATTTTCTACAACCTCATACGGTGCCTGTAAATGGTAGTCATTCATTAAGAGTGGAATATGAGTCAATGAGTCACTGACTCAGAACTTATATGTTACTAAAATTTAGTAACTTCTTTTTTTTTTTTTTTACATCATCTAAAACCTTATTCTATTCTGTTAAACCTAGCATTTGGATTATACATTATTTTATGTTCTGGTAGTTATTTATCTATCTTGGGCTTTCTTGGTTACCTTAAACTATACATCTGGAAGGACAGAAATTCATGCCTCCTGTGGTATATATGTTGGGGACGTGAAAATAGATTGCTAGAGATTTGTTAACTTAATCCCCAGTGGAGATATCTAGAATATAAGTATATCTTGGGAGGAGGATAGCCTGGTTTAAATTTGTTTTTTACTATATTCACCCTGATAGGGAATCAAACTCTACTTCTCAGCAATTTAGTCTTTAGTACTAAGATGAATAATGTTCCTATCGGAATATCTAGTTTCTGGGTTTAAAAACCGTTAACCTTCATGAAGTCAGTTTATAGAATTTCGTTTTACTTCCCCACCTTATGTCTTAATCACAAGCACAGTATAAATAATCTGTTGCTTCAAAACCTCCATTCACTCATACATTTTATTCTTATTGACTTTGGCTTATGAACTTTGGATGGAAGAAATCACTAACTAGGAAAGGAATATTTGAACTTTGATTCGATGTTTCAAAGCCTTAACTGAGACCATAGCCACATGGAAGCATGTAATTATTATATGCTTAATTTGGGGAAAACCACCAGTTTCTAGAACAAAGGAATTGTGTTGTATGATAGCTTACTCTAAGAAACTTTATTTTCTGTCCTTAAGTATCATCAAGTCAATATCTAGGCAATGGGAAATTTTTATTTTCTATAGCTTTATGCAATTTTAGCATCAAAATCATTAAAAAATTGACCTAGTCGTAGGTGTCATTAAATATTCCATTTTTGTGCCAGATTACCTGAAAAATTGGCTTCAGCTATAGTGGGGAGTTAAGGCCAAGCTTTAGGCAAACTTGGGTATTTCTTTATTTTTGGCGAAAAGTACATAAAATTCGATGGATTCTTGCCCTCTGACCTAAAACCAACTAAAACTCAACAATTTTGCTATGATTTCCTTTGAGGTTTTACATATTTTTTCAGCTATAAAATGTGAACCCAGGTCAAGAGGCATATACTGAAGCCTCAATTTTAGCAAGAAAAATATTTATGAACTAAAAGAAAAATATTTATGAGAATTCTACAGAAACTTGGTGGCTGAACAGAAAACTTTAAAACTTAAACCACCAACTTAGAATATTTGGGAGAAGTGAATATTTCATGAAATTTGCCCTTACTTTTTCTCTTTTTTCCATAGTTCTAGCTATTTTTTTTTTTAAAGATTTTATTTATTTATTCGACAGAGAGAGACGGCCAGCGAGAGAGGGAACACAAGCAGGGGGAGTGGGAGAGGAAGAAGCAGGCTCATAGCGGAGGAGCCTGATGTGGGGCTCGATCCCATAACGCCGGGATCACGCCCTGAGCCGAAGGCAGACGCTTAACCGCTGTGCCACCCAGGCGCCCCTCCATAGTTCTAGCTATTAAATCCCACACAGGCTCTTCTTCTATGCTGTTACAATTTTTTGATAGATTCTGTGGAGGAACTTCTCTTAATTTTTCCTTTGCCTTCAATGTCATAACTCCTTTATTTGAATCCCTCTCATTTTTTTTTTTCCTCCAAAGCTCTTCTTTCCTGGGGAACTTAGCCGAGTTCCTCTGAGGACTGAAGCAGAGGGCTCAGTGAATGCAGCCAGCAATATTGCACTCAAGGTTCTTTTCCGGTAAACAGTGCTTTGACCACTATCTCTGTGCAAGGACACAGCTTGGTGACATGTCCCCACTGAAGGATGAGTTTCTTGTGTTCTATAGAAACACATCCCAGGAGGTGAAGAGGTGGCCTCTATCTCTCCCCCTTGTTTAGATGTCCCAATCTTGGGGCTCACCGTCATTTCCAGAGCATTTTCTCACTGTTCCTTACTGTTCAGCAGAGGAGTGTGTCGAGCTCTTATGCAAATAAAACCTTCAGAGGTCTGTCTAGATTTACCTCAAACTCTCCTGAAGATCCTTCATATGTGGTGCTTCCTTCTTCCTTTTCCTCTCTTCTCTTCTCTTTTCCCCAATAATCTCTTTACTCCATTCAGTGAAGACTTCCATGCCCTAGAACATTTTCCTCATCTTGCAGAGAGGATACAGGGGATAGGATATCTGTCAATCTCTATTACAAAACAATCCATGTTTTTTGATGCATTCAATAAAACACCATTTGAATGATTTTCTAACTCCCACTGTCTGTTCCTTTAAGTCTTATTTGCCACTATCTGATTTTTTAAAAGATTTATTGATTTACTTGAGAGAGAGAGAGAGAGAGAGAGCATGAGTGCGAGGTGCACAGAGAGAGGGATAGAGACTCTGAAGCAGACTTTGCACTGAGTGAGGAGCCCGACAAGCGGTTCGATCTCAGGACCCTGAGATTATGACCTGAGCCAAAACCAAGAGTTGGCCAATTAACCCCCAGCTGAGCCACCCAGGTGCCCCTCTATTTTATATACCTCATGCTTCAGTCAAATTAGACTCTTTGCTATCATTCATTCATTCCTTCATTCAACAAATATTTATAAATGGCTTCTATGTGCCGGGCACTGTGCAGGTCTCCAAAGATACATCAATAAACAAAACAGACACACTTAGTGCTCTCACGAGCCTTGTATTCTGCATATCTTGGGCATCCTTGGCTTTGCATGTTTGTTCATCTTTGGTGGTACCCCCTTATACGTTTGCTGAATCCCATTTTGTTTGGCATTTCCTCAACTGGTACCTATATTTCAAAGCAAAATTCAGATTGTCCTTAACCCATAAAATCCCTTTAAAAGCAGGTTTGCTGTTAATACTTGCAAGGCCTAGGGCTGAAGTATGAATGAGATTCACAAACCATTTGTCTAAATATTTAGAAGATATAAGTCTAGCTAAAGAAAAAAAAAAAAGCCTTGAGAGCTAGATAACATCAAAATTGAAAAATGTGCAAGACTATGGTGTTAATATATCTGAAAGTTGTCATAATATCCAATATCGCTAAATTTACTATTATTGTTCATATTTGGGTATTCTGTGTTGATCAACTGTCATTGCTTGGAGAATTAATAAAATTAAAACATAACTAATAAATTATTATTTATTAATTTGTTATTTTTTTCTTGTCTTCATTTCAGCAAAATCAGTAATGTTGTTATAATCAATGATTTTTTCTACATAATTGTGTTATATTGGCAGGTGACAGCCTTTCTTGGACACCATAGTACTTAGACTTTTGGTTTTTTTTTTTAAGATTTTTGTATTTTTAGAGAGACAGAGAATCTCCAGCAGACTCCACACTGAGCACAGAGACCAAAGCAGGGCTTGAACCCACAACCCCAAGATCATGACCTGAGCAGAAACCAAGAGTCAGTCACTTAACTGTGCCACCCAGGTGTCCCTAGACTTTTGGTTTTTTAAATTTCCAATTTGAAGAATCCTATTGAGGCTATCAAAACTGGAACTGTTAAAAAAATTCTTAAAGCAGTGTTCGAATCTAAATTATCATTTTATACATCACGTTCAATTATTTTAATAGGGAGATTTATGACAAAATATCATCATCACAGAAATTATTGTAAGTATTTTAACTTCTTTGAATAAAGTACTGTCAATAGTATATTGGTTTTGCCATCTTTTAAAGCCATATCTAAATCCATTTGGCAATATAAATAATCAGGGTCACAGGCCGTGCATATACTTCTGGATTTACCCATATTTAAATTTTAAAAAGTGAAATGTTTAATGTTGAAAGCTGTTCCTCAGCTTCCATGTCCACCTATTGCAAACATGCTAATTTGCTAAAGTAGAAACATGTCCAGACGCCAGGCCTGGAACACAAGGAAGAGAAAGTGACGCTCAGCACCTGGGGAAGAAAGCCGCTCTATTATGCGAGAGTCTCTCACACCCGTGCTGAGAAGGCCATGCACGACAAGTTAATTAATTTGGGTTTTCTCTTAGCTGACCGATTCTGCTGCTTCGGTCTCTCCCACATAACGAAGGAGTATCAGTGACTGACTCTGTGCCAGCCCATGGCATGCAGATGTGATCATCTTTTGTTCTGGGGACAAACAGCAAAAGAATTGAAGAAATGATTATTTGGGAACTGAGAGGTTTGACCTGGGGGCCAGTGTTTAAAATTACAGGTTGGACTGGATCAGTTCTGTCTACTGGATTGCAGGTGACAGGGCATTTGTGTATTCTTTCATAAATTTGGTTCGTATGTTTATAATGTGCAGGGCTTTCTAAAGTGTGGGGCTCAACGGAAGGTATCCTTCTTACCCAAATGTAATACTCTCTAAAAGAAAGTGTACTTGGGATAGGAATGATCTATGATTCTGAAATCCCTAAACATTTTGCAATTTTTTCCCCTAATGTCTGGAAAAATGTGATAAATACAACAATAGTTTGCCCTCATAGAGAAAACAATTTCTTTACGACCAATGAAAGATATCTTGTTTGTTTTCTAAACCACCATCTATGCCTCGCACAACAGATTCAAGATTGTAGAGTTTCAAATTTACTTTAAAAATATTGGATGGCAGCTAATTAAAGAAAAATACAAATAAATGTAATCCATAATCCTTGGGGTTTGTTTGTTTGTTTAGTTTTAGTAGGGGAATAAATTATACATATGTGTGACAGAGTAATTAACAAAACCAGTACTAGGCCAAGGTCTGAGTCTGGGTGACTAAGAGAATAGTAATAGTGTCACAAACTAAATTGTGAATGTTAATGGCAGGGTGGGTGGGACAGGAGTGATGGAATGAAGAGCAGGAATCAGTTTAAACTAAGGTGAACTTGGTAAAAATTAATGGGAAGCTCAGAAGGAAATAAGAGATGTAGAATTAGAATGCAAGAGAGAGGGACTGGGGTTAATGAAAGATTTTTGTTTTGTGGTTCAGAAATTGTAGCGATAATATTTGCCTGTGTGATGATAATCAATATATTTCATAAGTATTTACTGCGTGTCAAGCATTCTATCAAATACTCTATACATACCAGTTTATTTCTTTGAATCACACGAGACCGATATTACCATGGACCTTCTCTTTGAAATAATATACACGAGATTTTGAGATGGTTACTTGCCAATATTTCATCGCTGGTATGTAACAGACCAGAAAGGAAACCCAGGTATGTCTAACTTCACAGCTTGCTCTTAGTCACCAAAGGCCTTTGAAGCCATAGACTGGATTCCAGCTCTTTGGCAGAAGGTAAAGAGAAATAAGAGAAGGTGATACAGGGCATGGTGACATTTGGGAGAAGGGAAAGAAGCTTTATTAATTAGTCCATTTAAATTATTAGTGAGAGAAATCCTACTCGAATTGGTTTAAATAAAAAGGGGGATCTCAATGGAAGGATAAACTATGAAACAACTGGACAGACATAATTACAGAAAGGCTGTGATCTCTCATAACATCAAGAATCAGGCTCCAAAGGATCAAGCTTCCACCTCTGATTTGTAGCCATGCTTCTCTCCATGTGGCAAGCTCTCTCTTTCTATAGAGTGGTTTTATCCATGTGACAAGAATGCAGGTAGCCAGATGTTCCAGAGTTTTATAGCTCATGACTTCAGCCAACAGAGGGACACTGACAAGACTTTCTGAGTCTTAAGTCCAAAAATTCAGGGCAAGGTTCTAATAGGCCCAGGCTGGGTCAAACGCTCTATCAAGAAACTTCTTGTTGTATGATAGACAAAACCTAAATAACCCCTTATCGGATATTTTCTCACATAACAAAAGTGTGGAGGGAGATGGGTCCAGGGCTGGTTCCGTGCTAAATGATGCCAAGGGGCAGAATACCCAGGATTTTTTCAGCCTTTCACTCATGGCAGAAAGATGGCTGCTGTTTCTAGAATAATCATACCCTTATGGCAACATCTGAGGCAGGAAACAAAGGAGGCAGAAAAGAAAATTCTCTGCATGACAGTTTCTTTTGGTCAAGAGGGAAACGACTACATTTCAGGTTGAGTGGAGCCTGAGCAATTCTAGGGATTCTTTTTAAGGAAAAAAAAGAAAAAAGAACAATATTAAAAATATAACATTAGGCCCAGGCCTTGGGTCATTATGAGTATGGGGCCCAAAGCTTAATAGGCTTTATTAGTTTCCTTGTAAATCCTGTTTGTATTGTATTTTCCTCTTCTGTCTCCGTGGTTGAACTGAATCATGGGGCCACTCTTTGCTGCAAGGTTCTTGGAAATGCAAGTCTCTGGATCTTTTAGCAGCTAACTTTGGAGATAGGTACCTAAGACTAGAGAAAAAGAGGAGAAGAATGGCCATGGAAGGAGGACCTGTTGGTTCCCACAGACGTCCATCATTGGAATATTTACGTACGGCCAGAGGTACCAGACTCATACTGTAAACTGTGGCTGGTCTGGAAGGAACTATGTGGATGAACGTAATGGGATGAAGAGTGAGCCCTTCAGGCTTTGTCCACTTAGACTCTCAGAATGTGGCTTTACTTGGAAACAGGGTCTTTGCACATGTCATTAGTTAAGGATCTTGAGGTGAGTCATACTGGATTTACAATGGTCCTAAATTCAGTGACTGATGTCCTTATAAGAAGAGGAGAGACAGATGCACAGAGAAGGCCAGGAGAAGGTGAAAGGGGAAGGGAGGGTTCTCCCCTACAGCGCCTCAGAGAGAGCTTGGCCTGCTGAAAACCTTGATTTCTGACCTCTAGTTCCAGAGCTTGGAGAGAATAACTTTCTGTTGTATTAAGCCACCCAGTTTTCGGCTATTTATCAGGGCAGCACTAGGAAAGTAATACAGGGGGATAAGGAGTAGTTATCAGAAGAACGGGGTGTAGTGCTGGTGTCCACTGTAGACTTTATAAAAGGAGTTTAGAAGCAGGCAGAGTAGTAGATACAGGAAGAGAGCCAGGTCGGTGTATTGCCTTGACGGTCATGACAAGGCATGGGAATTTCGATGCTAGGCAGGGTTACCAGTGCGAAATCCAGACAAGAGAGTGGACATAATGACACAGGAGGACAAACGAATTCCTGAGCATTTCTACCCCTTGCCCAACTCTGCACTATATGCCGTATGTCTGAAATTCCCCATCCCGTCACTCTTGCCTAATTCTCTGCCCTTCCCTCTGTGAAACTGACATGGAAGACACACTCCTTTCAGCCCTTCATGTCACTGGTGTGCTGTGTGTATGTGTGTGTGTGTGTGTGTGCACGTGCATGTGTGTATTGAATGACACATTCATAATTTTCTATTTTTATATATTATGTGAGAGCAGCGTAATCTCTGCCTCTTTAATTTCCTTTTCAAGGTTAGAATATTCCTGAAGTAATTTAGGAAGTGCTTAAATGAAGTTGATGGTGTGAAAGGTACATCTTGTGGAGTAGAGCATGAGAAAAATAAGAGACACTGTGATATTAAATTCTTATTTATAAGTCTTCTATATTTAAATGCAGTCATTTAAAAAAAAATTCAAAATGTTATTTGGGGACAATGAAGTATTCTAAGTTTGTTCAGTTTAGACCTAAAGGAAGACATACTCTTCTGAAGTATGAAAATTTCTAATTCTATATCATTTTGGTGTGAATATATCTTAAATGTATTCTATCCTTCCATGAATTCTTGCATAGACTATCTTTTCCTGAATACTCAGGATCATTATTAGACCCATCCATTACTGCTCTGCAATACTGTGCTGTCCTGGCCCCTCTTTTCCAAATGCCCCAGGCAATCATCTCGCTGACCCACTGCTCTTTTCTCTTGCTATGAGCTGACCAGCTGTGCTTCTGGTTGTTGCCAGCACACTCTCCTCTCCCAGAGCCCTGTCTTTCTGTAAGGCACTGTTTCTGATCCATTGTGCTCTGGGAATCCAAATAACACAGCTTGTTAGAATTGATCTTACTCTTAGAGTAAATGCCCCCAAGTGAGCATCGGCATCCCCGATGAGTTTCCTTGGAAATTTACTCTTTGAGTTAGGTGTTATAAGTTTTAATGCATGGATGGCCGGAGTGGTTTTTTCTTTGCTTCTGAACACGCAGATCGATCCAGCTGGCTGATGAGGCGCTTGACAGCATCCAGCAAATTCTCAGTAGGGATTGCTTTTCCCCTCATTGACATTGTTTTCCACGCCCCAAGTTACTTTTAAATATTATATGTGTGTTTTTGTTTCATTTTGCAATATCGATGGAACAATATTAGCTTCACTTTTAAAGCTCCCATCTTGAGGAATTACCCTGGCCAAACTTTGGATAAGGATGATGTGAGGCTTATTTTAGGCGAGGTAAGAGTGTATGTGGTTAATGACTGACACACAGCCATCACGTGTGTCAAAGCTGGGAAAGCTCTGCTAGCACAACCTGATTGTGCCCAGAGGTAATATTTCGGGTATACAGAGCAGTAGCCGAAGTCACAGGAGGAGAGCCGGTGTTTGCCAGGATATCATATTATTTCTGAATCACGTTGCAGAATGTCTTTGAAATCCTGGGATGACATTAAAGACAAAATGTTAGGAGTCCGAATTCTGAGGTCAGAATCAACAAGGTATTTGGATAGTAGTCATTTGGAAAATGGCGTCTTCGAGCGGACCGCATTTGTCTCAGCTCCTTTCCTCAATCAGCCTGCTCTTCTCCAAAGCATTACACGCAAACTAGGCTGGGAGAGACCAAAGGGTGAGGGGCATAGGATACGTATAAAAGTTGCAAGAGCTAAGTGTCGGTAGTCACAGCCTTTAAAAGTAATGCAGGTTTACGAAAATGAGGGCCTCTATAAATCACTAGAAAACTCGAAGATGATTCCAACTGCAGATGGGCTTTTAAACAAGTGTGTGCGTTTGCTGCTGCTTCTCAACTCCCAGTTGGATACTAAAAAAAAGGCTCTTTCTCAATTTCCTGTTCTTGTGCCTTATTAAAATCATTCTGTTGCTCTGACCCCCGCCCCTGCTTCTCTCTTCTCCTCACATCTGTGTTTGTGTGTGGAGGATGTTACCCACAGTTTCTGGCCATGAAGAACGCATGAAGGTCCTGAGGATGAGATTGTGACCCAGCTACAGTGTGTGTGAGATGAGTGATGGGAGGGGAGAAGGCGAGCGAGCAGTGGTGCAGGGTTATGATTTGTATAGTTATTTCTAGCTTTGAATTGTTTCCAAATCTCATACATTCACAGACAGCCTCGCCAAAGCCCACAGCTGTCATGCATTTTCAACAGATTCCACAGGGCCTAGATGAGGTTTGAAGGCATTCCTTTGCTCTTACACACTAGCTAAAACGAATTACCGTAGCATCTGATATTGTGGAAGTGGGATATTTGCCATCCTGACCTTGCCCAAAGCAGGCCGGAAATGGGGTCCAAGAACGTATCATCTCATGCGGCCTCTAAAGGTCACCGGGGGCCCCTCGGTGGCATTCCAACAAAACCCAAGCGCCCAACATGCTCTACGTTTGGAGAAACCGTGGTGCTGTGTACGGACCCAGTGGGGAGACACGTGTTCCCCTTGCTCTTTGGATGTTTGTCATAGGAAAGGCATGTTCCCCTGGAGAAATTCCCAGCTGTCAGTAATGTGCTGATACACCACAGCCAATCATCAGAGGACGAGCCAAATAAACAGGATGTTCCCCATGTGTGTGATTGCATGAGTGTGTAACAAAACTTCTGCCCATTTCACAGCCTCATAATGGGATTGACATGCATTGCTTAATCTGCATCTGTCTGTTTAGGGTAGAAACACATAAACACCATGGAAACAATGTGTAAGAAAGCCCTTTCTTTGGCTATATGGGCTGCTGATAATGATGGGATGAAATCTGGTATAAATTGGGAATGAGCATTGCTTTTATGTTATGAGTTTCCTTGCTGGGAAGTGCCGTCAAGGCATCCAAACACAGATGAGAGGAAATGATCAGATCATCAGTGGCTGTTGTGAGTTGACACAGAGGGCTGAGTCTATATGAATATTTTTACATGCCAGTGGAGTCATCTTCATTCTTTCTTCTTGTGAGACACTCATTGGCTGAGCTATTTACATAAATGTACAGAAACAAGTCAAAGTTATGTCATTGCTGGGGTGCCGGGGTGGCTCAGTTGGTTAAGCATCTGACTTCAGCTCAGGTCATGATCTCAAAGTCCTGAGATCGAGCCCCATGTCGACCTCCCTGCTCAGCGAAGAGTCTGCCCCTCCCCCTGCTCGTGCTGTCCTTCTCTCTCAATAAATAAATAAAAATCTTTAAAAAAAGTTATCTAATTGCCTTTTTTAAAATTTGTTTGGAAATACTGCTTCTGATAACTAATAGTGTCTAAACATAATCCTGAAGCGCAATTTGAGAAAGAGAGGAGAGAGGCAGTTTCTTCAACATTCCTGTGTAGAGTGGCTTCTTTGAAAAATAACATTAAGTATCCTGTTCGGTGTCAGACGTCTTACTGCTCTGACTATGCAAATCCCTTTTGCCCAAGTTGGTACATTTATTCATGATAATAACAGTAGATATCATTTATTGTAGATTTCCTATATGCTGGTACTGCACTGTCTTCACCAGACATGAACTCTTTTAATTCCCACAAAACATATAATGTTGCTATTATTGTTACTCCTCTTCTAAAGATAAAGAAACTAGGGTTTGCAGAAGCAAGTAGGTTTGCTTTAGAAGATGGAGCTAGTGAGCGAGGAAGTGTGAAGCCATGTCTGTGTGAATACAAAACCCATGCACTTAACCACTCTTTCACAGTATTACCCCCGTGTCTCTGCTTTATGAGAAATCTGATTCTATTTCTGCCTCCGATGTTATGTTGCATAGAAACATGATTCACTGTATCTTCTTGAACAGGCTTAATGTACAAAGGTGATTTTGGTGTTCTAGAGTCTATTCATTTGGCAGGGTTGAAGGTTGAAGACCATGACATGGAACCTTGGTAATAACTTCTCTCTGCTACTCAAGTTTGATCTTCTGACTTTGGTCGTTACATGCTGCTTTTTCAACTTAACGTGCATGATACACTGATCTAAGCCAAAATAATGTGTCTAAAATTTTTGACACTCTTTTGGTAGTTTTTATTTGATAAACATAGTGGGAAAAGGGAAAAGTTGTAAATACACAGATTATGTGTGCTTATTTTTGTTTATGAGATCATTAAAGACTTGCCCTATGATATCATCTGGCAGATGACAGTACCACATAGTGGTTAGGGCACAGGCTTGGGAGTTTCATTACTTATTATCTCCGTGACCCTGGGAAATTTAGTTGATGTCTCTGTGCTCATTTTTTTCCCCCATTTCTACAATAGGCATAAAGAAATAATAATAATTATGGGACTGTTGCTGGGAAGAAATGAGAGAATACATGTAGAATGTGGCCCCCTAATAAGTATTCGACAGTATGCACTGAAATGCCTTGCCATCACCAATCTCTGTACTATATTTGCCCAAGGTTCTCCTTGAAGTCAGACACGCTGGATTATATTTGCTAAATGTGGTCTCCCTAACCTTAGAATGTAAGTTCCCTGAAACCAGATGTGTTTTTTTCTCTACTGTGTTTTCATTGTCTTGAACGGCACCTGACACACAGTAGGTCCCCACAAATATCTTAAATAAATGACTGTTAGCTATTATTACCATTACTATTATTATCACCTGCTTCAGACTCAGATACTATGCTGAAAAAAATCCTCAAAATATGGTTTAAATTTGAATAGTTACCAAGGCTTAAGATATATTTGATTCCTAATCATAGAATTTAACAGCTTATCAGAACATCAGAGCATACTGAGTTTAACCTCTTCAATTTATAAAATTAAGAGAACTTAAAACACTCTGAGGCCCAGTGATATTACATGACATTCTCTTAGTCAAGAGTGACCTAGTACCAAAGAAGAACTGGCAATGAGGCCCCTGCACCCCAACTAGTGCTCTTTCTTCTGTGCCCCACTGACTTCTAATTTGGGTCCCAACTCGGGTCTTTCCTCCTTAGTGTCCCAGGCCTCAATCCAGGCAGAAACCCATGCCCATTTCATTATTGTGTTTTACTCCAAACTTCTCATCTCCTGAGGGTGGTCAGTCATTGCTATCCTCCAGGTTTTTCACTGCGATGGAATTTCTTTCTTTGGATGATAAAACGAGCTCTCATTACAAGTCATATACAGAGATGGCTAAGAATCGCAAGGGACCTCCGGGAGAGCTGTTCTCATCCAGGTCCGTCAGCCACTCGTGGTGCACCGTTTTTCTCTGCTATTTGGAGTCCTTCTCTGGGTTTTGAGATCTGTGGGACCTTCCACTTGGGGAGAAAATCAGAACAAATGCAAGCTAGACAGGCTATTGCTTGTCAGACTCCAGAGCTGTCTAGGAGAAAAGAAGGTACTAATTCATCCGACAAACAGTTATCGAGTGATTATAACACGATAAGCAAAGGGAATGTGTGTGTATGGAGTTGACAAGTATTTTTAAGTCCCGTTCTTTTCCTTCAAGGAATGTACAGTATCACTGAAAAACAAGTTATCCAAAATAAATCTTGCAATGCATGACACAGTAGTTAGAAATGTAGAGTAGAGATGAAAATTAAATGTTGAGGGGGCTTAGAGGAGGAAAAACATCACTTGCAGAGGGGGAATTAGAATGTTCAGGGAAGAGGCAGCATCTTCTCTAGGCTTTCACGGATCACTTGTGGTCTTCACATTCCATGCATCTCAGATGAAATATATTTTCGAGTTGATGACGTCGGGTCTGTTTTACTTCGCGGCATTTCTCTTCCCACGCGTGCCGTATCACAGCCACAGACGGATGCGGCTCCATGCAACCACCACAGACTGTTGCGCGAAAGGCTTTTATCAGACGAATTAGCATGTACTTTCTGCATAGTCATAATTATGAACACTTGCTTGAGTTTTAAGTGATAGTATACTCCTGAAAGACAAAACTTTGTATCTTGCGCATACCCGGGTACAGTATTTGGAGTCTCTACACATAGCTAAGAAGTAAATAGCAGATGATTTGGGGACATTGCTAATTCAACTCACATACCTGGTTATGGTTAAAACACAAAACATTTCCAAACAAAAGTCCATTATGAGATGGTGTGGAGTTTTAAAGGGACCCGTGAGCTGAACCCATGATTAAAGTCTCCCAAAATATTTACAATTGCTTTCACAGACTTTTTCCCCTGCGGAAGGGTATCTTTCAACTTAAAATAATTTGCTGTACCTATTTTAGTAGCTGATCTCTTTCCTTATCCTTATTTTCGAGAGTAAATATAATGCTGGTTAAATAAGTATCTTTAGTTTTACTAAATATTTAATAACGCATTATGTACTCTACAGTAACTAGAAAATTGAAAGCTCTCCTTTTTTGTTGAGGTATAATTGACATACAACATTATATTAGATTCAGGTGTGTAACGATGATTTTATATTTGCATATATTGCAAAACGATCACCACACTAGGTCTCGAAAGCTTGATTAATTTTATTAAACCATACGTTATATTTTCCATTTACCAAACCAAAATTAAAGAAATAAGTACAAATTATAAGAGAATGACAAAGGAATGTGATTTGCATCAGTTGGGAGCG
Organism: Ursus arctos; assembly: GCF_023065955.2. Taxonomy (NCBI): domain Eukaryota; kingdom Metazoa; phylum Chordata; class Mammalia; order Carnivora; family Ursidae; genus Ursus; species Ursus arctos. The sequence continues at coordinate 17,099,237 of NW_026622775.1, forward strand.
GTGATATGTCTTCATTGTCTAGTCTTTGCCCCGCATGTCGGCTTTGCGCTGTCCCTCGTCAGCTGAGGAATTGTCTGTGGTGGGGCTTTCTCTCCTTAGCATTTATGCCATTCACTTGTTGGTTTTGTGACTCTGGGCTGTTCTAGCTACTCATTTTGCTTGCTGGCTCCTAAGGCTATGATTGCAGCCATAGTTTTTTGTTTCTCATGTGGAACACGCTGACAGATGTGTGCACCAAACATCTTAACCAGCACGTTTCCGTGGGCTTCTTCTGAAGCTGATGAAATTACCAGAGCAATTCTGTGCTCTTCTGAAGAACAAAAGGAAGGCCAAACCAGAAAGATGGCTCAAACAGAGCCACTGTGGAAGATGTGTTAGACCTATAACAGAGCATAAGAACAATGACGCTCCGTAGCTTTCTGTGGGCCACCTTCTCTCAAGTTGAGAATTTAACAGGAACTGTTTTCTCAAAGCCTGTGTCCTGTGTCTTGCTATAAATAGTTTTTATAACATTACTGGAACTTAGACCAGTTTATGCAGACAAATCAATTGAATTTTTGGAAATATCTTGGGATAAGTATCCTAAGGTCATGAAAATATAAGCATAGAAAGAAGAATGATTTATTATCAAATATTTATTGAGCTGTTATGTGAAGGAGACTTATAAATAAGGGTAAGTACACAAGATGTCTCTGCTGAGAGGACCATGTGGCATGGGACCTTCAGCTACAGCTGAAAGAATCAAGATTATAATCCAAATTAAGAAGATTTTCCAGCAGTTGATTGAATATTATACCTGGAAGGGCCATCAGAAATCATCTATCTACCCCTCCCATCTTATTGTATGAATATAATTATAATTGTGACTTGCTCAAGGTGACCCAGAAATTTAGCAGAAAGTCAGATATTAATGTAGTTATCTTTCCTCTAAACTTGGTAATTTTTAAGCAACGATATGACATATATATTTATTCTGGTTGAAGCAGGTCAAATGCAATTTAATTTTACTTGTATTAGTTTAGTGCTTATTGTTGATTGTTTTAATTATAAATGTGCTTAATCTGTTTTTTTCTGCATCGTATATTTTAAGTTATTTAAGTAATTTATTTAAGTTACAGGAGAGAGGGCAAGAGGAAGACTTCTCTATTTTACACTTTAATTTTTTCACTTTCTATTAGTACTAATTTAGAACTTTTTATTGTATAAGTAATATAGGTTAATTGACTAACACCAGAAAATATAGACAAGGAAAAAATGAAAATTAAATTCAACTATAATCCAATCCTCCAAAGAGAAAGACTATTTTTTATATATAGTATATATTTTTATTACATTTATTATACATGATATTATATTTATTAAATTAACATGTTAAATTAACATTAAATTTTATAATATATAACATATTATGAAATTATAAAAATATAAAATATATATTGCATGTATAAAAATATGCTTATATTATGTATATTGTCTGCAATAAAAAATGGGGTCACATTTAAACTATTTATACTTCATTTTTTCTTGTAACTACTGAATGGGCATTTTCTATGTGCTAAGTATCTTTAGAATATCATTTTTATTGGGGCTGCAAAATAGTCTTTTATTTCTTATCTATTTGGACATTTTATTTATCATTAATTTTTGGACACTTTGAAAACAAATTTTCTTCACTGTAAATATTCTACAATAAAGTTCCATATAATTGCATGCTTACACTCAATTATTTTCTTAAATTTTCAGATGTGGAGCTCCCGGATGGAAGGATACACATATATGCGAGACTTTTGATACACGGTGGGCCTACCATCAACACTTACTTTTTGTTCTGGTTTTAAAATTTGTAGTTTATTTATTTTATTTTGTAATTTTTATTATTTTTTAAAATCTGTAGTTCATATTCAGTGCTGTGGACTTGAAAATTGGCAAAGGTAAATACACCTATAAACAAACAAAAACACACCAAAAAACCTCTCCTGTAAGAAATAGAGTCACCATGGCTTAGCATCCACACAGAAGGCCCCTTATTTCCTGAAGAGCGTTATTTTAAATAAGCGTTTGAGGTAGATGTTGCTTCATTTCTGTCCCTCCAGGGCAAGAGGATGATAATCCTAAATTTAGCAGTGACATCAAGAGGTGGTTTTGTCACATCTTCATATCTCCTTCCCAGAGATCTCTGACTCCCACTTGTCAAATCTGGGATGGATATAAAATGGGTATATGGTTCTCTAAGAACTTGTAAGTCTTCAGATGTTAGAGAACAAATGTTGTCACCTACTAGAGGACATTGTGATTCTTCTGTTTCTTTTAAGTTTTCTTTCTGTGTGTAATTGTTAATATGAGAATAAGTAATAGTTACTATTTTTCAGCTTGCCTTACTGAAAGCTGTTAGACGTGTATAATGAATATACTAAGTTCAGTGAAGTTTGCATGCATCTTTTAAAAGTAAGAATATGCATTCTAATAGAGAAATATTTTTAAAAAGAAAAATGCACATACGTTTATTTTTTCAACTATAACCTTTCCCATTTTGGTGCCTTATAGAGTACATATTCTTTGGTTTCCTTGGATACAAAATAGTCGTAGTTAGTTTCAAGCATGTTGTTTTCAGATCATGGTGCTTTGTGATAATATGTTAGACAGTTTCAAGCGTGATATTTGAGCATAGGCACTGAGAAATAGAAATTAATTATATTAATTAATTAATACGTCCGTTTCTGAAGCAGTTTAAAAATTCAATGGAAAATGCTACTGCATTTGATTATTTAATACCTTCTGTGACTTGAATTGCTTATGTCCTAAATTATTATAAACTATCTCCAAAGGTAAGATTTTTTTATACAGTTAAGTATTTTGTTATCTAAGAAAATGTTTGTAAAATTTTGGATTATACTACAACTCAGTTAATAATGTTTTATTTATTTAAGATTTTATTCTTAAGTCATCTCTACATCCAGTGTGGGCTCAAACTCACAACCCCGAGATCAAGAGTCTCACGCTATACCAATGGAGCCAGCCAGGTGCCCCAATCGTGTTTTAAATAAATATAAGTGCAATTATTTTGTCATCTTTATCATATATTTCAAGTGTGTGTTAGTTCATTATTTGGAATAGAAAATGTCAGTTTTCAATTTTTAATTTTTGTTTATATTTTGTGTTTATTTGATTAGTGGATCTTGAGACAGTTCTAGGAAAACTTACTGAAATGTTTAGTGCTATTCTTTGGGACAATGTGGATTTTGTACTTCGTAAGTACACTCACCTCGTATCAGTAAGTATTATGTCAGATGAACTTAGTCCACTTTAAAAACAGAGAAGAGGGTATTGCTGTACTCGAATACAGGACAGGCACAACTTGGTGAACGGAGACAAGTAAAGGAAATGAAAAAGCCTGTAGCGTCGATAACTTCCAGCTCTGCGCAGACTCACGTGTTGACTACTGGGAGTTCTAGGTAATCATCAGGGAGAATGAGAGTCTCGAGTACATACAGCTGAGACCCTGTCTTGTCCTGATTGTGTTTCCTGAAACACTAAACAAAATATGTATGTATCAGAGCATTTTTTTAAAAAGATTTATTTATTTATTTGAGAGAGAGAGAACAGCGTGCACACACGTGCACACAAGCGTGGGAAGGGCAGAAGAAGAGGGAGAAAGAGTCCCAAACAGGCTCCAGCTGAGTGCGGAGCCTGATGTGGGGCTTGATCTCATAACCCTGAGATCACGACCTGAGCCCAAACCAAGAAGCTGCCACCTAGCCGACTGTGCCACCCAGGCACCCCTATCTGAGCATTTTTAAATAAATGCAGCCCCAACAGAAACTCTATACTAATTTCTTAACTATTTTATATTTTTATAATTTCATAATATATTATATATTATAAAATTAATTTTTTTCTTAGTACGTTGAAAATATTTTTGTTGGTTAGATTGAAGGGAAGGAAAGAAAAAGAGAGATAAGTCTGAGCATTGAGATAGCTATCGAAGATTTGCTTCATGCTGGACATCATACTCAACTTTGTTTACACATTACCTCATAGAATTCTCACCACCACCCACGTGGGAAATACTGTTAGAACTCATTTCAGAGATGAGGACATGGAGAGATCTTCTCTGGTGAGGCCCAGAGAGTTCAGAGGCTTGGTCTAGGACATGTAATTAGTTAAGTGAAAGCACTGGGACAAGAACCCCAAAATGTACGACAGGAAACATCAGTGCCCTCAGCCAATTCTAATAGCTTCATACTTATTTTCTACTGGACTGATTCTAATGAAGTAATACTTTGAAACTTCTTTTTTATTTTAAACTTTTCAAGCTCTGGCACTGAAGGTTGATATTTGTCTTAATTGATCCTAATGTATGGATTGAGAATTTGAGAGTGGATCATTCCAAAGTAGGTTCGTTACTCACCTAATCTATAGATAAAGGATTGTTGTCCTTTTCATCCAGAAAGCAGTCAATATGAAGGGATCAGTTTACTCTGTAAAGCCATTATAATGCTTCTCACAAAAATAGCCAATTAAAAACTGTTGTGAAAACAAGAGGAATTAAAGGTCTTTCATCCCATTGTAGGGCTAAAAATATCAATTTGTTAATATTGATATTATATTGTCTTTATAGGCATGCTAAGTAATACAATTAATTGGTTATTTTACCTTGTATGAGGTAATAGTGATTATGGTAAGTTATATTCTTTTTCTTTTACTACATGCCACATTTATTTTCAAATGAAATCTGACCCAGTCCATTCTAGTCAAGTAACGCCTAAACTATAATATTTTACAATAGTAAGCATAACTTTATACCATCATGGTATAGAATATAATATACAAAAATTCTGAAATACAACCCATGGAAAAAAAATGTTGATGTTACAGAAAGATGTCATCAGAGATCAGGCCAAATTAACCGACATAATAACTTCCTACCAAATGTAACCATCTGTAGCTTAAAACAAAGATCTGCTTCATAATACAAACATATCCTTCCCAGGAATGGTATTGATAATTAATGCCACATATTCATGGTGAGAAGTGTATATGAGTTTGGTCATAAATGTTCTCATGCATTTTAAATGTCAATAAAATGAATAGCCTTTCTTATTTCGGAATGATAACTTGTTCCCAGACACCGCTACTTTGCAGGGGATGATGACTGCCTTGGCAGATAATGAAGTATTACGGGAACATGCCTTAAGCATTTGTAAGACACACCCTTAGCTCTGAATCAGTGTGGCAAGGGCAATACATAAGGGCATAAGGAACATGCTTGAGGAAATCCAATCCCTGCTCTTGCTTCCACTTACACTCTCATAAATCAGTCTAGGTGAATATCTTAAGCTCAGTTAGAAAAAAAAAAGTTAAAGAAAAAAAGACAACACCCCTCTTTCTTTGGCTTGCAGGGCCAAGTGCTTTGTTCATGCTTTCTAGACACAGCTTTTTGGCTTTTTTTTTTTTTTTTTAAGAAAATCTCCAAAGGCTTGACTTCTGTGGGTAATTTTGTTCCACATTAAGAGAAAAGGACTTGTATGTATTCTTACTCCATGGCACATTAAAAACATGTGAGGCTGGCACATAGGTAATGGATAAAAGTAGTTGGTTCCTGGGATGGAAAGAATTATCAACTGAATAGAAGTTAAACATAGGACCTGTGACTTTCATTCCTACATACAAAGAGCTTGGACGTTGTCACTCCTGTCCTTACAACCAGGAAGCTAAACACACTGAAGGTTGATGACTATTCTTGAACTCAGCAGAGAACAAAGTTTGCAGGTCCAACTCCCATCACATTTTGGAGAGATGGGCAAATCCAGAGTCACAACTGAGATCTACTTCCCCGAAGCTGCTGGTGCCATAGTCCGGTGCAGGTAGCTCAATGGCTTTTTTAGGAAATGCTGCAGGTTGAGTATGGACTGGCAGGAGAGTGGGAAACTTGTGGAGGTTTCAGTTTTATGGGGGCCCCGTAAGCGTTAAGCTCCAGGAAACCTACTGGAGTCTCACAGTGAACATCCAAGAAAGATCCTCTTGTGGCTTTGGCAGAGACAGGCAAAGAGTAATCCTTGCGAAATAGTCCCAGAGAGTTCTCCATAACAAAGACACATGCTTGAGGACAAAAGACTACCAGAGCCTCACCCCAACGGAAGGAAGGGCATTCTCACTCCAGCTAGCCTTCTGGTATCACCTAAGGGGGAAAAAGATTATACCTTGGAGAAGCACTTGTGACGGTCACAGCCCACGCAGGGACCCAGGCTTACTAAAAACTGAGAAAGATTGCAAAATGCTTCCCCTTTCCCACACTTTCTCACCACCCCAACAAGGCTCCAATGTAACGACAGTGGATTAGAATGGAAAGAGCTGTAAAATTAAGACTATCTCTGAAGAAGAGCTCTTAGGGAAGCCCAAAGTTACCGAGTAAGATAAAAACAAGAGAACTAGAGGAAATTGAATACCGTGGCCCCTACATTTATAGCAAATACTAGTACGACATATCTGGATTTTTTAAAAATTATAAAGCTAAATAGGTGACAGGTATTAAAGAGGGTACTTGTTGTGATGAGCACTGGTTTTTATATGTAGGTGATGAATCACTAAATTCTACTTCTGAAACCAACATCACACTATATATAAGTAACTAGAATTTAAATGAAAACTTCAAACAACCAAACAAGCATGTTACAAAGCATGCCAAAAAGCAAGAAAACAGTCTGAAGAGTTAAGGCAAGAATCAGAATCAGACTTGGATATGGCACAGATATCGGAATTATCAGAATTTAAAAGAAATATGATTAAAAAGTTGAACATTGTAAAGAAAAAAGGAGATAACATGTAAAAACAGATGAGTACTGTAAGCAGAGAGATGGAAGCTATAAGAAAGAATGAAAAGGAAATGTTAGAAATTGAAGACAGAAATGAAGAGTGTTTCTGATGTACTCATCACTAGATTGGGCGTGCCTAAAGATAGAACTAGTGAGATTAAAGATAGGTCAGTAGAAACTTACTGAATTGACAGCTAAAGGGGGAAAAAAGAATAAAAAATCCCCAGAATAGCTGAAATATCTGAGAACTGAGACAATTGCAAAAATAAATAAATAAATAAATAAATAAATAAATAAATAAATAAATAAATAACATATGCATGATTGGAGCACCAGAAGGAGAAACAGAGCAGAAGAAATACATGAAGTAAAAATGGTTGAGAATTTTCCAAAATTAAGCACAGACACTAAACCACAGATCTAGAACACTCAGAAAACATCAAGAAAGATATATTACAACCTCCAAACAACAACAATAACCAAGAACTACACCTAGCTATACCATATTCAAGCCACAGAAAATCAAAGACAAAATCTTGAAAAAGGGCAGAGGAAAAAATACAGCTTACTTATAGATGAACAGGATAAGAATTATAGTGATGTTCTGATCAGAAACCATGCAAATAAGAAGAGAGCGGGGGTGGGAGGGACATGTGGGTGGCTCAGGTCACGATCCCAGGGTCCTAGGATGGATCCCCACATCTGACTCCCTTCTCAGCAGGGAATCTTCTTCTCCCTCTGCCCCTCCCCCTGCTCATGTTCTCTCTCCATCTCTCTCTCTCAGATAAACAGATAAAAACTTTAAAAAAGAAAAAGAGTCTTTAAACAAAAAGAAGAGAGTGGAGGGAAATATTTAAAGTTTTGAAAGAAAAAAACCACCAACATATAATTCTATATCCAGTAAAATTATTCTTCAAAAGTAAAGAAGAAATGAACACTTTCTCAGACAAACAGAAGTTGGAGGGACTTTATCACCAGCAAACATGTCCTGAAAGAAATGTTAAAAGAAGTATTTCAGGAAGAAGAAAAATCATATAGGTCAGAAACTCAGACCTACATGGAGAAAGGAAGTGTGTTGGAGAAGTAATAAATCAAGGTAAAATGAAGTCTTTTTTTTCCCCCCATTTTTAAGATAACTGTTGAAAGCGAAGTTAGTTACAATATATTGGGTTATTATACCTCATGGATAAGTAAAATAAATGAATGAGTGCAAAAGGGGCAGGAGAGAGGAATAGGAAATACTCTATAGTAAGACACTTGTGTTAAGTACATATGTAAACATGTACTTGTGTTATGTACATGTTATGTACATGTGTTATGTACATGAAGCATTGTAATATTTGAAGGTGGACTTAGATTGGTTAAAAATGCATATATGCATATTTGAAATTCCAAGTCAACACTAAAAATATTTTTTAAAGAAATATAATTGATATGGTAAGAAAGGACATAAAATGGTATCATATAAAATGCTCACTTGAAGGTGGAGAAGGCAGAAGAAGAGAGAAATAAGATGAAACAGGGAACAAATATAATATTTAGGACAATTAAACATGGTAGATATTAATTCAACTGTGTTTAATAAGCACTGGGTGTGTATACATCAAATTAAAAGATAAATTGTCAGTGAATTAAAAAATAAATATAAAGTTGTATCAGTAAGATCATGGTAGCTGCTGTAACAAATAGTCTGCACAATTTTAATGGCTTAACACAATACAAAGCTTTCTTCTTGCTCACATAAAAGTTGATGAGGTACTCCTGGGTAGTTTCAGGGACTAAGGTCTTCTACACTATGTCAGGGCCCAAAGTCTTTCTACTGGATGGCCTTATCTTCCTTCGTACTTCATAAATTTTGCATCCAGATGGTGCAAAGGGGAAAGAGAGAGTGAAGGATAAGAATTTATAGATGTATAATTCATAAATTTTTCTCAAAAACCTCTTTTAGAATGACAACTTAATTAAAAGATATTTATACATGTTTAAAAAAAAGGTATAAACCACTAGGGTTAGAGAAAGGTATTTTTATGAACATCAATCCAGGGTACTTTGTTACATAAATAGAAAGAGTAAGCTCCAAAGTGAAAAATGTAATATTTTAGATAAATTTGCCAAAGAAAACTTGAGATTTAAAAAAATGTGAAAGAAAAACTTGAATTGTGTTTTAAAAAAATTACATGGACAATTTCTGGAAACTAGTTTTAATAAATCATTTTTTTTTCATTTTGGCACAGTTTTTTTTTTTTTTTAATGCTAAAAAAAAGGTCCAAGCTGGTGAATGTCCAAACCTAAACTGGTTTAAATAAAAAATGCTGGTTTAAAATATTTACCTCTCTCTTAAGTTTATGACCCTTGTCTCCATTCACTTACCACATATTTCCATGTGAATGGTCAAGCAAATAATTAAATTTGTATGTCCAGAATTTAAAAACAGAATAAAACATAAGGGTCTCCACTGAAAGAACTTTCAATACGGAAAGAGAGAATAAAGATAATTTAATCAATTCATTAGATGTCAGGAAAATGATGCAACACAAAGTGGTAGGAAGGAATCCAAATATACAAAATATCTCAGTAGATGCAAACTGATTAAACACAGGTCTAGTTAAAGCAAAGAGATTTTTATTGTTTAATTTTTAAAATTTGTGTGCTTATTTGTGAGAAACAGAGCAAAGCAATGACACAGAAATTGAATGCAAGCAAATGGAAAAACATATTAGACAAATATTATATAACTATCACACCAAATAGGCTTGAAACCAACAATCCTTTACTAAAGAGGAGTATTTTATAATAATAAATCTACTATTTCCCAAGAGTATGTGGCAGTTTGAACCTGTGTGCGATCAACAACATATCCTCAAACTCGTGAGGAAAGATGGAAATAGTTTGAAGAAGAATTTAACAAATTCACATAGAACATTTTAATACAATTCTGTGAAGTATTGGTATCAAGCATATAAATTATATTACATATACAGACAAATTAAATAACATAATTAACATATTTTGTCTAAGGTGTGTATATAAAATCCTTCACCCAACAATTACAGAATAAAAAGATTATTTTTCAAACACTCATGAAATTCTACAAAAATTGACCACCATAGCAAATATCAATGAACGAAGCTAATATTGTCTGATCACGGGCAATAAGGTCATATAACAATATATTTTGAATATACAAATATAATCTATATATTTTGAATTTTAAAGCAATACTCTCCAACATAATTTCACGGATTTAGTAATGATGATGTTTCCACGATCACGATGGTGGCAGCCAATTTCAGTAGAATGCTCAGCACGGGGGCGCCTGGGTGGGGCAGCGGTTAAGCGTCTGCCTTTGGCTCAGGACGCGATCCTGGCGTTATGGGTTCGAGCCCCACATCAGGCTCCTCTGCTGGGAGCCTGCTTCTTCCTCTCCCACTCCCTCTGCTTGTGTTCCCTCTCTCGCTGGCTGTCTCTCTCTCTGTCAAATAAATAAATAAAATCTTAAAAAAAAAGAGTGCTCAGCACGGTTGGTGTTGTGTGCCATGAGTGCTATATATACTTTATAAAACCCTAGAGGCAGGTTCCACTGCTATTCTTATTATTTTGGTGATGAGGAAACTCAAGTGCAGATCTGATGAAGGATGGAGCTAGGACTGAAAGCCCAGACAATTTGACCTCCAACTCTGTGCCTTCAACCATGACAATGGAAGAATTAAAAATCAAAGTCAGACTTAAGCAGTGATGAGACACTACATATCAAAACTGGTGGAAGGCCGTTGGAGTGGTTTGTAGGGAATTTTATCTGCAATTCAAATAATATTGTAGAAGATACAGTAAAAATTCATGTTCCATGAGTTCACCAAAAACTCAGAGAAAGTTAGAGAAACTTTTTAGCAAAGTAAACTCAGCAAAGTGAACTCGGAAAATAGAGAAGATAGAACAAAAATTAATTGAATCTAAGACTAAGAAATACAGACCTAAAATCTGTTTCTTTAGAAAGAAGTTTCCTGACAAAACTGATTTTAAAAAGGGCAATAAAAATATTATGAAAAAAAAAAAAAGGAACATGACTACATGTAGAATAGAACATTACAAATGTGTGGTAAGTTCTATAAGGAACTTTTATACCAATACCTGGGTGAACTGGCATTTTCTAGAAAACATTTTTACCAAAATTAATTTTGAGGAAATTTTAAAAACCTAATTAATCTAGAGCCATTATAGTCATTTAATTGACAGTCAAGAACTTACCCACAAAATTAGCACAAAACCACACAATTTTTAAGTATGGGTTTTCCTAAACCTTCAAACACTTATTTGGGGGCACACTTTCAAAAACTGAGGAATAGGGAAGAGTCCCAACTCATCAAAGGCAGAGAGGTAAAAGAGAGAGAGAGCAAGAGAGAGAGAGAGAGGAGTGCCATATAGGCCAATCTCTTTTATAAGCATCGATGTAAAAATTCTAAATAAAGCATTAACATAAATTAACAAATATTATATATTTCTATAAAATATATAACATTTAATTTTCAAAGTATGCGGATGGGTGTTTTATAATTGACACAGTTAAATTGTTTTCAGTAACAAAGTTGCATAATGATGAAAACATTGCCAAACATCTGTTTTCAAAATTCTGTCTTGATAGCAGGAATTATTTTCCAAACCAATCATTTTCTCACTTCTTATTAAAAATGCCTCTTTTACATTGGGACATATTAAGGGTGTGTGTGTGTTTAAATACTGCTAAGCAGGCATTTTTAATCATAGAAAAGCTCAGAAATTTGGAACAGTTGTTTTTTTCTAAGAGAAAAACATGTAACTCATCTTCAAATTCTCCAACTTTTTTGAGGACTTTTCTATGAGAAAGCCAGTCTCTCTTTATGGTACTTAGGATTTTCATGTCAACTCCTCATCTCAGTACAAATTATTATAAATGTTTTTCTACTCAATGTAATGCAATCCTGAGATTTACTATACTATAATCCCTAAACATCTTTGACCTAGAATCAGAATGATGCAACCAGTTTCCATCTGGATATTCAGCACTAGTAGATTCAATTGCTTTCTTATTTTTTAAATTAAAAAATAATATAAAAGAATCATCTTATGTATCCTCTGGAATGCAAGAACTCGACATTAGAAATTGCGCTGGTGAAATAGGACATCAGAAATCTTTCCACATCGGTTATGTGTCAGTGGCTGCATCTCAAGTGAGGCTTTAGGATGGCTCCCCAAAGGTGGGAGGAAGACACCCTTTCTCTGTTTTGAAGAGTCACAATTTCAGCCAGAAAGGTCGGCCTGGCTGTCATCCACACTGTGTAGCAGGTAGGCAATGCTACTTCCGTGTTCTAGTTTAACGACAAATACTTAAAATACATTTCGAGTGTTAGATTTTGAGGCTTGAAATGTTTCTAGACCGAAAAATATATTATGTGAATTCCAACTAATTTAAATGCCAACCATACATTGGTTACGAAAGCTATAATAGGCTGCGTTAATTAAAAGATCACATTTTAAATAGCAAGGCTATTTAAGGAAATTGCCTTGTTCAAGTTTCAGAGATCTAGCTCACTAATAGAAATTTCAACCGTTCTGACATCAAGCCTCTGAAAACACTTTCAAGAAAACATCTTTTTCTACTTTAACAGTGGAGCCAGATTCTCTGAAAGCAAATTCTATGTTAGAATGTCAGTTTTATTTGCATCCCTTGGTGCTGGTATTGCAAACAATTTGTCCGAGGGGAAGAAAAGTAGAGACTGGAGTCCTTCAGTAACCCCTCTCATTAGTTCTTTGTGCAAACAAACTCAAGTTTGGTATAAAGCGAGATAACCTAATGGATGTTTTGTAGAGGATGTGAAGCCACACTGTTTACCAGTTACGTTTTATCAAATAAAATGGACCAAGAAAAGCCAAGAAAAGTTTGCAGCTCTATAAATCTCAAACTATATTTTGAACATTCCTGAAACCCCCGATCTCCAGACTTTGGCTTTAAATAGATTTATAAGAGTCAAAGGTCACAGTTCTTGCAAACAGAGGAAACAGCACATAGAGTTTTTGTTTATTTTCTGTCTCTTAAAAAAATCAAATATGGCCATCAAGGACATAAAATACCAATACTCAAGGGCTGGTAGCAGAAGTAGGGCCTCGGGGGTTTTTGTCTCCTCGGCTATCACGTGTAACAAAAGCAGATGAAGAATAATTTCAGGTTTACTCTGTCTTGCTTTAACCAAGTTTGCAAGACGTTTGTTTGAAATAATCGAGGGATTCTGTGAAACAGCATCAAGAAGGCCAATCAACTCAGTTACCTGTGAAATGAAGGATAGGAACAAGATGACACGTGGTTGGCGATAGCAGAAAGATTTGACTTCAGGGTAAAGGACGTCAGTTTTAGTCCTAAGATTTCTGCTTTTTAAGTTTCGGAGCTTTGAACAAGTTGCACACGTTTGTGGAGCTCTCTATGCCTCCTCTGTAAAATAACTGATATCCTCTTTGTCTCGTAGTGCTGCTGAGGGCGTTCTGAGAAATTATTAACAAGGAAACTTCCTTTTACATTTCGTTTATCTTCGTTTTTAAAGTTAACGAATAATACAGATTTGAGGTCTCGTAGGGATATTTCGTAGCTGTGGGTCCTGCTCTGGGATCGCTTACTGCTCTATTACGGTGACACGGGGAAAGCCCAGGACAGTGACGTCAAGATGAGCTACCATTGTGCTATTAGCAATATTTATCAGGAAATTAATTTTCTATAGTCTTTAAATTTCATTTTAGAAGACCCTATACTGGTGGTGGCAATGACTTTTGATAGCGTTATTTAAGAGATATATTTATAATGGTAATTGCATTGCTACTAAGAACCAGATTTTTCAAATGAATCAAAAGTAGGAAATGAAAATATCATCTCTTTCCCCTACCCATAAATGAATATAAATAGTTCAATTTCTCTGGATTCCTAAAAGTACCCATTTTGCTTTTAACTTGAAATTCTAAGCCCATTGACCAATATCTTCTCTAATTCTTCCTAGTAAATTATTGATTCACAAATGTTGCTTGTGAATAATATTTAGATATAACTAAAATTTTCATGTATTTTAGGAAGATTAATTGATTTTAAGCTCAAGTAGCTAAATTTTTAAAAGAGATTTATTTATTTATTTTAGAGACAGAGCGCCAGGGAGAGTGCACAAGTGGGGGGGAAGGCAAGAGGGAGAGGGAGAGAATCTCAAGCAGGCTCTCGCTGAGCCGGGACCTCGATGTGGGGCTCATCCCAGGCCCTTGAGGTCAGGACCCTGAGATCATGACCGGAGCTGAAATCAAGAGTCAGATGCTTAACCCGCTGAGCCACCCAGGCGCCCTGCTAAATTTTTTTTTTTTCAAGTTATATGTTAGTATTTGCCAAAGTTTCTATCTAGTGTTAATACAGCTTTTGGTTATAGACAACTCTTATGGAAATGTCCCACTTTATCTTTAATCTCTGATTGCCCCTTCCTCTTTTTAAGCTCAGCATATAAAAACCTTTTGTTATTAGTAGCCTTAATTAGCCTTTAGTCTATTTCCTTTGGATTCCAGTTGGTTGCCGGCCAGCCTGGGAGATAGAGGTTTGAAACAAGACTGGCCTCTGATTGCAGGACTGTTTCAAGCTGCAAAAGCCCAGCTTACTCTATTTAGACACACGAACTGGCTCTAGGATTGAGGTCCTAGAGCAGATTTCTAAGACTGCAGCCAAATGCTTAAAACAATGAGTGAATCTTAGAATGACTTTAATCTTTCTGACCTAAAAGTTTCCCAGGGTTAGACAGCCTCTTATCTTGAAGTGCGTAGCACAAAGTCCATTGACGATTGATTTCTCCACGATTATCTCCTATACTGTTTTAGTTAGACAGCTTTCCAGAGTCAATTACAGCCTGATTACAGTCCACCTTGGTTGGTATTATTTCTTGCCTATCATCTTCTCAATAACATCTTAATATCATAACCTGTGAATATCAGTGCCTCTTGATTTTTGTAGCCTGAGTAATAAAAGTTAAGATGTTTCTGTCACATTGGGTTCAGCACTTAACCGAATTTAAGTAATTTAGTGGCACAAACCATATCCTCGTAAGACATCGAGAAAACAGGTGTTAATTTCGGGAAAAGTCCCAAGTTTCTCAAAATCACTAAGTTTTACAAAAAATGAGGGACCAACAGAGGTGAGGACTATTTTATTTATAAAAAAGCCACGACCTGTTGTTGGGATACCTTGAGGAAAAGTCTTCCTAAAACAAGGTTTGTTCCCCAAAGGCCAGAGGTAGTTCTGACTGGTGAAGATTAACTTCTGGATTTTAGAGGACATGCCATAAAACTGCAGGGACTCTAGTTTCTCACCAAGAGACCAGCTCTTTCAGTGGTCTACAGTTTCTGTTTTCAGTCCCCAAAATACAAAGCTGAATTAAAAAACAATCCCTGCTCTAAGCTGTTTTTAGACTGGAGGCAGCAAAGCATTAATCTTTCTTTCGGAACTTCTTTCTGGATTCCCAAATTATCATGGCAATGGGGGAATGTGGGGGCAAGTTTTTCCCTAGAATTTGCGTAATTGTTGTCGTGACACTGTCAGCCATATATTTGGTTATATTTTTAGAACCTACATACGAAAGTCCGCATACAAATTCTCATTCAGGGAATGAAAAAAAAAAATTTTTTTTTCTGGCCCAAGTTACCTTTCTGGGCCCAGGGAGTATTTCACTCTAGTATGAATTTCTCTTCATCCCTTGGACTCCGTACTCCAAAAGCTTCAGAACATCTTTGTTAAAGCATTCATCAGAAAGCTTTACAATGCTTTCTGCAAGTGCTTTTTCTTCCATTAGACTCTGTACCCTTCAGCCGCACAGACCACGTATTAGTTGTCTTTGTTTTGTTTTGACGGTTTCATTACAATGTCAAATATACATTTGGAGTGGAATATATGTAACAAATTTAAAAAGCTTCATTTTTTTTCCATCTAGAAAAAAACTATAAGAAGAAACTATAATTTGTTATTTTTTCTTCACCCACCTAGCTCTCTATAGCTCATTGGGTAAATTAGCATCTTCTCCGTGGGGGCGGGAATGGCTTTTGTCTCCGAAGACTCTCTTTAATATTTTTCTGATGTCAACACGTGCTCTTCTGAATCTTCCTAAATCAAGGAACTTACTCTTGAATTCTTGGTTTGGATAGTAAAAGAGGAATGTGCAACTTCATACGTGCATTTTATCTTGCAATTCTTCGTAGTTTTTAGGGAGCGTGAGCAGGAATGATGCATGAGTGTGATTATTGGGTCCCGATCACGGCTTTGCAGAGAGTATTTTATTGACTTTATGAGGTAGATACAGTTTTAATCCTAATTTTATGGGTGAGGACACTTTGAGGGATGAAATAATTAGCTGGTAATGCAGCTGGTAAGTGGTCCAGCTGGATGACAGCGCAGCCCATTCTTTTCAAACTATCAGCCTCGCTTCCCTTAGCCACTATCCATTTGTGCTTCTCTCATTGCTCCCTGCACCCCCCAAAGTATTGACCTCAAGTGTCATTCTACCTTGCTGCAGAGTGGAGCAAAGGTCTCAGAAGATCTTGGTGTACACAGCGTGCGCCAGGGGTTATCATTACAGACCATGTTTATTGCTTCACTCAGCCAGGAGTTTTTGGCAGTTTTCAGGATCACGGAGGCTTCCTCTCAACACAGAAGCCAGTGTAAATACACAACAAAGGGACCACACCTGAGGAGGCTTTTCTGTCTGTTTAAGTGACCTTGTTCATGGCTCTGGGCCACTGGTGATCCTTCTCATCAGTCAAATATTAAATTTCCCTTTCTGAAACTTCCTGTGGACCCATTTGAAGTACCCGCCCCCCCGGCCTGTGTTTTATGGAGTGATAAAAATTTCAAGCCCTTCAAAGCAAAGCTGATATGTACTTTTTAGATGACACTATCATCATCATTATATTTGTCGTGCTAACTAGAATTTTCTTTTAAAGGATCGCTTATCACTGCTGTTCCTACCCTACCTGCCAACTGTCAGAGGACAAGATAAATTCAGCGCTCAGCCTTTGACATTCACGATGTATTTAACAAGGGGCCGATCAGGAATTAGATTTCTGGTTCACAATGAGGACTACATGGTAAGGCTGGGCTATGTCAGATTGAACGAAGGATTTCCTTTCTCACCCTACTGTGCGTGAATATCAATCAGTAAGTATTTTTGGGCGCCCATGCTTTGAAGAATACAAGAAATGAATGACAAGATCCATGGACACAGCAATTTATTATGAAGAAAGGATTCTGACAAACTCTGGTCATCAACAGTTGGGAGGCACGTTTTTGCTTTTGTAAACTGAATGTGAAAAGATGACAGGAAGTAACAGTTGAAATTTGTAATGAGTGGTGGTGTTTGAAAGATGAAAGCTTGGAACGTTTTGACTTTGGTGGACCTACAAAATGTGGAAGGGCCTAGCAGAGTTGCAAAAATCAAATCTGCAATTCGGTTCTCAGTGAAACACACTGCAGGGGCTCGAAGATCTGCGATAATTAATAGAAATTAATCTTAAACTTGCTGACAAGGAGTTTCCAAGGAGGCTACTGCTATTTCTTGGTGCCGGGGAAGACAAAGTTGACGAGTAATAAAACTGAAGTTAATTTTACCTGCCAAGCATTAGAAAAGGATGCTTATCAAATAGAAACAATTACTAAAGTATGTATAAAAAAGTTCCCACCATGGATTTTTACAAAGAATAGAAGCTAACCAAACAATGGGAATTTCACAAGTGCCCCTTTAAGAGTACTGTCGAGATATAGATAAAACTGTTTTGCGTGCTTTTCTTTTTTAAGTATTTAATTTGGAGATTTATCTACCTTATTGTGTAACTCAGTTTTACACTTGACATAAAAGAAGGTGGGTCAGCTTTTCTGTATTACAACATTTTTTTTTTTTTTGTTAAATTTTCAACATGTAATTTCAGTTTAACTAATTTATAATTACAGTTTTACTACTTTATTGCAGTATTTTATTTCTAATATAATGTGCTTCTATATTAAAGGGTGATATGGTGCACAAAAGGTGTTAAGCATATAAACTGATGGCATAATTTGCTCTTGACCTTGTATCTTAGTAGTTGCTGGAAGACTGAGGAGAGAGCTTTTTTCTTTTCTTTTTTTTTTTCTTTTTTTTGTGGCCACTTGGGAGACTACCAAAGACATTAATTTTAAAACTAGACTGGAGTAATTACCATTACATTTATGTTAGAGGTTAACATTTGTGTTATTTCCTCTTATTGCCTGGCTTTACAGAATGTTATGCCCCACTGCTTTTATTAAATCCAGGTAATAGAGGAAATAACAGTGTTATTAACCTCTAACACTGATGAAAAATTAGTTTTTAGTAAAACATGGTTTAAAATCAGAGCAATTGTGTTAGTCATGTAGCTGGTTCCCCGATGAAACACAGTTAAGCTTTGTGTACTCATTGTGTCTGTATTTATTATTATAAAAGTAAAAACAGAGTATAATATGAAATAAATCTCTGGGGGAAAAGGGATTAGGTTTTTACTACATACTGTACTCTTAGTAATCAGTGTTATAGATTTGTAAGACATTACACGTGTAAATACTGATTTTTAAAAAGTACAATTTTTCTATGACTGGAGAAGGAATTAGTTTTGATAACTTGGCTATTTTCACAGAAAAGCACTTAGAAATGAATATGTAATAATTGACCCTATGAGAAGTCTCCAATGGGATGCTTCTAAGCATGAATGTTTTTATAGTGGTATGACTGCAGAAAAAATCTCTTTTCCGTGCTTGTTGACTTTAAAACATTAACTTCCAAAGTGATTTTTGATACTTAGGCAGAATGATATCTTGCCTCCTTGGTTATGCAATATATATAGATGGTTTTGTTGGGATGTTTATTCTAAGGGAGAACAAGAAGAACCTGTATTAATTGTATTATTTTTAGACAAATGTGGAAAAATAGACTTAATCAATAAGGAAATAATTTACTGTTGGAAAATATTCTTTGTAGAAGAGTTTGGTTTAGTCTATTGATTGTTATAACCTGAATGCAATTTGTATTTTTTGAGTCATAAATATTTTATTTAAATTTAATATTAAAGCAAAATATCTACTTCTCAAGTAAAGCATATATGTATCTAAGTAACTTTAAATGCTTTTTTTATTATTTGATTTTTAAATAAATCTTTTTGCCCTAATTTTTATTAGTAAATGGCCAAATTATTTGAAGGTAATCTTTCTCTTGTGGCATGAAACATATCTTTTAATTGTAAGTACTCCATATATTTGCTACTGTGATTCTGAAAAGAATGAAATAGTAAGAGATTTATTTTTGATCTACTATTTTTAGTTTAAATATAGAATTAAGATAATTGATTAGAACAGGTATCCTTATTGAAAGAGAACATTTTGTTTTATTCACATTTATTTAAAGGATTATGTGGGAGAACGTTAATATATTGGAGAGCTTTTTTTGTGAATTAAATGGAAATATATATATGAGAGGGTTTTGTCACTGTGCAAATATGAAGTATATAACAATATTTTCCTCATGACTTAGAGTGGAAAATAAATATAAACATCATAATATTCATAGCATTTCTATAATACGTATTTGTCTAGTGTAAAATAATTTAGAAAAGTAAGCACTGTACTTCTTAAACTTTAGGTAAATATACATTCTAGTTGCATGAGCAATCCCATGTAAAGTCTCAACAACCCGTTTACCTTTTAAATTAACAACCACTTCAATGGTTAATTGAGTATTTCTAAGCCAATAAATTCCCCTTCAACATTACTGACTGGAAGCTTAGTTAGTATCCACAACAAGCCGGCCATTAATGAACTCATTCTCCAACAAAAAGAAAAGGAGGCATCAAATCTGAACTGTGGATGTGTTCAGTTCCCTCATTCTAAACACATTAGTACACTGTATTTTCCCACTTAGAGAAGCTTTTGTACACTGAGCATGTGGCTGTTTAAATGCCCCAGCGGGGCATCCAGAGGCCACGGAAAAAAGGAAAAATTATTTGGAACAATTTGCATTCGTTCAAGGGCAACGTTACGCATTTTACAGCTGGTTTATTGCTATTCTTGTGCTGTTTAAGCTGTCTTTCATGTCAAAAGTCCTTTCCTGCTTACAGATCATCCGGAAGCATTCTGCAGCGTGCTGTTTGCTCCAGTTCCTTCAGGGCTCCGGCCCTTTGATCACGGATACCATTTGCAATCTGGTTAAAAATAGGAGGCTGCTGAGATAAGCCTGAGTCCTGACGGGGAGGAAAGGCTCTTTTCTTTCTCTTTTTCAACTTTGTTCTCTTGTGTTTTAGGATGGGAAACACATGATCCCAGCACAGAGGAATAGTGTTCAGGAATTAGAACACGCTCAGAGGTGTAAGAACTTTAAAGGTGAAGAGAGTTCATTAAAGGGTTCAACTTCATGAAACCAGGCTCACGGTTTCAGTAAGTTAAAGTTTTTTAAAAAATGAGAGTGTCGTTTTCTCTGGGAGGACCCAAGCGATGCTCGCCTCTCTTACCTTTAAGGTTCACTACGTATCACACAGCTTTCTAGGTTCTACTCCCAAGTATGGCTTTTAAACTAGGGGTATATTTTTTTAATGGGAAAAAAGACATTACGATGATGATTGCTGTTAGCAAATGTAACATGAAAGAGCAACAATATCATTGAAATTGCAATTCAATGATGATCATTGTTAGGGGAAAGCCGGGATAAAAATGACTCCTATTTTTATTTTTTATGTTACTGATCATTTGTCAATACTTTCTTAAGTTGGTCTACTTATTGAAAACAAAAGTACGAGGATTTTTTACGCATGGTTTTTTGTTTAGTTTCTCTAGGAGTTTCGATTAACATCGTTTTGTCAATTTCACGAGATAGGGAGATGGGGGCTTTCATTACTGTTTGCTTAAGCAACAAATCAAATATGCCACAAGCCATGAAATCAGACACTTATTTGGAAATGAAACATAACCTAGATGGTAAAAATGCAATAACTTTGCATAGTACAATGTCAATATGATACTTGGTGTGGAATATTTAGTATGAAATGCAATGTCCTAGGAGGGGTCTGGGGAGTTGAATGAATTTCTTTGCCAGCAGGCTGGACCATTTATTTGTTAATTTACCCAAATAAAGCTCTGTGCGAAGCCAAATCCTGTGATACAAAGCAGGACATGAGCATGCCATCCAAGAGGCTAACAAGATGTTTGTTTTAATGCCACATCTATTCTTGGCAGTTTGGAAGCCTATGTATATTTTGGAGGGACAAAGAGAAATTAGTCGAACGAAGAAATATGGGAATACGTTTGGAGAGTGGGGGGTGGAGGTGAGATTTAAGCTGGAGAAGTCAGTTTACAGGAATTTCAGGACAAAGGCGATTTCGGAGTGTTGCTGAGGCTGCAAGCGAGGCAGGTTCTGCGTGGCTGCTGGGACCTGTTTGGGGGTGGGCGTGGGCTGGAATCACAGAACTAGACAGGGGTCGGACCATGGGCTATGTACAATGAGCTTAATCCATGCTTTTTCTTTTCAACATAGTGTAATAACTTTTGCTGCTGGGTTTGCTGTATGAATTCACATTTTAAAAAATTCCTATTTGCCTAAGTTGCAAAAGAAAGCCGGAGATTTTACAAGTTATTCCGGTGTTTGTGTTTCAACATCAGCAAGTGTGGTAAGTTACACTCCAGCAGACACAATGCCGTGGTTTAGTCAGACCAGATTTTACCTTCAAACAGTTTTACATGTAACAATCTTGGGAATGGAAACAGTCTTCCCGGAAAGGGGCTCTTTGTTCCTGAAAGTCCAGGTGGGAGGTGTTTTGAGCTTGCTGGTGTGATTGCCGAGGCTCTTGTGTACCCTGACTGCAGTGTAGTCAGCCAGCCTGCCGCGCGGCATGGGCATTTCGCGTCTCTGTCAAAGGTGGTTTGTGGTGATTCGTACCAGGGAAAAGGATCAGGATTTCATCAAAAAGATGGAATATACATTTGCACGAATGTCTGGAAAATCAACCTGTTCCTGAGTTTTAAAGGACTACAGGAAGAGTCAGTGAAATTTTTGCAATATCTCTTTCTAATACATCCTGGAAAAGTCATGTGGCCCCAAGTTTTGAAAGGTTAATTGGATCTCTTGTAATGAGTGACTGCACCGTCCCATGTGGTTTGGGAATTTATTTATTAATTTAAAAATTGTTCAGACGGTGCCAGTGGGGTACTGAATCCAACTTTCTTTTATTGAGTGGGATTGTTCTAAATTTGCTAGTTTTATGGCTCTTGTAGTGAAAATTATTAAAAATGAGCACGAAGGGCCAACTTGTTTTAAAAAAAGCTAACCGGTGTTGCTCAAATATGTTTTTGATCTATAGGTCTAGCAAATAGCTTTTAGGTAAATTTGAAACTGCTTCGAGGTTTTTGGAATAAATATAATAGCACTAAATCAGGTATTTACCATGTACCAGAGGTGGGCCACTGAGCACAATTTTGCTGGTCTAAGGAGTCATTCTTAATAACAAGGAAGCTTATAAGAAAAGCGGGAGGAGGAGTGGGGAAGGCGTGGCTTGATACCATGCGATTAAGGAAAGGAGAAACATGCTTTGTGAATGCAGTTGTGTATTTCATTTGCCTCACCTCCTTTTCTTTTTTGTCCTCAATTTTGCTCTCTTGTTTCCCTTGTTGGTTAAGCAGCTGCCGTCAGCTCAGGGTCCTGGGATGGAGTCCTACATCGGGCTCCTTGCTCAGGAGGGAGCCTGCTTCTCCCTCTGCCTGCTGCTCCCCCTGCTTGTTCTCTCTCTCTCTCTCTCTCTCTCTGGTAAATAAATAAAATATTTAATTTTTTATATATTTATTGCTTATTTTAAAGCTTAATAGGTGTCGTATATATGTATATCTAACTTTACTTAATGGAATAGCTTATTACCTCTTTGAATTGTTCATCTACGAAGGAAAATTTATCCCGAAGAAGCCCATTATATAGATGTGTCAATAATTCATGATATCTTAAGTGGTATCTTCCCAAGCAAGAGAGAGGAAGATGTTAATTATCAGGACTACAGCACATCCGTGTACTAAAACAGATTCTGTTAAGGAATTAATCTTCTGCAAAAAGACATAGAAGAAATCCTTAAAGTGGCTGCTGTACTGGACCTCATAGTTGTAGCAGAATAATCGAAAAGGATTTCTTTTGCTTTAATCATGTTGTCTCTTAGATTTTCTCTTACTTTAGGATATTCTCTATCTCAACGGTATCTGAATTCTCAGATTTTGGCACACCACATTTTTTGGGGAATGGAGAAGTGCAGAGAAAGCGAAATACTTCTAATAAGAAGTACTACACAACTGTGATGGGAGAGACTATGAGAAGGTGATCTCCTCTCCGGAAAATGAAGAACTTTTCTGTGTCTCGGATGTGTAGGACCATATCCAAAGAGCATCCCAGAGACCTAGACCACCAGGACGTGAACTACTATCAAGGACGGGCAGACTTCATGGGCACTTCTAGATCCCGTCTGACTTTGAGGGGAAGGGTCTAACACTTAAAATACCAAAGTTTACTAGTGCCCAGTCCCTAGAAGTGGCAGGCATTCAGACAGTTCTCTAAGGAAAAAGTCCATCACGGCATTAGCAAGGAGTCAGATCCCTTAAAAATATATATACCAAACCACAAAATCTCAAATGAATCTCCATCTTGAGGGAGGAATATGTATGCAGAATTTTCCAAAGAAGCCCTGGTGTCTGAGCAACTTCCTTTGAAATAGCTGTGTGACGTACTAAGAAACAGAAATCTCTCAGTCCCAGAGACTCTGTACTTAGCACGGGATGTCATTAGAAATATCCCGTGGGTACAACAGCTGTAAGTAATTAATGTACAAAATTCCTAGACATAAGGTATCCACAGATACCAGAACATTCATATATGAGAGAAATCTTATAAATGTGAAAAGTAAAAGCCTACAGTAAAGCTCAGATACCAGAAATCATCCCAGTAGACCCATGAGAGAAACCCTACATCTGTGATGGTTTGTACCACGAACTTCAAAGCGCAGTGATTCTTGTTTGCTCATTAAACACGTGGTTGCTCGATGACTTAGGGAAAGGCTCCGAGATGTTAATCTCTCTGGAGAGAGGCTATGTCCATCATGTGGGATTGGTGGACACGGGGAGTTGTAGGTTGGCAGTAGCTACCAGAAAGTGCGAGCGTGAGGGGGATGCTTACTCAGGGAGCACCAAACCTATGGAAACAGATGCTTGTTCCTGCTAACAGGAAAATCATAGAACTAACTTTATTCAGCTCCTACGATCATCTCCAGATTATAATTTGACTTCTAGGCACTTGCTAATTAAAAGAGAAAAACTGCAGAAGACAGGTCATATGGTCTTTTTGTAGTTTGATTTTTTTACTGTATGTTATGACAGTAAGGAGTGTAGATTATTTGGTTTCTTGAATTATGTTGGTCTGGGGTTTAATCTGTAGTTCAGATAACTTTGACGGTGGCACGATCACTACACATGACACGATGAGCTAGACCCAGGACTTTGATGATCACCCTATGAAACCTCATCTAGGGCGAAATGACACTTTTGTGCAAGGTGAAAAATGTTGCCCTTTCTCTGACTAGGTGTAGCCTTGCACCAGGAAAGATGGTTTAGTGGGTGAAGGATGGATTGGACCTTGCCTTCTACTTTCCCCTTGATTGGTGCCCTTGCTCGGCAACCAGCCAGTGCAGCCACACCAGTGGCCCTGATTGCACCAAGTTTCCTAGCAGTTAGCAGGCCCGATGACATTCTACCTGGCCTTGCTCACATTTTTTTCAAAGCACGCTGTATGTATCTTTTGGATTTGTATTTAACTTACTAAAATGGTAAATAAGGGATGGTTATTTTCATTTTTGAAGTTTATTTGCTTTACAATAAGCATAAAATTACTTATTTAAACAATCTCCCCCATTATTTAGTTTACAAAACAGTTTAAGAATGCATGTAATAGTTAAAATATATTTTACTTATAAAACGTTTTTGTGTTAAGTCCCACAAAAGTTAACGTAGATGATCTTTGCCACATCACTATCTCCCTGACCAGAATGGCTGCAATATGCAACATCTACTCTTTCTTTCCCTTAGATTTAGAAAGCTTTGAACATACGTACACACAAATATGGCAAAGTGTTCTTTTGCTCCTAATCATTCATTTACTTCTTACTCCTAAGAGGATAATGCATTGTTGTCCCATTGATTTGAGGCTTGGCCATGTGACTTGCTTAAGATGCCAACTCTGAAAAGTTCTCTCACTTTGGTCCTTACCGTGAGAAAAGCACGTACAAGCTGGGCTCTGCTCCTTCAGGCTGGCTTCTGGACTGAGAAGACAAATGACGCAGACCCCATGGACTCACAGCCTGCAGCAGAGCCGTAGCCAGCCAATACTTCTCCTGTAAGGTGGGTGAGAAACAGCTGCTTGTCATTGTTAGCTCCGAGATGTGGGGGTGTTTGTTATCACAGCAAAAACCATCTAATACGTCTTTTTAATATTACTGCCATAACAACTATTTTTCCAATGTTCACAGCAGTCACTGTTACTTTTACAACACTGGGGTTTGTAAACTGCCATCTGATAGATGACTTCCTTTGTGACCCACGACTTCATTAAGGGGAAGTGAGTAAGTCGAAATTATGAGAAGTTCATGAATTCTCCCCAGGTCAAAGTACTGAGGGGCACCTGGGTGCTTCTGTCGGTTAATTGTCCGGCTCTTGATTTCAGCTCCGGTGTGATCTCAGGGTCCTGAGATCGAGGCCAGAGTCAGTCTCCACACTCAGCATAGAGTCGCTTTGTCACTCCCTCTCCTCTCTCTCTGCTCCTTGCCCCCACTCATGCTTTCTCTCTGTCTCTAAAATTAAAAAAAAAAAAAAAAGTGCTAGTAAGTGGAAGGATAGGATTTGAACTCAGGTTTTCTTATTTAAAGTTGTCATTTTTCTGGACCTTAGTTCAATCTCTAACCCACTTTGCAAACTTCTTGAGGTTTTTCTTGAGGACCATCCCAATTGCCCATCACTCCGGCTCATGGTGACCCCATCTGCACAGCGACTTTATATATACTAATACCCTACCTGACATTTCAGAGGCTTCCCACCCGGCTCAGGGGAAAGATCAAAATCCTTAACACGTTCCACACAATTCTCAGTTGCCTTCGTGCTACACATCTTCTTCGCCTCAAATTCTTACTTAGTCACTTCCTTGACTGCTCCCTGGCCTTTGGCCACGCTGGCTTTATTTCAATGCCCAGGGAGAAATCACGCTTCCTTTGACCGTGGGGTATTGTGCGTCTTATTCTTTTCTGGCAAAACGCCACTGTCTCACCCTAAAACCCACCCTCCCTTCACAATCTGGATCACTCCTATTCCTTCTTTAGCTCTGTGCTCTCTGGGCAATGGCAAGGAAACCCCCTCTGATTTTTTGATCCACATACTGTGAAAGGATGTTCACCTCCGTTTCTGGTTGTGATCAATGTGGTTCAATTTGTACAATGTCTCTAAGTTCTATTCTTTTTCCTTTATTATTATTTTAGAAGTGTTTATTTATGTTACTCACCATAGCACTTAGCACATGATCCGGGACGTACTAAGGAGTCAGCAAACAGTCCTTAAATCACTGACCATGCAGACACCACACTCAATCCCAACCCAGCAGCAGTTGCTGCAACTGAGCTGACGGAAGGGGGATGGAAGGGTCTTAGGCCTTGATAAAGGCAGGGCTCTGTTGTATGGAGCTGGAGATCGTGATGAGAGGAAAACTGGGGAGGAAGAAGCCAACAGGTCATTCGTCCCCATGGCGACATCACCAGGTAATAATCAGAGGGATAATAGAAAACATTCACACTGGATGTGTCTACACAAGGTTCACCACTTTAAGGACGTGTGTACCAAGAACGAACTTACTCCCCTTTACAGGCTCAAGTCGTCAAACTTTCTTTCCAGTTTTCACAAAGGTCTTGTTTCCAGACTTGACTATCCGTGAAGCTTAGAGGTTTGCATGTGTTTCCCAAATCCTATCATCTTAGTAGACGTTTATTTCCTGAGGTCTGTCTTTCTCTGTAGGTTTCATTCTTTTTTTTTTCTCCTTTGCTTGAATAAACAGCACATTTTTAGGCCAAATAGAACAGAGGACAAAGTGTATCCTGTCAATCTGTGAATGGCATAAAAGCAGGCCCCATTTTACAGCACACACTCCCTACTGGTACTATGGTTACTCAGGAGGGCAACCTAGCTTAGTCATGCCCATATATTCATGCACTTTTTCCTTTTCTATCCTTTTATTTTTAACACAGATCTATTGAGGATTTTCACTCTCTTTTACTGGGTCTGCTTCCTAATCCTATTTCTTTGACAGCAATATAAAATTTCCATTTAACACTAAAAACAACCAAATTAAAAAAAAAAGACTTCTTTCAGGTTTTCTGATAAAGATAGGTGTGTGTGTGTGTGTGTGTGTGTGTGTGTGTGTGTGTGAGAGAGAGAGTGTGTGTAGGGGAGTATTGGACTCACACCTTCAAAAATAATATGTTGGTTTATAAT
Organism: Ursus arctos; assembly: GCF_023065955.2. Classification (NCBI taxonomy): domain Eukaryota; kingdom Metazoa; phylum Chordata; class Mammalia; order Carnivora; family Ursidae; genus Ursus; species Ursus arctos. The sequence goes on from NW_026622775.1 coordinate 17,126,630, forward strand.
GATAAAAAGGGAGAAGTGGGATGTGAATAGGAAAAGGAACAATAGTTTGTCTATAAGACTCAGATTAGGTGCAAGAAGTCAATTGGAGAAGGGTGACGGAGGCGTGAGTATTGAGGTGGGTAGAGAGCAACTGCCCGTAGACTAGACCATGCAATGAGGCCAGTCAGGCAATGGGAGATACAGGGAAAGCTAAGACCTCATCACAAAGCTGCACTGGAAGGCACTTGAGTCCCAGTATACGTGTTTAAATCTCCCAAACCAGTTCTTGTGTTTTACTCAAGAGGACATTCAAGTCATCCCCAGTACAGAGGTACCATTGCATGGCCCAGCCCAGAGTCAGGTCCTCAACTATCCAAAGGTTTCTTCTACTCTTGGAAGCTCAGAGACTGGTTAAGAAGGCTTAGGATTTTTCCTCTTCTTCTTCTTTTTTTTTTTTTTTTTTAAGATTTTATTTATTTATTTGACAGAGAAAGTGAGTAAGAGAGAGCACAAGCCAGGGGAGGGGCAGAGGGAGAAGGAGGAGCAGATTTCCCACTGATCAGGGAGCCCGATGCGGGACTCAACTCAGGACCCTGGGATCATGACCGGAGCTGAAGGCAGATGCTTAACTGACTGAGACACCCAGGCGCCCAGGATTTTTCTATTAAAAATGACACATATACGTTCTCCTCTTCCATGACATCTACAAAGGATTCCATCAAGTTAACTGAGTGTAGTTTAAAAACAATCCTACCACTGCCACAGTGGGTGATGACACATGTTAAGTAATATAAAATAATAAGATTAGCTAGTATTTGCCATCACACACCATTGATTCATTAAGGAAATTCTTGTTCTAAGTTTGAACCCAGACATGAACAGTATGAGACTCTGTGACACATTCTGTCACCAGCTTGGAGATGTCCCTTATCTGTCCTTCCTTTGCCTGGCCATGCCAATCTTAGGACCTCCTGATGAAGGTCTAACACATATATTCTAAAACTTTACATTTTTTATCTGGTCTCTTTAGTTCATTCTGCTACTATTTCTGCTTGTCTGATTTTTCATGATTCCTTTATGCTTTTCTCCTCCGGTCTCCTCTTCCATCCACGTATAATCTGCCCATCTTCACTGCCAGTTTCCTGACAGATGAATAGATAACCCAGATCTGGTATATACATTCAATGGAGCATCGCTCAGCCTTGACAAGGAAGAGAAGCCTGGCGCATGCTAACATAAGGATGAACCTGGAAGACGTTATGCTGATTGAAATAAGCCAATCACAAAAGGGAAAACACTATATGAGTCCGCTTACATGAGGTAAAGTAGTCAATGACCTTGCAATAGAAAGTAGAATGCTGGTTTCCAGGAGCTGCAGAGACGGGGAATGAGAAGTTACTGTTCAATGGGTACAGAGTTTCAGTTTTGCAAGATGAAAAGAGTTCCGGGACCCGTGGTGGGGATGGAAGCACAACGATGTGAGTGCCCTTAATGCCACCCAACTGTCCCCTTAAAAACGGCCGAGATGATGAATGTATGTTATGTGTAAATATTACTATTTAAAAAATTTAGATTTCGCCTCTACCATGTGAAACTAATTATAGATTGTCACTATGTGCCTTATGTTGAACTAGGTACTTCACATACATTATTCCTGATAAACATTATTATTCTCATTTGATAAGTGAGGAAACAGAAGTTCATAAGAGTTAAAATCATTTCATAAGGTTATGCAATTAAGCAGCAGAAATGAAATCTGAATCCGGGTCTGTGTAGTGTCTCCATTACCCCACACTTCTGCTCCCACCACGTGGAACTGACGTACTCGTGTGGATACACACACAGACACACACACGTGTGCATTCACACACTTCTATGTTTTCATCATGGTATATAATATGCATTATTCCTTAGCTTAAATTAATTGTGTTACTGTAAGTACAAATGTTGAGGCTAACCACTTAATTAATATCACAAAGTTAATCCACATAATCACTTTATAGTCCGTGGCATGGGCTGAATCTCATTGCCTCTGAGGGAAAGAGCTGCCTGAACACAAACAGCTTTATTGGTTGCCTCAGGAAGCAGGGAATTAGACTGATTGCTTAGGCTTCAGGCTTTGCAATTACAACCTGGCATTTTGGTAATGGCAATTTAAAATTTAAGTTCCCAAAAGGCTTAAGACCAAGTGCACCATCTGAATTTTTTCCTGCCACATTTTTTTTGGGGGGGAAAAAAAGTAAATTATTTAAAAATGTATCTTGTGGAACTGCTCGAAGATTTTCCTAAGCGTATCCCTCTCTAAACGAACGGAATATGTATTTATCATGTAACGAGAACAGTCTGTCTGGTTATCGGCACAAGCTGGGTCCCTGGTAAACAGAATGGCCTCAGCCTTGCTCGAGCATGTATTTCCTAAGTAGTGGGCACAGAGGCAGGGTAATTGGCTACCTCCTGGTCGTAAGTATAGGTATGTTAACTGTGGGCCCGAGGGGAACCTCCATTTTGGTTTGTAGCTTATTATTAGGTGAGGAAATTACTGGACACCTCCAGCTGCCATTAATCAGCCACAGAGTCAGACTGGAGCCAAGTGAGAAGCCTGTGGGTGGATTCTGCCCAGTGCTGTGGAAATACAAGAAGACAGAGACAAATGTTTTCCAGCCTAGCAGCACTAAACTCTGCCCTTTCACAGTCCTTAACATGCGTGTTCAAATTGATTTAGTCCATTTACCCCCTCAACCTAACCATCTATTTTCCCCGAAGACTGACAGGTTTATGTGTTGCTACCATGTTATTATGTGTTGCTGTTCTACCGGTAGCTATAGTATTTCAGAAACATTTACTTCCAGACATAAAGGATGGGGGGGGGGGGTGTAGAGAGAGGGAGGTGAGCTTGCGTCATTTTAATTCCTTTTTTATGGGGTGCAAAACATGCCCATCATGGCACCGACTTTCTTTCTCCCTCTCTTTTCTTTCTTCCTTTTCTGTGTCAATGATTTCCATGAAAAAGGCTTGAATAAAATTTCCCACTTGAGAAACACATCTGTCAGGTGATGTCAACGCCTGGCTTACTCCTCTTCCTGTTGGGTTGCAAACATGGCATTCTCTCATGGTCCTGGAATGCTGACATGGTCCGGTGGCAAAAGCCAAACACAGGTAGGGTCAAGCTGAAAAAATCCACTGGGGGCCTTCTGTCCTCAGCTTAGTTTTGGAGGGAATGGGAAGAATCGAGAAGCAATTTATTATCTCTGTTGCTATGTAAATTCCGAAAAGGGGGGATGGTGAAGATAAAAAACAAGACAGCAAACAGCCCCCTGTCAGCGGCAGGGATGTCAGTCAAGACGTTCATTCCCAGTGCTTGTCCAGTTGGAGATGTTTGCCTCAGGATAAGCAGGAATTCAGATCTGACCCTCACCCTCGACATTTTTGGAACTGGATGAAAGTGCCTTATCTGAACATGTAAGAATATTTCTGGCACTGAAGGCCAAAGACTAAAATTCAGAGTTAAAATAAATACTCAGTGAAGGAAAGGAAACAGTGAGGTTAAAGGTTTGATCAGATATGAACCTCCAAGTTAACTGGCTTTTACCATACCCTTGTTTTATTCTATCCGGTTTTCATGTACTAATCTATGCGACGGCGAGCCGAGAGACTCTCTTTTTTACTCTTCCTGCTTTTGTGTTGAAGGGTAGCAGACAACAATTCCATTGATTTATGTAGACAAATATAAATAAAATAAGCAAAATAAAACTAAATAAGCCAGTTTCAAGTGTGTAACCAGCTAGGAGCGTTTTCCACGATTTCCTGTGCATCAATATTTAGTTATATATAGTATCCGATTCTATCAGATAGTCAGAATTATTGCCCAGTAATAGAAAAAGATTTTAAAATAGTGCCCTTAGAATGACTTGGTCATTTTATGATGAAATAAAATCTGGGGGAAAGACATTGAGTGAAACAGACATATGTTCACACACACACACACACACACACACACACACAGATATTTTTTAAGGAAAAAGACTGATTACTTTAGCATGGATTAAACTTGAGGATCGGGGTGTCGTCACCTAGAGACTTTGCAGGTGGGTCCTCCCTGGGCTGCTGGAGGTCACAGGAAGGACTCCCTGAGTAGGTGTTGAGATGGTGTTTGTGGTAATCCTGACACCGTAAGCATTTAGATGACAACCCCTTGTTTTCCCTGCAGTTCTCAGGGTCTGCATGGTTGACTGTTCCTAATCAGAGGTCACCTCAGTGACACACTGAGTTCCTCTAATGCAGGGCACCCGGAGGCCCTTAGGGAAATGAAGCATGTGGTTACTTTAACCAGACATCCAGTCTCCGTTGGATGACTACGGGACGACTGAGAGAGCCTTCTTGACATCCACCGACTTTTCCTTGTGCTCAAGTATTGTGGGTTTGGTGCTCAGAGCATTGACTCAGTCCTGCCTTGCGAGGTCGGGGGCGGCCAAATGAATTACCCATATCGCTTTCTGCAACAACTGCATTCCCTATGCCATCCAAATACCGCCTGGTAACACGCATCTTCTCAGGGTGAAATCCTGATAGATCGCGAAACTACTATGGGGAATTTTTTTCTCCTGACAGTGATCACTAAAAGCTACTTAAAATCTCTTTTTAAAGGGCATAAGGACCTAGGTACACAAAACTACTTAGTCATTGAAAAAGTTACCTTTATCGTTTTGGAAATGTGATACAGAAGCTTTTAACACTATCAGGATGGGGAGATTGTGTGACCATTTGTTCTGAATCCAAAATTGGGATATACATTGTAAAACATCAGGACTATCTTTATAGGAACTACAGAACAGACTGTTTAAAATCAAGAATGTTCCAGAAAATAGGAACAAGTGATTGCCACAGTAATAGCTTAAATAATTAATATTTTGGTGCCTCTAGTCATATTTTATCTGTTTTAATCTTTCCCCAACAAAGTAAAATAAAAGTGAATCCGTAAAAACGTTTCCACTTGAATCAACCAAGGAGATCTCCCAGTAGTCAGCAGAGAATTTAGACAGAGGAAGAGTAATAAAACTGCTACTTTCTTTATCCTGCCAGAAAGTTAGCCATCTAGTGTGGTTTTCTGGTGCAGAAATTAAGCTTGAGAATGATCAGCAATGTTATGAAAAGGCTGTAATTAAAGACTTGGAGGTTTTCTTTATTGGTTTTATCTTTTACATAAGCACACCTCTTTAACTGTAAACCAAATTTCTCATGGCTGTTTTTATTTGAGTAAAATTAAGTGATGAATCTCTAAATTCTACCCCTGAAACCAATACCAAACCAGGTTAACTAACTTGAATTTAAGTTAAAAAAAAAAAAATTAAAAAAAAAATTCAGTGTTTAAAATTGTTTAAAAATGCAAGTTTTTGTATGCATGAGGTGATGTTTTGTGTGTGTGTGTGTGTGTGTGTGTGTGGCTTTGTCATAAGTATTCCATCAGAAGACTTGAATCCATTAAAAATGTTTGTGGGATGATGGAAAGTGGCTAAATATGCTACCAAAGAAAGATTTGTGTTTCAAGGGGGGCAGAGAGTGATTTTCAGTTAAATTTTGTTCTTAGTGTAAATTACCATAGCACAAAACACTAACTCTTATATTCTTTCTAACATATTATATTTACTGAAATGGCCAGTGTTTTCCCTTTTCTTGTTTTCTATTTCCCCACAGGACACTATAAATGTAGAAGGGAACTGGTACTCTCGACCGAAGGAAAATGGCCCTGGCCTACCTATAGGTTCGATGACTTCGGAGAGCAAATCCTTAGGGGCAGTGGGCAGTGGGCTGTACTTTGAAGCCCTGAGGGGAAGGCCTTTTGGTTGTAAAGTAGTATGCTTCCTCTTGGTTACGTGGTAGCACAGTGTATCAAGAAAAGAGGTAGGATCAAGATAAAGACCTCACTGAGAAAAAATATGAAATCACCCATGTAATTAATTCTTTTTAGTTAAATACTTATGACTAGTTCTGTTTAGACTGCAAGAGGGAAGTGACTTTGGAAGACTTTGAGTGCAGACACTTGTTATCAGTTATATCAAACAGCATCTTACATCGCGTCAACACACTGTAAGAAGACAGATTACTCTCCAGAATTCTAGCAAATACAACTCAGGACAAGTAGGCAGTGATTTCCCTTTAGCTCGTTTGTAATCTTAAATCAGACTATTCCACGTCCTTCAAAATTGAATGAGGGTTAATACGAGAGCCGATTGCCCATCTCACATTCTATTCAAACTGTGGCTCATTTGACCCTATAATTGTTTTTATTTTTTATTTATTTATTTATTTATTTATTTATTTATTTATTTTTAAGATTTTATTTATTTATTTGACAGAGATAGAGATAGCCAGCGAGAGAGGGAACACAAGCAGGGGGAGTGGGAGAGGAAGAAGCAGGCTCATAGCAGAGGAGCCTGACGTGGGGCTCGATCCCACAATGCCGGGATCATGCCCTGAGCCGAAGGCAGACGCTTAACCGCTGTGCCATTCAGGTGCCCCATATAATTGTTTTTATTTTTAAGGAGAACTTCCATGCTTGTCTTTCTATTCCGTTTACTTTTTTTTTTTTTCATTGTTCCTTGACCTTCCATCATTGCAAAAAAGTATAGTGATAGCCCCTTCCGGGCAGTTCTTGAGGGCCTTGGGGGCCTCCCTTTCCACTGCAGGAGGGTTGCTGAGAAGGCAGAATTAGTAAGGAGGAGTCCTTTGAAATATTTTTTGATTTTGACTCTGGAATTTAAATCATGAACTTTTATGTCTGACTATATTAAATACTAAGATGTCTATCAATAATTTGGAATAATTTCTTCACTCTGAACCACAATATTTAAGAATGAATACTTGAGAGTTTAATGACAGAGCAATTTAATATACACACATATAATATATATAATGATATATACAGTTATATATCATTATATATAATGAATACATTATATAGAAGTATGTAGGTATAATTTATACACACACACATATACATATTTTGTCTTTGTGTGTAAATGTATAATACGAGAAACTCAAGTGAAACAGATTTCCCTTGTGCTTAAAGATAACTTGCTGGATTTAGTATAATTCAAAAACTATTTAGGGGCACCTGTGTGGCTCAGTTGGTTAAGGTCTGCCTTCGGTTCAGGTCATGATCTTGGGGTTCTGGGCTTGAGCCCCATGTTGGGCTCCCTGCTCAGCAGGGAGCCTGCTTCTTCCTCTCCCTGTGCTCCCTCCCCCCTGCTCTCTCTGTCTCTCTCAAATAAATAAATAAAATCTTTTAAAAAACCCTATTTATAGAACAACAGCTATATACTAGATGTTAACAACAGAGAGGAAATAAGATATACAGATTTTTATCCTTAAGGTTCTTATGGTGTCATTTAGGAGACGGGAAAATAAACAGAGAATGTTATTGTGTGATCAGGTAAGCGGCAGAAAAGCTATGCAGGCTGCCGTGCGCGGCAGGGGCACGCAATGCTCCAGAGGGTGTAAAAACATACGGAGAATAATTGAGAGAAGAGTTGACCTACAATTTGCATTCTGATTTGAGCTTCTCCTTGTAGATGATCATTAGATTTATACAATAACCTTCAAAGCCCACATTGTTGCTGTTGTTGTTTTTATGTTATGTCCCTGACAAGATATAATTTTTTTTCTTTTCAATACTGACATTTTGTTATTCTCTCATGCAAGAAATTTGGTCTAGCTGCTTGTTTTGTGAGAATCACAAGGTTTAGGGGCGCCTGGGTGGCTCAGTTGTTAAGCATCTGCCTTCGGCTCAGGGCGTGATCCCAGAGTCCTGGGATCGAGACCTGCATCAGGCTCCTCCGCTATGAGCCTGCTTCTTCCTCTCCCACTCCCCCTGCTTGTGTTCCCTCTCTCGCTGGCTGTCTCTATCTCTGTCGAATAAATAAATAAAATCTTAAAAAAAAAAAAAGAATCACAAGGTTTAAAAAATAAACAACACTGTCCTTCTCCCCACTCTTATTTTTTATTGTTGTTGTTGACTTTTGTGAATTTCATAGACTTTCACCTGACATATGTTAGAAACAGTTTGAGAGATTTTGTGAAGCATTTAATAAATTATTACCTTGGTACACAACTTTGATGTAATAATCATTATAGAAATTAATGCTTTCAAAATTGCCGAGTTTTGGTTAAGTCTAGGTTACAATAATGTGAATTATGACATGTTTTATCTTTTATTTTAGTTATCAAGACCATCCTGGATTAGCCTGCAGGAAATCTGGTCAATTTTCATGATAAATTGGCTTGGCTATATAATGCATAATTCAGTTGCACAGCTGTTTAGTCTGGTGTGTCTTCTGAGGCATGTAGCTTTACTTGTAGATTTGCATCAAGAAAATCTACTCCAGTAAGTTTGAGTTATATCTCTGAAACATATAAATATGTGCATATTAATTTTTAACATAAAACCAAATTATACACGTTATTATAAACATTGCATATATTTTTCCTTAAGTCTACATGACAGGTTTTGAAAAACCATAGGAATTGTGGAAGTTTTTTCACAACATTCTTGTGACGATCCCTTATTTAGAAAAATCTCACTTTTTTTCTGCTCATAGTTCCGAAAGAAATTCTCCTTAGTGGGTATTTAGATTAGGTGTTGAATTTTTATGGTGGAGAGGCTAGATGGCACAGTGGCTAAGACTGTGAGTATTGAAATCATAGGCTGTAAGTATTCCTTTTCTGTTTTCATAATTGCTAAATGCCATAACATGAACAAAACTAATATATACAAATGGTTTTCTTTCATCCCCATCTGTGGGTGAGATAAGGACAACAGGGGAATGTGGAAATCACACCAGGATGGGTCCGATCCCTGCTGAAGTTACTGTCCTGGTTTAACCTAGACACAGAATACATGTCTATCAGTAAGGACAAAAGATTAATGTGAGTCTTGAAGGTACCGCGGCCACCTGAGTTCAGTGACAACGGGTAGGTAAAATGACTATGAAGCTGTGTGGAAGTGCGCTAAGGGGGGTTTCCTTGAACCTGATGGAAAACCCCTCTGAGCCATGAACAGCCCAGGGCATTCTATGAACCGGAAAAGCCCTGCACAGATGTAGTTCCAACGTGGAGTGTCTGTTCCAGTCACTGAAATAAAATTTCTTCCTCAAGCTTCAGCAATGTGTAGTTCTTAAAATTTTAGAGGACAGGTAAAATAGTGTTTCCAGATGTTTGAAAACTATCTTAGTAGGCAGAATGCTCAGCAAATGAGTTTTTACTTTGCTTGTGCTTACCTTGAGGAAGTTCAGAGATTGCAACTTAAATAGTGGGTGTGAAGTCCATCTTGAATTCAGTTCCGGGTGAGTATTAGGTTCTTTTTAATTTCCTCTTTCATGAGTGACATAGAAATACACTTCTTGACCACCTGCTATATGCCAGGGACGGTGTTGGACACGGTGAGCAAGTTAGTTGCTAAATATCCCCAACTTCCTGCTCACTACTTTGTTATTATTCATGGCAATTGTCATTCTTCAGAATCATCAGAAATAATTAATGGAGGTGATGAAATTATGTTACAATTTTATTCCTTATTAGAATATTAAAATGGTTATCTTACAGAGAGACATTACGTAAAGAAATGTCAAATATGTTTTTAAGATTTTATAGAGATGTTTATTTACTATTACATAAACATTTTTGTGAATGGAAACAAGTTAAGGTTACTGGGTAAATACAAAGTAAAGATTATATTAAATGCTGCTGAACTATTGTATGCATCTAGGCAATATCAAAGACACCTGAAACCCAAATTTTGGTTGCTAAATATCCCCTAGGAGTTATGACACCATTAGAACATAGTCTGTGAACTACATAACTAAATTTCACCAATACTTCCAAATTTTCAGATGGTTTTATTTTATAAATTCACAATTGCTATATTTATCTAGTATAATTTTAAAATGCTGATAATTTACTAAAAGTTAATAATTTTCAGTAACTTCTTTTGGTATGTATTTCCTCTCTTTCTCCCAATACTCTGAGATAGAAGAAACAGCAGGTTACTTTACTCCCCTTTCATGCAGAAAAACTGAGCTGGAAAATTAATAGCACAGCTGGAAAGACTAACGAATTTAGCATTTAAAAATGCTTGTAGAGGTTCAAAATCTATCCCTGGGTCCCAGAGGTGGCTCTTTTTGATATAATCAACCCGAACGTGAAACTTCAGAACCATTTAAATAGCCACTGGTGAAATACATTTGTCTGTACTACAACCTTCACAATTTTTTCTCACGATTGTCTTTCATCACTCATTATTTGCTTCTGACAATGTTCATTTCTCATATTCTCTTTAAAAAGACAAGTTGCTAATTGACCGGCAAGGTAGCTGGGCCTGGTTAAAACTCTGTTATTGAATTCCTATAGTGGGAGTGAAAACAAAAATAGGATGGATACCCATGTTATGCCTACAATTAACAGAGTAAACATCTTAATAGGCATAGAAGACACAAACAGATGTTCTAATTGCATGTCTGTGAGAAACTGATGTTTACTGTTTCCACTCTGGCTTGGCCTTTGAGACCTCAGGAAGTTTCCCTCCCAGTGGGGATTTCAGTGATTTATTGATTTCAGTACAATGAATATTTCAGAAACTAGCAGGATTTTTAAGAGGTTAAATACATCCTTACAAAGGTTAGCATTAATTCATGCTTGAAGGGAATGCTTAACTCTGCTTTAAACCAGACTAAGGATGGTCACATTTGCCACATTCCTGCCTAAGTGGGAAGGAACACAGACAGGGGAGCAGAAGGATTTCCTAATAGAGAATGTAGAAATAAAACATTAGCACAGATTTTTTTTTTCTCCTAAACTGAACAAAAACGAGAGACGTATGAATAATTGTAAATCCTAAAAATGCCTGGTTGAAATGAGGATTAGTCTTGATCAGAACAGTAAAGATACATTTTAGACTTGTACTCGAGACACTCAGAACTGAATAATGTAATAAGGCTCAGAAATTTGAAAGGTTTTTAAATGCTTAAGAAATGCTTAATTTACCACTCACCTTCTTCTTTTTTTTTTTTTTTTAAGATTTTATTTATTTATTTGACAGAGATAGAGACAGCCAGCGAGAGAGGGAACACAAGCACGGGGAGTACCACTCACCTTCTATATTGAATTTACGAATTGATTCTGATGTAATTGTTTGGCCAGGGTCTACCAGAAAGAGTCTAAAAGTAACTGATGGGTACTTTGTATTCTTCTGCTTTCTTTCTTCTTCATCACATTCATGGACATTGATGAGCTGGTATGTCCTCTTTGGTATTAATGATGATACTCGTTATTTTTCCGGAATACTTACCCAGAATTTACTTCATGCCAGGTACTGTGTAAGTGCTTTAAACAAATTATCTCATTAAAAGAATGCCATTACATCAGATGAGTTAGTATGAAACATCGACAGACTGTTATTCTGTAATAAATGCAAACGATATTTTATCTCCTTAGTGTCCCTTGTAAATTGTGTTCAGTGACTGGTTACTTGACATAGGATCTGGCTGAATTTTTTCTTCCTTAAATTAAAAAAATAGCAAATAAGAATTTTGTGATGGAACAGGTCTCCTGCTTGAATATTTTACAGCTGTAGACCAGCACTGGCCACGGGGCAGCTGAAACGTGGCTGGTCTAAATCGAAGACTTGGGGTGCAGCAAAGAATTTAAAATATTACCTTAATATTTTTATATTGATTACATGTGAAAATAGTAATAATTAAGACATACTGGGTTACATAGAATATATTACTAAAATGAATTTCACCTGCTTCTTTTTACCTGTGGCTACCAGAGAGTTTAAATTCTAATAACCCGAATTACTTCCCCAGTGAGCACTGTACCGCTTCTCAAATCTTGGAATGGGATCGGATACTGCCAACTTCATTTCCTCTTCCAGGCTAAGTTTTGCACGCTACTTGCTGTTCATCACAAAAACCACAGATAACCCAGTTTCACAAAGATAGGCCATCATCTTAAAATATAGTGCGATCTAACATTGAAACTGTGAAACACCTCGATCTAACAGTTCTCATGGTGTGTAATACATGTCAAGTAGTGCTAGAATTTCCTCAAACATTTAAAGTATCCAGTAGCACTTCAATGTGTTAAGTGAGGTTCCCTGGTACGCTTCGGAGCACAGTTTGGGAACCATGAGCATAGACTATTAGAAATGACCAATTTTAGTTTTGTACATATCTCATAAGTAAGCCGAATTATAAATTCTACCATGGTATCAGAGTACATAATCTAATTCACCTTTATGCTCATTCATCTGTCCGTTCATTTAGTCATTCAAATTTAATCGAAAATGTGCACAACACGGAGGGCTACATGCTGGTGACACAGCAGTGAGAACACAGGCACAATCCCAATCTTGTGGAGTTTGCACTCTAATAAATAGAAACAGAGAAACAGATTTCAAAATTCCAAGTAAACAAAGAAGGCAGTTGCAAATCCTGATAGACGCTAAGAAGAAGTGACGCAGCAGAGCTTTGCTGGGGTGGGAGGGGGATGGTCCGCCAGTGAGGTGGTCAGAGAGGACGTCTCTGAGGTGATATCTGAGCAGTACCCAACCTGGGGGATGGCTAACTGGAAAATAATCTGGAAAGAGCGTTCTGGAAGAAGCAACAGTAAAGACTTTGAGAGTGGAGATAACTTGGGGTGTTTGAGCAGCAGGAAGGAGACTCTGTGGTTGAGGAAGGGGGAGGCTGAGGTGAGAAGTAGAGGGGTTGGCAGGACCGTATCATGCAAGCCTTTAGATGCTACAGTGGTTGGTTTAAGCCTGGCCGAAACAACTGCGCACGATGCTTTACACGTAACAGGTGCCAAGGAAATGTTTGTTGAACTAACGTCAATAGGCAAATAATGGCTGCCAAAAATAGAGACAGGGTCCAGCCTAAAAAAATAAGACTAAAAACCTGGAACACAAAGAACTTTATCTCATCATTCAAGCCAGAATATGCCCAAATCAGGTTTTTTTGGCCTGCACTACTAAAAAGTCAGAATTATTTTTCTAGTTCTAAACTCTTCTGCTTTGAGGCTGGCCTTTCTTGTCTACCACAAACTGCCTCTCTCTTTGAACTTCAATTTCTAGTCCAGGCGTAAATTAAAGTTATCATTCCTGGCAACCCAAGCAGTATGCTGCTTCTGGTTGCCAGTTCCTACTGAATTAAAACGTTTCCCTTTTTATAGCTACTTCTTCCTCCTTAGCTTTCTAAGTTTCTTTTTGATTGATTTGGTTTCTTATTCTTTCAGAAATAGACTTGTTTTACTCCAGGAGAGATAAATGACCAATAATTTATTTTCTCATTTGCAATTAATCCAGATTATACTACATATATGAGGTTGTGGGGCTCGGGAAGCTTCAACCAGGGACCAGCCAAGACTAAAATCCTGTTGTTTGGGGAATTACCTTGATTCAGTGGAAGCCTCTAGGTATACTCCCTCAGATCATCGCAGAACGCATGAAACAAAGACTAAATGAAGATGTTGGAGCCACAAAGTTTAGTAAATAAACTTCAAATATACAGAAATAGCAAAGGAGAGGGGACTGAAGAGATTGACATGCTTATGACAGGGAGCAAGCAGATGGAAGGCCCATCCCACCCAAGTCCTGGGTGATGCCTTGTTCACATGCTCTGGCCTTCCCTGCTAATAGTGTGGTTATGAGAACCAGGTGTGGTAGCCAGAATAGCCCCCCAAAGATGTTCATCCTCTAATCCCCAGAACCTGCCAGTATGTTGTCTTACTTGGCAAAAGTGATTTTGCAGATGTGATTGTGTTAGGGCCTTGAGGTGGGGAGATCATTCTGGATTATGTAGATGAACCTAATCCAATCACATGTACACTTAAATATCGGAGAACATTTCCTGGCTGCAGTCGGGGACAGATGTGAGGAGAAGTTAGGGTCAGAAAGATGTGATATTTGTGGCCGACTTTGAAGAGATAAAGAAAGGAACCACTAGCTAAGGAATGCGAGTGGCCTCTAGAAGCTAGAAAAGGCATGGAAACGGATTTTACTCTGCAGCCTTCAGAAAGGAATGCCGCCCAGCTGACACCTTGATTTTTCCCCAGTGAAATTCATGCCAGACTTCTAACCTACAATACTGTAAGATAATAAATTTGGGTTGTTTTAAGCCACTGAGTTTGTGGCAATTTGTTATGGCTATCGGAAACTAATACAGGAAGTGAAACAAAGGGGCCGGGCAGGTGAAAGTTGCCTGAAGCCCATGCACACTGTTCTACCAGAGCCACGCAAGGCCAAGAGTGCTGGCCAGTACGTGGCTCACCGCGCAGCTCTAGCTTATATTTGCATTCTGCAAGCAGAGCACAACTGGGGAACGAATTGCTGGCTGCGCCCAAGATACCATGGCTGTCAGTTTAAGGTGGCGTGAGCCGAAGCTTGTGAGTATTTGTTTCCTTGGTTTGTCCATCCCTTTCTATCTAAAAATAAAAATCATTTGTTCCATTGTTTTTACCTATATTAAACACCGTATATTCCATTTATTCCATCCACATTTAATATGCTTTACTGACTTACTCTTTAACATTTCTTATGTTTTCTCCATTCCATTTTTTTCCTGACTTCCATAGCTGAATTGAATACTCCCAAATGATGCAGCAAACACATATTAAGAATCCCAAAAAATGCAATCCTCCGCAGGTGTGAAGGAGTCGAATGTATTTAGTTGTGTTCCTGCTGTTGAATATAGTCAAGAATGACTTGCTACTTGATGAAGCTCACCTTTGCCTCACATTTCCAGTGGATCTGAGGTGATTGCCTTTAAGAATTTTCTAGCACCTCAGGCTAAACAGATTTCAAATAGATGTTCAGGTTTTTCCAGTTGAGAATTTGTAAATTCTCTGTTTACAGTCTGAAAGCAAAGTAAACTATTTAGTTATGCCAATACATTGGTGAGGGCTTTGTGTACAAGGACAAACTATATCTGTAAGTATTTGTTATATATCTAATGTACACTTGAGGGATCGTGTACTATGGTAATTGTAAAAGAAGTAAGAGCAATTTAAAAACTACATTTGGCTTTGTTTCAAGTTTTCTTTTTTCTTTTTCTTTTTTTTTTTTTTTTTAAAGATTTTATTTACTTATTCAACAGAGATAGAGACAGCCAGCGAGAGAGGGAACACAAGCAGGGGGAGTGGGAGAGGAAGAAGCAGGCTCATAGCGGAGGAGCCTGATGTGGGGCTCGATCCCATAACGCCGGGATCACGCCCTGAGCCGAAGGCAGACGCCCAACCGCTGTGCCACCCAGGCGCCCCTCAAGTTTTCTTTTTTCTTTCTTTCTTTCTTTCTTTCTTTCTTTCTTTCTTTCTTTCTTTCTTTCTTTCTTTCTTTCTTTCTTTTGAAAGAGACAAATAGAGAGCAGGAGCATGGGGACAGAGGCAGAGGGAGAGGGAGAAACAGACTCCCTACTGAGTGGGGAGCCCAACATGGGGCTCAATCCCAGGACCCTAAGATCACTACCTGAGCTGAAGGCAGATGCTTAAAAGACTGAGCCACCCAGGGGCCCCTGCTTCAGGTTTTAAATATTAAAAAATAAACAACAGATAGTTACATTTTCAAAGTAATTGCAGATCAAGGAGGTCATTGTCTACTTAACTAGTTTAGAAAAATGTGGCTTTTGATAAAACTTTGAATTCAAAATTAGAGACCAGACTACTTTGATTGTGTTTTCACAAACATTGCTAATAAGTGATTGGGTTTGTCTTCACTTTTCTTCATAAAACTGTTTATGGTGGTTGGAGATGGTCTGAAAGGTGAAGTTTTTCCTGATATGGAAAATCAGTTATGGAAGGAACCTAATGGTTACACAGCAAGAATGAAGTCTTGCCATTTGCAACAACAAGCGTGGATCCTGAGGGTAATATGCTAAGTGAAATAACTCAGACAAAGAAAGAGAAATACCACAGTACTTTACTTATATGTGGACTCTAAAAAACAAAACAAACGAACAAACAAACAAAAAAGCAGAAACAGATCCCTGAATACAGAGAACAAAGTGGTGGTTGCCAGAGGGGATGGGGGGAGTGGACTGGGCAAAATGGGTGAAAAGGTAGTGGGAGACACAGGCTTGCAGTTACTAAATGAATAAGTCATGGGGATGAGAGGTACAGCACAGGGAATATAGTCAATGGTATTATAACAGCACGTATGGTGGTGACGAAGGGTAGCTACACTTGCGGTGAGCATGGCATAAAGTACCGAGTTATTGAATCACTATGTTGTATGCTTGAAACTGATGTAACATTGTATGTCAGCTAGACTTCAATTAAAAAAAGAGAGAATTAATGTTCTGTTGAATCAAAATATTAGTGGTAATACAGGTGAAAGCACATTTCTTGTTTCAGTAATCTTGATTAGTGGGAAGTACAACCCATTTCTGAAGGGTAGGAATCACATCGTGTTAGCTGAATTTAGTTTAAGTTCAGATTTTCATTTAGAAGTTCTTTTTCTTCTCAATTTGTATGTGAAGAACGAGAAGGCATTATTACTACTTAGTTATCTCAATGGGGTTTTATATCCTGATACAGAGGTCAGCGGCATATTAGGCTCTCTCGAATTATATAGGAACTATTAAATATGTCAGTTTTGTTTTTTTTTTTCTAAAAGTCAGTCTCTGCCAACTGGTTTTCTTAAGGAATTGATCAGTGGCCAATATAATAAATTTTTTTTTTTTTTTTTTTGGTTTGGAAAAATTCAGTTAAACTATTCAATTTCATAGGAATAAAGAAGTTTTTAAATAAATGTTATAATAATTGAACTGGATGAGTATTAATTTGATTCAGATTTACTAGGATCGGCCAAGCAACCACTACTTGCTAGTCTGTTACAATGAGGCTTAACGTTGAATTTTCAGTTCATGTTGTCACCAGGTTGTTATTTTCTCAGAGATCAGTTCTTAGAGAATTACATAAAGGCCATTTTAGTAATTAGCCCATGAAGGTGTTAAAATTGTCTTATGGCCCATTAGTTTCACTTTGATGTTGCCAGCATCTATTAAATAAATCAAGATTTAAGCAGCAGAGGGGAAAGATTATTGTAATGGAGACTTTATGGCCACTGAGAGTTACAAAAGATGATGAAAAGTCATAATAAGCTTATTTAATAATGGTAATAACACAAAATCTGAATATTATTTAAAAATGCCATTGAAGCACTTTTTATTAGGAAACGGTATGGGAAAGAAGAAGGAACAGACTGAATTCTAGCCCATGTGCACCCAGATGCGGGGTGCATCTGTGCATACCCCACTCCAAATAAACAGCACCCACAACCAAATCCAGCGCAAGTATCTCTACATCACTATTCCATTACAGATCGTTTACATTTTTTTCTTTTTGAGTATGAGAGCTTTAGAATTCAAATTTAGAATTCTAAAATCTAGAATTTACAGCTAGTTCTTTCATTTACAAAAAGCAGAATGCTTCATCTGGCCTAGAGCAACTGCTGCTCAAGCTGGAGTGAGAAGAACTCCACGTAAGGGGTGGCGGGTGTGGTTCTTACCTTGGGAGGACTGACCATCGTCAGCAGTTTGCACGGCTCCCTCCTCTCACTTTAGTTTAGAACAATGTGGGGGCAGGTGGGAGCCAGCTGGAGCTCTAGAGCCTTAGGTAGAGAGGAGAAAAAGAGAAGAACCAAATCGCAGAGCTTCATTGCTCTGCTGTCCCTTGCATCTGCCTCATGCATCTCGTCCATGTTGTATGGACAGAGTCAGCAGGATCTCCAATCATCTCCTGACTTCTACTCTTCCTGATACACACAACACCAAACTCTTCCCGAGTGAAGCTACAAGATTATTTTGCTCCTGTTCCAAAATTGTCTTCAATGATTCTTTACGTTGTACTGAATTAACTTAAATGATTAAATTGACATCTGGCATTTAAGGCTTCTGTAATAAGATTTGTCTCCCCTGTTTCCAGTCATCACGCTCTTGATGTGTGCTCTCCAGGCTTTTAGGCATATGGAGAGAGTGAGTTGACAGAGAAATCCTCAGCTAATATAAATGCATTGGAATTACTACTGATGTAACATAAGCATGGGGTTATGTGAAAATGAATTTCCATGTAAGGTTTTAGGGAATTTGTATATGGCATTATTAGTATCAACTCTATAACGGGCCATCTCAATTTACCAGTTGTGATTGCATTATGCATATAATGCAAAATCCTCTATTTTAACTGTCCATTGTGATTGGTTAGCATTATGGGAAATTTCCTAGGAGATTCAGTGTAATTGCAGAGCAGATAACTCTTGACTCCTGTTTCTTTCTCATATGTTGAGTGGTCTTAGGGTGTCTTTATAATCCAAGGGTCTGACAGTATCTTGACTCTGTAGAGACAGCTGGAATCTAGTGTCTGCTGAGAGAAGAGGTGATTGGTCAGAACACACCGGCGACAGTTACTTTTGAAAGAGCTACCAAGTATCTAAATGGGTTCTTATCTGGCCTGATAAAAAGGCAACTTGCAGAATTTAAAATCTTTATGGTTTAATATTGCCACTCTATGCTGTGTGGCCTTGAGTAATCTCTGAATCTCTGTTTCCATCTTTGAAAGAGTAAAATAAAAACCAGGATTAAAGAGATATTTAAGTAAAAATATTTGGATAAAAAAAGAACTTTGTCAATATCTATTTTTTTGAGAACTAGCATAAGTCACATGCATGGAATGAGAAGTAGCATGTGGTGAAGGAATTTGTATTTTGGCATATATGAGGACAGATGTTGACGATTCAGCCTCCACTGAAAAAAAAAAACTCTATAAAAAGATACTTACGTAGATTCACAAATGCCTTGTAATCTTTTAATTCTAGTTCAACATTTTCCTAGTTGGGGGGAAGTGCCATTTAGAAAATTTAGAAACGGCCAAGGGTTAAGAATGGAGATGATAAAAATAGATGTTTCTGCTTTGAAACTACAAATATTTCTCTCACTCTGAAAATAGGTCAAACATAGGTTTTAAATATAATCTATCTTATGGGGATCGCCTGCTAAACAATGCTTTAATGCAAATATTTAGACTTTAATAAAAATAAATGATAAAGGACAGGCCTCTGTTTTGATGTATCCATTAGGTATTTAGACATATTACTTTCTTTTTTTTTTTAAAACTAGCTGAAATGTAGTATTCCAGCAGAAATGTAAGTATTTATTTAGCATCTGCTGGGTATTTTGTATGATGCCTGGTGCTGTGAAGGATAACGCCTCTGTATTCTTATTCGGATACATCCAGATACAGTAAACATGGTGTCAAAGCACTAGCTGCCCAGAAAACAAGGCCTGTGGTGAAGCTTCCGTGCCACCGTTTTCTTGGAGGAATAGAATTCTAAGGGAAGCAAGAAGGAGAGAAAAATGGGTGTGAGTCAGAGATGGAAAGTAAGCACCAATGTTACATTACTGTGCTGGTCAGAGCGTCACAAGAAAAGACCTCATGAACGGGGTGGCTCCGGAGAAGCACTGTGGGGTGCTGTGCACTAGAATGGCTTCGAAGCAGGGTGGAACTGAAGGAATTTGCCGGCTCTTCTCTTTTCCCCTCGCTCCTCCCTCTCCTCCTTTCCCTTGAATCTCTTGCACTCCCAGGTTGTGCTCTCGTGCCTGCCCCAGAGCAGCCGGGTCTCCGTGAGCCCCACTGGAGAGGACTTCGGTGTTGGGCACTGTTGCACCTCAAATGTCCAGGAGCCCAGGAGGCCAGGCTGCTGGAAGCTGGGGCGACGTTGAGACACTGTGTCCGGGCTCTCGGCTGTGGGGAAGCAGGGCAAGTGGCCGAGGCAAGAGGAGCGCAAATGAGAGCGGTCGCACCTGGGAAGGTGCGCAAACTGGGCCTAATGCAAATAGTAGTTAGGACTGGACGATGCTTGAAGAAAGTGCCTTAAGTGTTCAGAGAATCAAGAGATCATTGGCTCTTTTGGGATTGTTTTTGGACCTTTATTTTAAGAAAGAGGAGGAAGCAAACATCAAAAGTATGCCTGTACTATGCCAAGACTAATTTTTTTTTTTTTTTTAAGAAAGTGGGAATAAACACCGGATACACAAACTTTGTAGTGGAGAATAAGATATATTCAAAAAGGATCTAAGAAACTTGGAAGAGTGAAGGGTCATATATTCAGAATACTAAAAGGGATTCAATCATGTTTAAATAAAAATTTGTACAAATGGTTAGCCAGATTTATGTCTTATATTTCATGGTTCTGGTATCAAGAAAAAAAAATCCTCTTTTATTACTTTGATGATCATTCTTATGACACACCAGCGAAAAAATATAAAATCAACCAAAAATAAATTCCTAGTTTTCAAGCACGATGGTGGACAGAAATAGCTAGCCTTTGTTAAGATTTCTGATTTATTTATATACTTCTCTACTTCATGGAAAACAGTTTGGTTACTTTCTTATTGTTCTAAAAGGATAGAAAAGCATTAACAGTTTTTCTTTCTTTTCTTTCTTTCTTTCTTTCTTTCTTTCTTTCTTTCTTTCTTTAATTGTGAGTTCAAAGAACTGCATAAGAGGGCATCTGGAGAAAAAGATCTAGAGATCCAGGCAACATTATAAGTAGGTAATTAGTTAAAAAATGATCCTAAATTATAAAAGTAAGAGAAATCATAAGGTTTGTCTTTGTTTTAGGCTCACTTTTTCTCCCACCAGAAAATTCTGTATTCTACCCTCTAAGAGACAGTGCTTCTCTAAGGGCAGTGTGCTGTTTGATGCTGAAATATGCAGCATAATCTGTATAAGAAGCATTTTACGTCAATAAATAGAAAAGTCACTCCTTAAAGAAAACTTGTAAAACTAGTTGCGACTGCAGAAAGGAGTAGAAAAGCTGAGATTTTTGCTCATTCTGTTTCTAGTGAAGTGGCCTCGCAGGTTGAGGCAGGGCTGGGGTGCCGTGGAGCCCGTGTGGCGGCCGGAAGACATCTGTCTTGGCTAATAGCATAATTCTCTCTCTGTAGTGAGTTTTGGGTAACAGTTACCGATCTGGTTATCTGTGGTTTCTGCTTCTCAGGGAATGCTACATTTCTTGGACTTCTTATAAATCCTCTGTAGGATTTTCTTTACCAAATTGGAAATCAAAGGTCAGGGCTTCTTCACCATTTTTTTGTCTCTGTAACAATCACGTGAGCAGCGCACACTGGGGGAAAGGGGAGGGTGACACGGGCAAATTAGAGTCTTGGGACTTCACGCCCTACGTGACAAACCTTCCTTACAACTGTGGTGCATTCCTTCCAACCCTTCCCAATGGAGCATATGGGTTGTAAAAATCGAAGAAACTCTTCAAGATTGTGTAGCATAATCTTTGCCAGTTCTGAACAGAGTAAAGCTAAATGTCTTTGCAGCTTTCAAACACATCAAATGAAGTCTGGGTGTAACCTCTAGACTGCTGAGGCAGGCTGCTTGTTGAATAGTCTTTCACAGGATTTGTCTCATTGTGTAACGTGACTGTAGCCGTTCTCAGCCAATCATCGCACTGCCTGGTGAAGTTCTTCCAGCATCGTTGTAGCCCAGCTCTCAGTCAGTAGCACACGTAGCTCTACAGTCAGGAGAACTCATAAAATATTAACGTGGCAAGCTTCACCCCAGTTTGGGTAAGCAAGATATTTTGCAATCTCTAAAAACTCACTAGCATTACTAATATTTGTTTCTTAGGACAGAAATACTCAATATTATTCGCTTTCACCATAATGTAGTGTCTACACGCACGCACATCAGATATCCGATTCATTGCTATAAACATGGGTTGAACATCTTTATTTGACCCCGTGTTAGGCCCCGGCATTTAAGATAAGTTAAAATATAAAAGGAGACAGAAAATCTGCAGGAAACAAAAAGGACCAAAATAAGATAAAGCACAACCATCTTTTTAAAACATTTTTAAAAAAGATTTATTTATTTATTTGAGAGAGAGAGAGAGAAATGGAGAGCACTAGTGGGGGCGGGGGCAGAAGGAGAAGGAGAGAATCTCAAGCCGACTCTCCACCAAATAGTGCAGGGCACTATTTCATGACCCTGAGATCACGACCTGAGCTGAAATCAAGAGTCAGAAGCTTGACTGACTGAGCCACCTAGGTGCCCCAAGCACAACCATCTTTTAATGTAAGGGCAAAGACATTTAGTCACATCATTAGACCTTGAGGGCATTACAATATTTTAACGCCATCATTTCTGAGCCTGAGAGAGCAAGAAAACTTAATCTCCTTTAGGCATATTCTGCTTAAGAGGGCATGGAACACAAGTATATACATATGGAAAACTTCACCAAGTTGTATACGAAAGATCTATATACTTCTTTGTATGTAAATTTTAATTTAATTAAAAGAAGGAAGCATAAAAATGTGTATTAAACTACATTCGACATCATTAAAAAATGTGGGATTCCCTGGATAATCCCTCACCCATTCCCCCACCTATTCAGAAAATTTGTTATCTGTGGGTTCATTATCGCTCATGCTTTCTACGCTCCAATGTATAGACTGCATTAGCTTAATATTCTTCTTTGCTTAATTCATCATTGCTTTTGGTGAATAGTTTAATTTCTTAGCATTACCATTGGGTACCTGCTCATTTCCCTAATATTTTTAAATGTGTACAACATAATTCTCATACTGTCCGTATTAGGGTCACATTCTTCAGTCTCATGCGAGAGACTATTATAATTATAAAAAGAAGTTCACATTGTGTCATGCTTTGGGGATTTTCTAGAACAGTTGACTGGGCCAGAGCAATTTTCCACAGAGGCCACAGATCTAGAACAAATATTCTGGTGCTCTGAAGCCCTGGGAGCCCCCCAGAACCCGATTCTGGGGTTGCCGATTTCTATTTAGAACATTATGAAATGTCCTCCCAGACAATAGGTACACAAATTGCTTTTGTGTTCAGAAAGCCTGTACTTAGATACGAGGCCGCTGAGAATGTGAATTTATGCAGTTTGGAGAAGGCACAGAGATAATGTCAACTTTAATTCCTGTTTTTTTCCAAACACAGAGAGTAGGCCAAAGGTCATGAGTGGAAATTAAAGAAAAATGGAAAACAGATGTTAGGAAGCTCACTATAGGAATGGAAACACAAGCAGCACTGAATATTATTAAAGAAAAAAAAAAAGACCACTGCTTTAAAAAAATAAAAACTCTAGAAAGTGAGAGCTTATGAAAATTCTATTTTCATAATGATATGTTTAAAAGAGATAGACTTCTTAATATTTTACTAAAGTGATTTAATTCCATATAGTCTCTTTCTTATATCTAGAGACACACTTTGGGAGCAAAAGAAGATCTTAAAATCCCCCATTATAAACTGCATCTGCAAAGATGATTCCTGGGAAACAGTTTCTTCTCTACAACCGAAAACAGAGGCGCTTCCCCCACCCAGCATCGAGCTTTCACAAAGAAAGATTTTCTTTTCTTCCAGTTGACAGTGGTAGTTCATTTTCAAAATACATTTGTTCTTAAATTATCTTTCCATTAGGAAACTTGAGTAAGTTTCCTTGGCGTTAATAAGAGCTGTGCAGATTTACTATGGTAAGAAATAAGCACCTGGGCAGAAATTTCGTTTAGATTACAAAATACATGAAAATGACTCTCGAATGGATGGTTTACGTTTTTTAATTTAAAGAGGATCTGTGTGTTTTGACATGTTTTGCCTTTTATAAGTCCTAATCAGGTAAAATAAAGGAGGATATTGCAAGATCAACAAAAATACATAAATGTATGTATGATGTCTTGAAATCTTATAAACACACACAATGGACATCCAGAGTCTGTCCTCAGCTTTTTCGTTTGTTATCTTTTAGAAATTCAGATAAGATTTGTAAAAATGAAAGAGGTGTTGTGACACGATTCAAAACAATTCCCCAAATTTACAAGACCAAAAAAAAAAAAAAAAACCCAGCGGAAGTTATTCAAAATGCATATCCCTCAGCCTATCTTTTGATCCCAGAGCCCCCACTGATGATTTTCTTATGTGTCTATGTATTTGTTTAGTTTAGTATTACCCAGTTGACTAAACATTGACAAAGAGGAGCTGGCATGCATCCGCAGTAGGTATGTAATTAAGAGGATGTAATTAAGGATCATTGCTGGGCGCATTTACATTAGAGATGTAATTATGAAGAAAGTCAGTGCAGTAGCCAAGGCACGAACGCCAGAGTGAACTTGGAAACCCAGAAGCTGAAATGAGTTCCTTTGCAGGGAGAACGTCCACAGTCATGTCGGTCTTGTGCTGTAAGGACATGACAGCTGCGGAATATGGAAGAGCCTGAGAGCCACCATGTCCAGACGCACTGGCCTTTGGCAAATTGTCTTCCCTTGTCCTCTCCTGTTCTCATCCTACCCTGCCAAAAGAAATCCATGGCATACCGTTTTCATGTGCAATTTTATTTTCTTATAAGTAGACGCATTAACATGATGGGTTTAACCATAGTTCATCTTACTTATGAGCCTCTGGTTAAATGTTAATAGGCTGAAGTCAAGTATCAAACACAAGAATTTAGAGCTAAAGACCTTGCAAGTTGTGGTTACTGACTACACAACAGGATCTCGATCCAGCAAGTCCTGTTTCTTCAGCTGTTTCAATATCATCGACAGCAAACACTTTCCATGCGTATGAAATGCCAAGCACAGTTCTAAGCGCTTTAGATATGCTAACTCACTTAATCTTCTGATAATCTCACGAGGCAGCTATTAATATTATCGTTTCTATTTTAAATTTGAGAAAACTTAGGCACAGAGAGGTTAAGTAATTTGCACAGCTAATGATGGCAGAGCTGGGTATGACTGTTGAATCTGTGCCCTAAGCACCGTACCCCCATCTGTGCCTTTCCACAATTGCTGGATAAATAATTTTAGGACCATCTCTTATTGTTGGAAGGAGTCACAATTATTGAATTGGATGTATGCTGAGTTGTTCGTATTGTATAGATGGTGATGGGGCGTTTTCCCCAACTCTGTAGGCCTGTTTTAAGTGTTGAAAATACAGCTTGTACCGTGCCACATATCATTAGACACACTAATCTCATCTAATATCACCATGTAAATTCATCGTCATCCTGTCTGCAGTGTGAATAACTCATAGCCTCAGCATTAGCAAGATAAACTGATTCTTAATAAAACAAGACAAGATTAAGTCTGAAGACTAATTAAAAAGAAGGAAGCTGATCTCATGCCCATTAAATTTCTAGTTTGGTCTGTTTGGAAAACATCGAAAGGGTTAATATATGTGGTTCACTGAAGAGTAATGAAAATTCAGGACTGGTGGGAAATTAGGTAAGGTGAAAAGAAAGGAGACACAAAATATAAAATAAAAAAGACTTCACAGAAATAACCCCTCTTCCCTCACATTATACCATCGTCATATAGAGGAAAAGGTTAACCTTAGAGCCATCCTGCCCTGCATATCAGTTATCTTTATTATTAAGACACAACAACTTTATTTCATAATCATTTTCTTCCGGCCAACCAGCTGTGGTTACTCAAGGCAGATTAACTAGAACCTGATGGATTTCAGCCCCTGTTCAGCAATGCCAGCCAAATACTATAATTACACAGGATGCAGGCGGAGATAATGTCGACCTTGTACTTGGAGATAGTCCTAGATAAGTCGAATGTCAGATTTGCAGGTCAGGCTTTCAATCACTGGTGCTGTATCTGTGAAGAGAAAGAGACAGGAAAGAAAGAAAGAAAAGAAATAGAGAGAGAAGAAAATTCTCATCATTTTAGCTGTTCTGAAGGGTGCTACTACTAGACTAAGACTTCAGGAGCTAGAAGGAGATTCATCATCGTAGATCTTAGAGCTGTCTGGAGGACGTGCCCATGCTGAGGCGAACATAATCTTTGTCTCTTCTGAGCCCGTATATTCTGTGGCTATGGCGTGTGAGAGCCTCTCCATTGAGCAGTTTGCGTGGCACACTGCTGATGTTATGAAATTTACATTACGTTGGAAAAACAGTCCTTGTCATACTTTATCCTTTTGGAGGAAATGGATTTCCTTAATAAGAGCACTGCTTTATTTCCCCAATGAATTCAGATAGAGAACACATTCCTGAATGGCATTCTACCAAACAGACAGACTGCAAGGGAATGGCTTATTATTCTAAAAATTTTAATGACCCAGAAGCAAAATATTTTTGGTCTTTATATTATAGACATAAATTCTTAAATTCAGACATCAAGCGCCAAGACCTCTGAGATATGACTGTTGGAAATCAGCCAAAGATGAGGGATCCAGAGGCTATTTAATAATATGGTTAATGGACAAATCCCTAAATCATTTGGTTATTATTACCGAGTTCAAAATGTCTCACCTCTAGGTCCTTGTGACCATATTAAACTATACAAAAGTTCCTTGCTTTAATAAACTTAAGTTCAATGTGAAAATATTTTATTTTATATATCAAATGTTGTGCCATACTTTTCATTTGGTTTAATGCTTTATGAAGTTCTGCATATGCAAATATCTGTACCTTTGTCCATGGACATTCTTTTTCCAGGGATATCTTTGTTCCCACCCACTTTCTAATAGTGAGCATCTCTTCATCATTCAAAGCCTTCATCAGGACTCCCCTCCATCTTTGGCATTTTCATTACCATGTCCCTTTCCTTTCTTCCAGTAATTAATTTCTCCTTCACTTTTGGGTTCACAGTATAATATTCTTGCCTCTATTTTCCCGTATATCACTTACCATCATCATCATCATCATCATCATCATCATCATCATCATCATCAGTTCATAGGCCATTTCTCCAGCTACAGCTCTTTAATGACATAGAGGCTTATTTGTCTTTGATCACTAGCACAGAAGAACCAGGAGCATGGTAGGCATTTCATAAAGGTTTGTTGAATGCATGGGTGCATGAGTAAACAGGAAAACAAGTCATTCTAAAGAAAGAGGTTGGTCTTTAGGATTGAGCAAGATTGTGTTTTCTAACATGTAAAGCTAATTGTAGAGTAAGAGGCAACTGAAAGACATTGCTCTTGCAAGTAAATTAGAACTGTTCCTTTTAGCTTTCCAGCAGAATTTGTAAAAGTAGGACTTCTAGCTTCTTTCCATCTCCTTGCTCACTGCCCTCTGTTGATTTTTGAAAATAGAGAAGAAACAAAGCAGAGTTGGCTCCATGTTTTCTGGGTCCTCCCAATATTCCTGCTACTCTGCTGTCTACTCTCTGTCAGCTGGGAAGCTTGCATCTTTGTTGGGGGATGTATTTTTAATGCAGGGGTTATTTATTATGCCTGCAGAAGAATGTGGCTTATCAGTTAACACAGTTTATCTTTATTGGTAACAAAGGTGCTATTTGACCTTCCGTTTATCTGACTCATATGTCCATCTTTCCTAAGTACCCACATCAGTTAAATATTTATTGCTTCCCTCCCAAATAACTCTACTACAATGTCTCTAGTTATGCGTTCCCAGAATAATATATATATATATAATTGTGGAATTATAATATTTCAGTGAACTCCTTTATCAACACTGAACTGATTTTAAAATAAGCATTAAATACAAAGTTAAGGCAGAGATATCAAATCATCTTATTTCCTCAAAAGATTATTTCAAAATCACTCAAAACCTATCTCTTTTTGCTCACAGAGGAACATCAGACTTGTAGAGGTCTAAACCCTCATCCAATACAAGTACTGAATATAGCCCACATTCTGTTTGATCAGGCCATATTGTTTCAGCCTGAATCTAGTAAGAGGAAGCTCATTAACTCTTGAGATTTCCTATTTGTTTGTTGGATAACTCCAAGAATTAGAGAGCACATTATTTTATCAAACATAAATTTTCTTCTTCGTAAATTTTATCAGTTCTACTCTCAGGTGGAATAAAAGCAAATCTATATATTTTTTCCACGATAAATCTTTAGATTTTTAATGTATTTCCTTGAAATCAAAGACTTGTCTTTTATCTGTATACTTCCTTTTCTGCTTAATATGAATAAAACAAACATCTTTTGAGCACCAGGCACTGTGCCTGGTGTTGGACATGGAAAAACAAATAAGACATGGTTCCTTTCCCCCAAGAAGGAAAAGTGCACATGTAAAGAAATGCTTACAGGCCATTGTGTAAATTTCTGTAATGAAAACATGTACAAAATGCAGAGGAACTCAAGAGAGAGGATATAGGAGACTGTACGGGAGAAAGCCACAGGAGGAAAGATTTTTGTGTGAATCTTTAATGATAACTTTTCCAAGTAGGAAAAGAAGGGAAGGATTTTCCAGTTAACAACATCAGCATGAGCAAAGCTGCAGAGGTAAGAAAATCATAGCACGTGTAGTGAATATAAGTGTTCAAAGAGGCTGAGGCATGGGTGACTGTGTGGAGAGTGACAGATGAGCCCCAAAGTGAAGGTGTCCGCGGTATGAATGGTTTCTCATACTCCGCAAAGATATGGATGTTGACCTAATAGGTGAAGGAAAGCCACTGTAAGATTTTGAATAGGAAAGTGGCTATACTAGATATTTTCGTAGAATCACTTAAGTTATTGTATAATGAAAATGGGATGTAATTAAAAGCAAGAAAGCTACTTAGGTAGTTTTTGCTTGTTTTTCTTTTGATCTTTGCAGAGGTCCAGCTGACTGCTGAGTAAGAGTCAGTGGGAACGGAGATTAAGAGAAAAACCATGAATATGAAGGATATTTAGCCTGTAGAATAAATAGGATTTTGTGGCTGGATGATGATGGGGTGAGAGAGGGAAGATACTAAAAAATAAGTCTACCTTGGAACAGATTTGGTTTCTTTGGGGTATTCAAGTGAAAAAAATCCAGAATACAACATATAACATTGAATCTTTGGAGTGTACTGACATTGATAATATTATAGGATTTGGATCCTTTAACAGATGACTAGAACATGAACCATGGGAATGCGCTATGCGAGGAAATACCATGATCAAGATCCTAGGGAACATTAACACCTCAGGGACTGCCGGAAAAAGTAGACTTAGAAGGATTGCTCAGAGAGGTGAGAGGTAACCAAGGGCAAATAGTACTGCAGAAGCCAAGACAGCAGAGATTTTTCTGGAAGTGGGAAGTATTCATCATTGTCAGAGGTTACAGAAAGGTCATGTTAAACAAAGGCTGATAAACTTCTGGTGAATTTCATGATTAAGCCATCACTGATGACCCTTATTCAAGAGCGATCTGAATGAGTTGAAATGTAAAAAAGCAGGGATGCCTTATTGGCTCATGTTATGTAAGTGGATATATAAACAATATATAAATATTTGAACTTCTTTAAGGTCCTCTGCTTGTCTATCTAGTTTATTATTCTGCCTCATCACCTTTTGAAAAAAATATTAGGCTGAACAGATTTTAACACGAGATTTTATACGAAGATGGGGATATTTGAATCATATACCTACAACAGGGTTTATTTTGTGGATCTGTTTCCAACATCTTCTTTCATTGCTTCTGTGGAACTAAGTAAGAGCGGCCACTGTCCTGGTCATAATGGAGTTGGTGTGGCCCATGTTGCTCGCCGAGCATGGGAAGTGTGACCGCCGTTATCAAATTCAGTCTGCCCCATGGTGCCCAACAGCCATCACTGGCCTCTTACCTGGAAGGTCTCCAAAAGGTGAGCCACAGAAATACCTACCTTTCCTGAATATAGAAATTATAACATAAAGTTCTCATCTGCCTGTAAAAGTCTTTGTGAAAAGATATAGGTAGGTAGAACTTAAAAAAATACGATACTGTATAAGAGGTTTAAAATACCAGTCTAGTAAAATTAGGCACCTTTGAAAGCAAGAAAGCAAAAAAAAAAAAAATAAATAAATAAATAAAAAGATTAAGCAAGGAATGTCTACTCTGTGCCTTATAGAATTATTTGGAGGATTCCATTAATGGCTTGATAATGGTAATAGAAATTTCTTTAAATTAATTGTGTTTGAAATAAATACTGATTTTTTTTTTTTCAAATTGCTAAGTAATGCTCAATCATGTATGTTTATTTTGTGCTTTGTTAATTGGGGTGGGGAGCCAAGTAAATTTCTAGTAAATTAGATCTCTTTTTTTTAAAAAGTACTCTAAGTTAGTTATCTTTTCATTGTGCAGACAAATTTTCCAGAAAATGGTGTACCAATATGAGATGTTTTGCTGGCTCTTCCACAAATCAATTGCAACCATCTTTAAGGATTAAGAGATATTGGCCAGAAGTTATATTTAATTTCACTGCAAGTCAACTTGTACTTATTTTCAGCCCGATTTGGTAGGAGTTGGCTAGAGCTATTTCAATGGAAATGATCCTTATTTTTCTTTTTTGACCCTGTGATCTCTTCTTGAAAATAAATCTCTTCAATGACAGGCTCATTTAGAGTTGGTCTCAAATATTTTCCTCATTGCCTTGGTCTTCAATTGGAAACTTGCCTGAATGGCCCTAGGGGATAACAAGCTTCTAAAAGTGTTACAAGATCACTCTTTTTTTGGAAATATATTCTGGTATCCATAGTTTCGATTTCTTATGAAGCAGTTGATTTTGCCATTAAGTTAGGTATCTGTTGTGAGTAGTTCCTCTTCTATTTTGTAGAATATCGCCAACGTGGGACTTGCTTCAACAGGAGAAATGTTCATTTCTCAATTCTGGAAATGAAATCTGGGGGTAAGCTCTTAAGGTGAACAGTATGGCACTGCCTGGTGGTGGAGGCCAAGGCTTTAGTGGGTCTTGCTGCTCCACCACCTTTGACACTGTACCTCATGTTTCCAGAACCACCCCCCCTCCAAAGACGTTTTCAGGAAATGGCACACAAGGTTTTCATTTACATTCTATTGATTGTATTGGCTAAAAACTTAATCACAAGCCCACACCTAGCTGCAATGGGGTCTGGGAAATGTAGTCTTTATTCGGGTGACCATAGAGCCCAGCCAAACTGTGAGGGTTCTAAACTAAGGGCAAAAAGGGGACGCCGGATCCTGCAGAACAACCAGTAGTCTCTGCCACAGCTTTCTTCTTTCCGCTCAGTCTGCCATGTGACTCCCTCCCTCTGTTAAACTCAGGTCATGATTCTCCTACTTCACTCAAGCTTTTTGGATATTAGCCATCCCTTTCCTTCAGCTGTTAGAAAAATGACCTCTATGCTTTTTTTTTTTTTTTAAGTTCTCTTCATGATGTTTTTCTCATCTACTAAGTAGTATTCCTTAAGGACGAGGGTCTCATGTATCCCAAGCCCAGTGCACAGTTATGCACCCTGAAGAAATTCAATAAAACCATGACTAGAGGTCAGAGGCATAGAAATTAGAGATAAAAATGAATATTTGGTGGTACTAGTCTTGCCAGATGAAGGTTTTTTAGAAATATTATAAAACCTATCATATATTCCTGGAAAGCTGTTGTACTCCACTGAACCGTTGCTGTGTGAACCTCCGAGGAGCTCTCTTCTGCTCAGGCGCACTGCGGTTTTCCACCGGCCAGGAGATCAGAACAGGTCCTGGCACGGGAGAGCCGAGGGACAGTGTCCTTGGATATAAACGGGGAGAGTGCTGGGAAATATCTACTCTCCATTGCAACACTGGCTCATCACCTTTACGATTGGATGGATGGTTCTTCATCCTCCCAGTGCACTGGGGACAGATGTGAGAAGGAAAATGAAGGTGAAAGAGTTGGTAAATCTGACTTGTTCATTAAGTCAACTGATGAATGGAGGAATCATGCATCTAAAGATGACGAAATAGCTAAATAGAAATCGCTTTTCTGGCCTTGCCACTTTCTTTACTGGTGAGCTGTTAGTATTTATAAAGATCTTGAAACTCCTACACTTTAAAGTGTTTCCTTGTACTTGTATTTTTAGCAGCATTTATTGACTGAGATTTCCTACGGTTAAGCTGTAACTGTTTTATATGAATTAAAAGCCCATGTTTGTGGTAAACATTTTAATAATGACCCTTAATTAGTGCTGCGAGATAAAATACAGGACACTCAGTTAAATTTGGAGCAGATTAACAAAGAATTTTTTTAGTTTATATATATTTTATGCAATATTTGGGACCTACTTATACTAAATAAAAATTGTTTCTGCAATTCAAATTCAACATTGGCCAAGTTGTAGAAGTTAGGGGTAAGACCGTGTGGTTTCTTCTGTGGGAGTAAGTAATTGTCCCAGGACCATTTGTTGAAAATTTTCTTACCCATTTTGGATTATTTCTCTGTCAAATATCAATTTTTAAATAAATGCCTAGGTCTGTTTCTGGCTTTTGATTATAAAATCATTATTTTAACAGTACTGTATTGTCTTAAATGGTATAGATTTAATAAGACTTAATATCTAATAGATTCAGTACCTCCTGAGTCCCAGATAAAAGGGACCCTGGCCCAAGTCCCACACTTTAGAGGGTTCACAACTCAAACACAAGGGTATTTTGTTTGTTTTCATCTTGATGTCCATAAATTGTGTGTGTGTGTGTGTGTGTGTGTGTATGAAGGTAGACTAATCAATTGAGCAAAAGAGAGGGATTCGTGAGCCAAAACAAGCCCCTAAGAAAAATAAGGGCGTGAAATCCACAGGTATATGTGGGAAAGAGAAAATCTGCTTTGCCTTGAAAACCACAGAACAAGTGTCTTTTTTTTTGGTCAAAGTTGACTGCTCCAAATCACTTGAAGCAATATCCAAGCAGATAGGGTTCCCCAATTAACTTGCATTTATTCCTTCCCTTTTGCTTGGGAAGTAGTTTTGAGATACAGTAGAACTGCCTGGAAAGGCTCAGGTGGGACTCGAGAAAGGAACCTGTTACCTTGTGAGATACAGTAAAAACTCAAAATGATCAGGTCCCCAAAGGTTGACCTCTGGAATCTTGTTCTCAAATGTACCCAGGATTTATTTCAATCAGGTGTTGTAGGACACAGAGACATGGAAATGATTGCTATGAAGGAAAATTTATACTCACAGATCCCTAGAAACAGGAGGTGTGTGACATGCCACATGGGGAAATTCAGTCGGGAGGGAGAGGAGCAAGGGGAAAGCACGGACCCAAGCCTTAATTGTGGTTTTCATGGGAGGTGACTGGCAAGGCAGGGTAAGCAGGCCAAACAGGTTTAGGATTGGCTTTTTGACTAACTTCAACAGGCTCTGAGGTGTCGGGATTGCCCTGGTTGCCTGGTACCCGGCCCCGAGGTGATGTTAGGGCAGAGGCAGAGTGGCTCAGCCTGTGAGAGTTTGATAAAGAAGATATAGCTGGGTCTGAACTCTGGATTGGTCCGTTTGCACATAAAAGACACATCTCAGGTGAGTCCCTTGCTATCTCTAGGGATTAGCTTACCCTGGGAGATGCAATCTCATCAGGATCAGCTAAGACCCAAATTTCAAAGCATTATAAATCTGTATATCATTTTTTCCTCTCAACACAATCTGACTCTTACAGATGAAAGGCATATCTTTCACAATTTTTTTACTTAAAATGAACTTCAAAAGATTATTTTGAGAGTTTAAACCAAACAAATACTTGATCTTGTCTTGGCTGAGTTTTGCCCTTTCCATGAACCATGTTTCAACCTGAGTGGGTGAAGAACTTGAAGAATAATTATTAACAAAAAATACAATGGATTATTAAAAAATATCATTCCACAATAAAGTAATTTTAAACCATTATTAAAATAACAGCTACGGGGTATCTGGGTGGCTTTAGTCGGTTAAGCATCTGACCCTTGATTTTGGCTCGGGTGGTGATCTCAGGGTCATAAGATTCAGCTCCATGTCGGATTCCATGCTCAGTTAGGAGTCTGCTTGAGGATTCTCTCCTCTCTTTCTGCCTCTGCCCCTCCTCCTGCTCATGCTATGTCTATCTCAAAATAAATAAATAAAATCTTGAAAAATTAAATAACAGTTAAAGACAAATTATTCATTTCTTACTATGCCTTTATTTTTGCCACATGGATTAACTCTTCTGTTCTCAAGTGATTTTCCGTACAACTTGGTCCTGTTTAATAATTGCCTTTTACCCACAGAACTTTTTTCAAATTTGAAGTCAGTCTTCTCAAACCCTGCTGCTGCTCTATCAACTATTCTAAACACCTCTTGTCATTTCCACAACTTTCACAGCATCTTCATCAGATGTAGTTTCCATCTCAAGAAACAACTTTCTTTGCTCCTCCCTAAGAAGCAACCCCTATTCTGCTCAAGTTTTACTGTGAGATTGCAGCAAGTCAGTCACTTCTTCAGGCTCCACTTCTAGTTCTAGTTCTCTTGCTATTTCCACCACATCTGCTGTTACTTCCTCCACTGAGGTCTTGAACCCCACAAAGTCACCCAGGTGGGTTACAATTGACTACTTCCAAACTTCCGTAATGTTGATATTTTAGCCTCTTCCTATGAATCATGAATGTTCTTAATGATATCTAGAATAATGAATCACTTTCAGAAGTTTTTCCTTTTCCTTTGCCCAGATCCATCAGAAGAATCCCTATCTAGGCCAGCTACCGCATTATGAAATGTACTTCTTAAACAATAAGACTTGGAAGTCAAAATGACTCCTTGATCCATGGGCTATAAAATGGTTGTTGTGTTAGCAGGCATGAAAACAATGTGAATCTTGTTGTCCATCTCCATCAGAGTTCCAAGGTGACCAAGTGCATCGTCAATGAGCAGTCATATTTTGAAAGGAATCTTTTTTTTTTTTTCCTAAGAAGTAGGTCTCAACAGTAGGCTTAAAATATTCAGTGAAGTGTGCTGTAAACAGATGTGTTGTCATCCAGGCTTTGTTATTCCATTAATAGAGCTCAGGCAGAGTAGACTTACCATAATTCTTTAGGGCCCTAGGCTTTTCAGAGAGATAAATGAAGACTGGCTTCAACTTAAAGTCACCAGCTGCATTAGCCTCTGACAAAAGAGTCAGCCCATCCTTTGAAGCTATGAAACCAGGCATTGACTTCTCTCGAGCTCTGAAAGTCCAGGATGGCAGCTTTCGATAGAAAGAAGGCTGTCTTGTCTGAATTGAAAAATCTGTTGTTCGGTGTAGCCACTTTCATTGATAATTTTAGCCAGATCTTCTGAATGAACTTCTGCTGCAGCTCCTACACCAGCATTTGCTGCTCCATCTTGCACTTTGATGTTATGGAGGCGGCTTCTTTCATTAAAGCTCATGACCCAACCTCTGCTAGCTTCAAGCTTTCCTTCTGCAGCTTTCTCACCTCTCTCAGCTTTCACAGAATTGAAGAGATTGGGCTTTCCTCTAGATTAGGCTTTAGTTTAAGGGAACATTATGGCTGGTTTGATCTTCTACCCAGACCACTCATTTCAGCAATAAGGCTATATTTTGCTTTCTTTCATTCCCTGGAATAACACTTCCAATTTCCTTCAAGAACTTTTGCTTTACATTCACTACTTGGCTAACTGGCACAAGAGGCCCAGCTTTAGGCCTAGCTTAGCTTTCAACATGCCCTGTTCCCTGAGGTTAATAATTTCTAGCTTTTGATTTAAAGTGAGAGACATACAACTCTTCTTTTCACTTGAGCACCTAGAGGCCATTGTAGGGTTACTCACGGGCCTAATTTCAATATCGTTGTGCCTCAGGGAATAGGGAGGCCTGAGGACAGAGACAGATGGGGAAAAAGCTGGTTGGTGGAGGAATGAGAACATACAAAGCATTGTTGATTAAGTTTGCTGTCTTATGTGGGCATGGTTTGTGGTGTCCCGAAACTATTATGATAGTAACGTCAAACATCACTGATCACAGATCACTGTACAAATATAACAACAACGAAAAGAATAGAAATATTGTGAGAATTACTAAAACGTGACACAGAGACCCAAAGTGAGCAGATTGTTAGGAAAATGGAGCCAACAGACAGTCCAAACAGGGTTGCCACAAACCTTCTTTTTTTAAAAAAACTATTCAGCATCTATGAAGAACAATAAAGCAAAACACGAATAAAACAAGGTATGCCTGTGGTGAGTCCTTAGGAAGAAGAATCTTTAACACCTAGAGTTCAGGGAAACTAGAATATAGCCATTTTTTAAGAACAGAGGAAAAGATGAATCTGTCCAGGCAGGAGTAAGTAGAGTGGTGAGAAAGGAGGATTAAAAGTAGAAGGCTTGGAATCAATAAATTTAAATCTTTTCTCTACATTGGGTACAGAAAGAAGCAGCGAAGGGGCTCTTAGAGAGGGGACACACTTCCCCAGGACTGGCTTGCCCTCCATTCCTTCTATAGCAAATCCCAACTGTGTGCACTTCAAACTTTCCACAGCGCACGGTTTTAGCAGATGTCTCTCCAGTCACCATCAACGAATGAATGCTCCGTAGATGATTAATACTCAGCTCCGAATAATCTCCCTTTCTACTTACTTCCCTCCGGTTATTTCTAGTCACCTTTTAACCTCATAAAGAAAGACATTTTTAATTTTGTAGTTTATACAACGCCTTGTGTAGTGCCACGTACATAACCGATGTTTAATAAAAGGATGAATAAAACGCTAACCCTGATATTCTTTTTGCCTCAGTAGTTACCCCAGCATATCAACACCCTACAAAGGGACAGTAGCTTTGAGGAAACAGCATGTTTTGCTGGACTCCGGACAACGAGCTGCAGGAAATTGTGCCTCTTGGCATAGTTTGCAGTTGTGGTGAGTTTTGAAAATGAAAGCACAAGGGTCCTTCTTGAACTTGTCAGAACTGTTTTTTTTTTCTATCTTTCCTGTTGCTGTTAATCATTGTCTTATTTTTGAAGATGTAACTTAGAAAAACATGTTTTATTTTCTTACATATAGACTCATGTGTTTAAAGGAGTCCAAGTGACGATCAAAACCTCTCCATGAACACAGTATCGACGAGCTCATAATTATAGAACGCTATTGCGTTTAGTTTCCTTTTTAGTATCTTATCTGACAATTTTTTTCTTTCTTAAAAATTTTGAAAAAATGACAAGGGAAAGGAGCGATTCAAATATTTCTAATTGAAGTAGAAGCACTTCTCAGTGATCTAATCTTCCAAAAAAAAAAAAAATCTGGAAAAAGAAGAGCACATTAAACACAGAGTGAAGTAGAAGAAAGAAAGAAATATGAACCAGAAAGCAATTAAATAGAAAAAAGTTGAAAAAAAACTAGAGAGGTAAAAGAAACCAAAAGCTGTTTTTTTGAAAATTTGTAAAAATCCAGCCAGGCTATTCAAAAAGGAATGAGATCAGAGACAGAGACAGAGATAGAGACAAAGATAGAGAGAGAGAGACAGAGACAGAGATGGAGACAGACACAGTAAGACCTGAAGTTCTGGTCCTGGTTCAGCATCTCTAGAGCCGCATGGCAGCACTGCTCATACAGGTATGACAGACTAGAAGCAAACGGGGACGTTACATCTCTCTTTGCCAGACCCCCTCCCCAGGGGCTGGCTCACTGCTCAGAACTGCTCCGACTTGATTAGTTCAGAGGGTCCCTCTCTCCTAATTGGAACGTTGTCTGAACATGCCTACTAATTCCTGTGTCCTTCTCTTCGGTCTTGGAGCTTGCACTTTTGTCTCGCTGAATCGCTTTCCATATTTATTGATCCACGTACGCATATAAACCGACGATTTGTTCCTTTCTGGCAGCGGACTTGCTTGCGGTATCTAGATCCGTTTCTTTGCCTGTGAGTGAAAGCAGTAGACTATATGTCATGGTTATTTGTTCTGACAGACCACCCCGAATTTAGCAATGTAGGACAACAAACATTTTAGTATGCTCGTGGATTCTCTGGGTAGGACTTCGGAAAAGGGACGACCTTGAAGGCTTGCTTCTGTCTAGGGCCACCGCGGGGAAGACTGACAGGCTGCGGCTGCCTTGAGAAATAGAGCTGGAATCATCTGAAGGCTTGTTTCTTTGAATACCTCATCCCTGGACAAGGAGAATCCAGACTGGG
The DNA here is from genome assembly GCF_023065955.2 of Ursus arctos. Classification (NCBI taxonomy): domain Eukaryota; kingdom Metazoa; phylum Chordata; class Mammalia; order Carnivora; family Ursidae; genus Ursus; species Ursus arctos. The sequence goes on from NW_026622775.1 coordinate 17,164,450, forward strand.
GCTGCCAACCAGAGTGCCTATGCTTGGTCTCTCCAAGTGGCTTGGCTTCTTAATAGCATGGCGGCTTCAGCGTACATGCTGGCTCAGGACTCCAAGAGCAAGAGTTCCAGATAACAAGATACAAACGGGATCACCTTTTCTGCCCTGGCATCGGAAGTCATGCAGCTTATCCTAACCCTCAGTACGAAGCCTACATACATTCAGGTGGCAGTTCCTCGCCCCCACCTTTCGATCAGAGTAAAGGTCTTGCTGTGGATGAAAATGTGACGTGGGAGATATTGGTGGAAACTCCAGTCTGCCACACTCTATGAATAGAACCGGCAATAGAATTTTAGCATCCATCTTCCTCACACTACCCTCATTTTCATCCCGATGGTGGCCTCCCTCACTTTAGCCATATTTTATGGTAATAGTGTGAAGAATCAAATGGGATGTCAACTTTTATAATTACATAGTTCTCTCTCTCTCTGTGTGTGTGTGTGTGTGTGTGTGTGTGTGTGTGTATTTTCTATAGCTTTCCAGGGATGAAGAAGGAAATGTATTGTTATAATTTTAAAGACTTACTGCTTTGGAGGTCCAGATTTTGTGGAGAGTAAAGCTGAATATAGAAAGAGAATTGCTAATCAAATCAACTTATAACATTTATTTTGAAAGTTTGATAATCAAGAAAAAATTTCCCCTTTTAATTGCAAAGTAAAAATCCAGGCTTATATTTTAATGAAAACAGGAGTCATAATAAGCCACTTTTTAAAGAAAAAATATTATGTATTTTAATTATTATGATCCTGGATGTGAATTTCAGTTGAAAAATAATTAAATGCATACTTAACCATTGTGTCCTGTGTTTCCTTCAGACACTATGTGAGCACTGGGTCTGCAGGGGTGAATCACGTGTAGACTGATGCCTTCTCTAATGGAGCTTTCAGCCTAGCCGGGTAGAAAATGCAGGAAGGGGTAATGAGAGTCGTCATATAAGTAAATGCAAAAATGAATATGCAAGTCGTGATAAGCAAAGGGAAGAAAACGGATCGGGTACCACAAGAGAGAATAAAAAGGAAAGCCTATTTAGATTAGATGAGTCAGGAAAGAAATCATCGAGAAACTGACATTTAGCTGGTACCTGAATGATGCTAACTAGTGTGGCAAATTTAGGAGAAATTTTTAGGAAGAGGGAAGAACTTTTTCAGAGGATCTGAGTCAGATAAAACTCTGTTAGATTTTATTTATTTCCGGAACTGTGAAAAAACAAAACATTGATTTTGTTGTTGTTGGTGGTGGTGTTTTAAGAGAGGGAGAGAAAGAAAGAGAGGTGGGGGAGAAGGAGAGAATCTTAAGCAGGCTCTGCGCCCCTCACGGGACCCCATGCGGGGCTCAATCTCACAACCCTGAGATCGTGACCTGAGCTAAAATCAGGAGTCTGACACTTACCAGACTGAGAGCCACCCAGGTGCCCCCAAAACACTGATAAATTTTAAACAGAGAAGAGAAATGCTCACATCTTTTTCTCCAGCTGCTGCTATGCAAAAAAATAGATTGGAGCAGGGCAAGAATGGATTGTCCTTGCTGATATGCTTGTGAGGATGAAAAGAAAAATTAACTGAGAAAATAATTTATAAAGAAGAAGAAATGGAGGACTTTCCCACATTTCTGAACTGCATAGAAATCACTGAACCCCTAATCTCCTCTAAGAGGCATAAAGGACTGGATGAGTCTATATACAATACCACAAGAGAATTCCCTAGGTTCCTTGCAGATTTCCTGAATTCTTACCTCCCGCCTTTGCATACAACGTTAATTATAATCCCAGAGAAAGCCCTCCTCTCTCTAATTATCTGAACCATCTTTCAAGTTTCAATTTAAATGCTTCCTCCTCCAGGAAAGGCTGATGCCCCTACCCAGATATTTCTTCTTTCCCGACTCCAACTCTCTTGCACTTACTTTTTAAAAAGATTATTATTAAAGTATAGTTGATACACAATGTTACATTAGTTTCATGTGTACGACATAGTGATTTGACAGTTCTATACATTAGTCAGTTCTCACCACAGTAAGTGTAGTCACCATCTGTGTTTCTTATGTCATTTTTCTATTGACTGCAGACATTTACTTCTGTAGTGCACTGTTCTGGGTTTGATTCACTGTTACAGACTCAAGGCCTAGCCATAGTGTCTGAAGGAGAGGTGATATTCAGGAAATATTGAATGAACCAATTAATTTACAACCAAAATTTACATCCTGAGACATTATTATGAAAGTGTATGATTTTCTACTTTTTTAGAAGAGTGGATTATTATGACTCCTTTTTTCTTTTCTTTTTTTCCCTCTTCCATATTTATTCTTTAATTAAATTCAATTAATTAACATGTAGTATGTTATTAGTTTCAGGGGTAGAGGTCAGTGATCATTCAGTCTTATATAATACCTAGTGCTCATTCCATCATATGCCCTCCTTAATGCCCATCACCCAGTTACCCCATCCCCCTACCCACCTCCCCTCCAGCAACCTTGGTTTGTTTCCTATGATTAAGAGTCTCTATGGGGGCGCCTGGGTGGCTCAGTCGTTAAGCGTCTGCCTTCAGCTCAGGGCGTGATACCAGCGTTCTGGGATCGAGCCCCACATCAGGCTCCTCTGCTAGGAGCCTGCTTCTTCCTCTCCCACTCCCCCTGCCTGTGTTCCCTCTCTAGCTGGCTGTCTCTGTCAAATAAATAAATATAATCTTTAAAAAGAAAAAAAAGAGAGTCTCTATGGTTTGTCTCCTGCTCTGATTTCATCTTGTTTTATTTTTTCCTCTCTTCCTCTATGACCCTCTATTTTGTTTCTTAAATTCCACATGAGTGAGATCATATGATAATTGTCTTTCTCTGACTGACTTATTTTGCTTAGCATAATACCCTCCAGTTCCATCCACATCATTGCAAATGGCAAGATTTAATTTTTTTGATGGCTGAGTAGTATTCCATAGTACGTGTGTGTGTGTGTGTGTGTGTATACATATATATATATATGTATATATACCACATCTTCTATATCCATTCGTCTGTGGATGGACATCTGGGCTTTTTCCATAGTTTGCCTATCGTGGACATTGCTGCTATAAACACCGGGGTACAGGTGTCATTTCAGATCACTACATTTGTGTCTTTGGGGTAAATACCCAATAGTGCAATTGCTGGGTCATAGGGTAGCTTTACTTTCAACTTTTTGAGGAACCTCCATACTGTTTTCCGGAGTGGCTGCACAGCTTGCATTCCCATCAACAGTGTAAGAGGGTTCCCCTTTCTCCACATCCTCGCCAACATCTGTCATTTCCTGACTTGTTAATTTTAGCCATTGTGACTGGATGAGGTGGTATCTCACTGTGGGTTTGATTGGTATTTACCTGCTGCCGAGTGATGTGGAGCACTTTTTCATGTGTCTGTTGGCCATTTGGATGTCTTCTTTGGAGAAATGTCTTCATGTCTTCTGACCATTTCCTGATTGGATTATTTGTTTTTAGGGTGTTGAGTTTGATAAGTTCTTTATAGATTTTGGATATTAGCCCTTTATCTGGTACGTCATTTGCAAATATCTTTTCCCATTCTGTCGTTTGTCTTTTGGTTTTGTTGACTGTTTCCTTTGCTGTGCAAAAACCTTTCATCTTGATTTTTGCCTTTGTTTCCCTTGCCTTTGGAGTCGTGTCTAGCAAGAAGTTGCTGTGGCGGAGGTCACAGAAGTTGCTGCCTGTATAGGATTTTGATGGATTCCTGTCTCACATTTAGGTCTTTCATCCATTTTTGTGTATGGTGTAAGGAAATGGTCTAGTTTCATTCTGCATGTGGCTGTCCAATTTTCCCAACACCATTTGTTGAAGAGACAGTTTTTTTCCCATTGGCTATTCTTCCCTAGTTTGTCAAAGATTAGTTGACCATAGAGTTGAGGGTCCATCTCTGGGTTCTCTATCAACTCCTTTTCTCATAAGTCATCTGCAATCAATCTCTACCATGTATCTTCAATAGTGCCTCTATAGTCAATAAATTAAAATTAAATATGACTCATATTTTATTTTAAAAATGATTAACTAGAACTTACTCATTTACTTGGATGGTATGCACTCCTTTCTTACTGCCATTCTAAAAGAAAATTCGTATCGATAAAAGCTATATTAAAAACGACACATAATTTTGTGCAGTGGCAGTATGGTAGCTAACGAGGTCTATTTGGAGCACGATTATTGGTCACTGAAAAATGACACAAACTCACAAAATAAAGTAAAATCCGTCCTAAATATCATTTTCCAACCTAGACATTGCCTAACTAAGTAAATTGGTTAAATTGGTGAGAAATTTAAGTTATCATTCATTCCATCTCTTAATGCCTTTAAGTCTATTTTTATTATTTAAGTCTCCAGTTCAACTGAATTATTAGAGGGGTTACTTGCAAGCCTAGAGTTCTGCAGTATTATGTAATATTACTTGGTGTTTAGGATTAAATCAATACATGTGTAAGAGATTAAAAAATAAAGAATGAGAAATCAATGGTATTTGTACAATATAAACAACACAAAATATTTTGTATTTAAAATAAAATAGTATGTTTAATTTAGGAAAATGTAAAACTTATGTGCTAACAAGCACCTCGTATGGTCCAGGAGGAACTATGACCAAACGACCAATCCATACAGGACCTGACTGATGTTTTTTCAAGGCTCGTTCAGTATAATCCAAGCTCCACAAAGCCTCTCCTAGATATTGCCTTTACTAAGTGTACCTTACAGTATATTTCCTGTATTCACAGTTGCCTGCAAGTTTATTAAACTGAAGAAAGAAAGAGATAACACTCATATTTCTTCACTAATTCATAAGCAAATAAACAGCAGCCTTATTTGGATCTCTTCAGAATTTTTCCTTTTGCATAAATACTATTTGTGATTTTATAATGGCTTAAACACAGCTGTACTCAGTGTGGCGTAAAAAGAAACAGCTATTTAGTGCAATGAGGGATGAAAAAAGCAGTGTAAGAAGTCACATGATTCCAATCTCTTCCTGGTTCCCTCGTTCCCAATTATGTAAGCTTGAACTATTTTTTTAATAACAAAGAAAGAACACAAAATAAGAAGACCTGTTTTCTTCTTTTGTCCGTTATCGTATTGCTGGATCAATTAACCTTATTGTTTTGTTCCCTCCTTTCTTTCCATATACTGCTTCCGAGTATGGGAAATGACAGCACCAACGTTCCACTTGGTCACTAGCAATGCCTCAACACTTTGTCAGTGACCTTATGTGGCAATTTGCTTTAAAATTATGGCCATTATTAGTTTTATTTATATCTAGGCTGATGGTGGATTAGTGTATTTGAAGGAAGGATTAAGTATTTTACCTGCTTGCATCACAAGTATGTAAAGAGCTCTCTGGACAATATCAGGTAATAGATAATTAGTTTGGCACCTGACCAGAGTGAGGTCCAGGCACGAGTATTTTATTACTTACCAGCACAAGTGAGCATTCAGCTTTTGGGTCAACTCAGATACCCGAAAAAACAGCTACTCTGGCATTTTTACAACCTGGTGAACAAATTTATGCAATTTTACGTCCCTCTGCTGATTTACCTGGAAAGACCATTGTGTAAGATAATGAATTTAACAGATGAAAATCAGTAAGTGCTTTTGCACACTGTCACTTTATATCATAAGGGAAGATTTGGCATTTTCTCACCTAAGCATGTCCATCCTCATGTGATCTACATATTAGAGGTGTGGCTCTTCTTAAATATTCCTTGATTAATTTTCCCTTGACTATGGTATATATTGAACCAGAGTGTTTTTACCTGAGTCAAGTGCATGTATTAGCCAGACATCTTCAAATATTCAGGCTAAAATGGCAATGCAAACACAGAAATTATTTCTTCTTTTCTCTATTTGTACTTTAAAAGATAGGTGAAGCTCTAGCTACTGTATTCCTTGAGATGGGGTTAGGATTGGGGTAAGAGTAGAGGTTGGGGTTGGAGTGAATAAGGAAAGTAGCAAAGAGAGGGTATTTTCTTCTTTCAGTATCTCATACTTTTTCAGGAATGATGACCTGGGTTATTCATTTAGACATTCTAAGATTCACCAGTAAATCTAAGCTAATTAAACAAGCACGCTCACTGAGAGGGGGAAAATTGGAACAAACCGCAGAAAAGACTAAGAAATAGCCTAAAAACAGTCAAATAAAATTTTACTATTTTCTATTATTTCAGAAAAAAATACATCAATAGCAATTGCAAACCAGCAAACATAAGAAGACAATTCAGAGTGGGAACATAGAAGAAATTGGAAACAGACACTTGAAGTCTCTTTTGAAAAGATAGGGAAGACAAGAGTGAAGACAGGAGAGAGAATGAAATTAAAAAGTTGACATTTTAAGTAAGCTCAAGTTACTTTATTAAGGAGCGGCTTTGTTTGTAACAACTGTTAGTGGGAGCGACAACTGTGATTTTTTTTAACTATCTTGTCAATATACAAAAAAAACGAGAGTTACAATCACTTAGGTATCTTTTATATTAAGATAATCTCTGGATGTCATTCTTGATTTTTATAGTTTTTGAACATTATAAAAATAAGCATTAAGAGTGCGCAGTCAAGGGGACAAACTGTTGCGTTTGAACCTTGGCTTTACCATTGACCATCTCATGACACTGAACCTCCTATGCCTTAGTTTTCTTATTTGAAACATGGAGTATAAGTGTATCATCCATTTCTCAGAATTCCTGTGTACCTTAAATGAATTAATACATGTTAAACTCTTGGAAAATAGTGCTTACAACATAGTAACTATTATCTAAGTTTTATTATTATTTTTGGATGAAGTCTTTTAATAGTGCATAGTATTGTCCCCGTCTTCAGAATCGAACAAGTTATTTTTCTCTTCATAAGGAATCTCAATAATTTTGCAAGTTGTAGGGTATCTCCTTGATCTTTTTTCATGTTTATATTTTGGACTGAGGGGCAGGTGGTTTTTAAAAACTATTTAAATTATGGAGATGATGAGGCAATCATTTTGAGGAGTTCTGTTGTAGATAACTAGAAACAAAAGGAGATGGTTTGGGATTGTCAGCACAAAGTCTTCATCTGTTCATTCTTTGAATGCAATTTTCTTTACTTTAAATCTCTTTGCCCAAGAGTGGTCAGGGAAAACACTGGGAATGAGTTTGATTAGAAATTGAAATAAATCTGCTGAAAATCTAAAATTCGTGTTGGTTTATCGCATTCTTTCTGTAATCTAATGTGCCTCGAGGAGTGATACTGGATGATTAGAATTGCTGGTTTATGAAAGCAGCTGGTGTGGGTTTAACAGTTTAAAACTGCACTGAGAGCAGAAACCAACGTCACATATGTTTTAGCTTAATCACATGTGAGTTAGCTTAATCTCCTGATATGAGTTGAACTTATTTGGAAAGAGTTAATCAGAAGTCACAATGCATTCATGTATGCAACAGTGACTGGCCATAGCATTAACTGACAAAGAGAAGTACATTATTGAGAAAGAATGTTATATTCAGTTTTTGTTTCTGGAATTCTCCGTGTGACTGGTAACAAAAAAGTTTTGCTTTTTTTTCCCGCAACAATAATAAAAAAGCCATGACTGTGAATACTACTGTCTTTGCTACTATTACTTCCACCAACCAACAAGACAGCAATAGTAGCCTTGGTTGATTAAGCAACTGCTGACAGGCCCATGGTAAGTGCATTCTAAATATAATTTCACACAATCCTTAAAAGAACTTTCCAAGGTAGTTACTCACAAACCCATTTTAGGGTGATAAAATTAAGGATCAGAGCTCTTAAATTATTAATCCCAAGTCATCCAAATCATAAGTAGTAGAGTGGGGATTTGAATCCAGTCTATATGACCACCTAATCACTTGTACTTTCTATTATACCAAAGATTCTCATAATTTTATATTTCATAGGTCTTAAAAATGTCAAAGTAATTTGGAGCCCTTTATAGAACTAAGTCAGGGTCTTTCTTAAAATTATCAATTATAACCTCAGAATAAACTGAATATACTGAATTTTTAGTTTGTATTGATGTGTTTTTATAACTGAATATATTTAGCCTTATGATGCTAACTCTATTCATTGTTCACATTTCTTATTTGTATACATACTGATGAGGACTCTTCTGGATTGGCACTGGCCTGATGATTTAACATTTGGAAAGCACTGTATGACACCACAGTGACTTGATTGCTTCTGGTTATATGTTAACTCCATGTTTTATATTAAAGGAATTATTGGAAAAGTTGTGTGTAAAATTACTCTGCCTGTATTAGACTACATACTCTTGTTTATTTCCATTATGCCATTATGATTGAGAAATGTGTTTTTTAAAAAGTGCTGTGGCTCTAACTCATAATACACTGATGCTTAAAGATCCTGGGATCCTTATGATGTTCATAATGTGAGGCTGATTCGCATTTGTTTTTAATCACTGAGACATGTTAAATAAATAGTCAGTCAATATGATTTCTCATGTTCTTTCTAAAGTAAAATATTTTAAGTGTTAGCATTTTAAATGTTTAAATATTTTCATTTTTTAAAAGGTTTTGTTTGACTTCATGTAATTTGAAATTGCAAATAACCTGGAATAACAGTATTTAGCTAAGTTCCTTAAAATCCTTTATAATTTTTCAAAGAGCATATATAGATAGCACTTGAATTTTTTAACTCTAAAATTGAACACCCAAGAGTACATTACTGTACACATAAATGAAGTGTTTTCCAAAATGGTGTCTCTAAATAGAGCCTAGTACATTTTCATGATTTTGCTTTTCTGATCTGTTCCTAGATTTTCAATATAGGATTTCTATGTTCTCTTTTACTATCAAATATCACTACGTGGAGTCAGCTAATTAGCTGGTCTTTCTCAGAACAGTGACTTAAAAGGACTAAGCTATGTCTACCAGCCTAAGGCCAATATCATACATGATTTAAATATTCTTAATCTCTGCTCAGTTTACCCCTGTGGGGACTGAATGATTGTGCTCACCACCCCAAATTCATATGTTTAAACCCTAATCCTTGATGTATATTTGGAAATAGGGCCCTAGGGAGGCAATCAGGGTTAGACGAAGTCATGGGCTTAGTGCCTTTATAAAAAGAGACACTGGATTGCTTGGGAGGACACATGTAAGCCATGGAACCCTGGAGAGAGCACTCAACAGACACCGATCATGCTGGCACCCTCATCTCCAAATTCCAGCCTCCAAAACTGTGAGAAAATAAATCCGTGTTAAGCCACCCAGTCTGGTATTATTTATGGAGCCCGAGCTAAGACAACTGCTAAAATCTGGCTTCTGGCGTTTGAATGTTCATTAATCTTAAACTATCCCAAATTTAGCAATTAAAAAAAAAAGTAAACACCGTCAAGAAAAGGTCTTAAGAAAGCATAGGGGCATCTTCAAACACCCTGCCAACGAAGAACTGGAGTGTTAGCAATTTATTTGAGGCTGAGCTACCAGCAAAGTCACCCATGTAGTCCAAATTGGGCAGCCGGTCAGCAAGCCCGCTTAAAACCTGTATTTTCACCTTTTAAAATCTATTCAATAGAAAAGGAATGAATAGTATTTGTTTAAAGGGAATCTTAAAAATCGTGAAAAAGCTTCATTTATTTTATTATTTTGGAGAGAGGTATAATTTCATGGCTAATGGTAAGCTTTAGGAAATTTTAGCAAAAACCAACTTAGATTCCCATATAATGTAGTATTCAAAGACGGTCTTGATAGATCTTTAGGCATTTTAAAACTGAAAACATGGCTAAATTTTTAAAATGCAAGACAATTTAAGCAACAGATAACACGTAATGCTTACTTTGTTCTAGATACTGTTCTAGAAATTTACATATATTTACTTCTCACAGAAACCCTAAGAGGTAGGTATTACAATTACTCCATTTTATAAATGAGGAAACAGAGGCCCACAGAGGTTAAGTGACTTGTGCAAGATCGTGCTGACAGCGAGTGGTAGAGCCGTAATTTGAACCTGGGCAGTCTGGCTTTAGACTCCATCTTTTCACTATTATGCCACAGGGGTGTCTTTTCTCTGTTCTGTCCTCTGCTCTGCCATGACAGGAATGCTTAGCAGTAACTCCTTATATATTTTCTGAACATGTTCTGTTTAGCATCAGTATCTTGATATTGTCTTTTCCTAATATGCAACTCCAATTCCTTTAAAAATATTGGGTTTTGCCATTTAAGCAATTTTAAATGTTAAATAGATTCCTTTATTCTTTTTCTGTTACTCACTTCTCATAAATTATTAATTGATAATAAGTATTGAATGGTAAAACCATTTCACTGTAGGAATCAACAGGGGTATGTGGAAATAGACCGAATATTCTACTGTCATAGGTAAGCCTTTCTCTAGTGTTAGAGGTATCAGGGCATCTTTTCTTGTTGCCATTAACCATTAGATTTTAGATCTTTGTTCTGTTTTGTGTGTGTCACTCATTAGTTTTTGGCTTTCAGTTTAGAAAAATCAGGTTAGGTCATCCTGTTCTCTACCTAGGGAAAGAGGATGCCATATTGACTTCAGGGTATGTTGAAGTTACTTATCATTAAAATTAATTTTAAAATTACTTATTATTATATAAATTTCCAAGTATGACTGATAACAAACATCATAATAGTGACCAAAGCATGGGTTCTTCTGAGGACTGAATGAGCCAGCCTATAGGAGGAAGTGCTGACCAGTGTTCAGCCCGGTGGGCACTTACCAAACAGTACCTGTCGTTATTATCACGGTCGTTTTGGGGAGAGGGACTGGTCGACTGACTTTGAGTATGTTGGTACCTATGATAGCTTTTATTTATTTTTTAACAATGAAATATATACATTGGTATTCTGGCTTTATAAAAAAAAACTAAAAAAATAGCATTTAATTCTTATAATATCATATAGGTTTATGTTCAACATAGGTCAATAAGACCTATTAAGACCTGGGTATCACCATCACAGACATTTCAGTAACACTGGGGGAGAAATAACAAGCTCATATGAACAGTGAATACCATGAAAAAGTACATAATTAAGTGTGGCATAAGGATTGTGTGGTGTTCAGGAGAGTAAAAGCAATTCAACTGGAGTTGAAAAATTTATGAAGAGGGGTGCCTCGGTGGCTCAGTCGGTTGAGCGGCTGACTCTTGGTTTTGACTCAAGGTTATGATCTCAGGGTCGTGAGATGGAGCTCCACTTACAGCTTCATGTTCAGTGGGGAGTCTGTTTCTCTCCCTCTCCCACTGTCCCCTCCCCCTCACTCTCCCGTGCTCTCTCTCGAAAATAAATAAATAAATCTTAAAAAAAAAGAGAAAAATTTATAAAGATCTTGTCATGGTAGTGCTTGAAGATGAGTTTTCCTTTGAAGAAAAGGGATTGTCTGGCAAAGAAGGAAAAATATAGGCATAAACATATACACAGAAATAACGTGGTTTATATTTGTGGAATATTTGTAACACTAATGGGTAAATCATCATTGATTCTTATGTCTTTCTCTTTGCTTATAGCAGACACTAGGCAAAACTTTTTCCCATGAAGGAGAACATAATTTTCAAACAAATCCCAGATCATTGTTTCTGTCAGATTCGATGTAACTTTCTAACTAAATGCTGAAACTAATGGCTTTATAATTCTATTTTTGCAGACTTTATTTATTTAAATAATCTCATAGCTATTAAATTACTACATTGGATCTGGCAGATGAAAGTATCTGTGCTTTGCTTTACAAATTTGTTTATATCAAAGGCTGCCTCTTCAAAAAAGAACAATGACCTTGGGTTGGAGTGATCATGTCATTCTATTCTAAATAGGTCTGTGTTTCTCACTTATAAATCAAAAGGGCAGGGTTGTGGACTTAAATGCACAAAGAGTCATAATTCATTCTGAAATATCTAGGCTGGCATTCATTTGGGAAAAAAATATACAGAAAAAAAAAAAAACCCACACAGAAACATGTACAAATGAGAGCAGTGTTTATACAAAGGCATGGAATAAGTAGGTATGAATGGATTTACACCTGCCTCTCTCTCCTCCTTCCCCTCTTTCTCCTCCTCTTCTTCTTCCTCTTCTTCCTCTTCCTCCTTGCTCCCTCTTCCTTCTCTAGTCTTTCTTCTTCGTGTCTAACCTAAATTACAATTATCTGAACATCTACCAGTTTTATTTTCAGAGATTAACCCCCACAAAATGTCTCCCAGCTGGAATTCCTTAGGCTGTGGTTTTATCTGTGCTCGAAAACAGACTCCTAACCTGCTGTGTTCCTGTCACCTTGCCTTATTTTCTTCCAGGTAATCAACTAGCTTCTCTAGTGAGTCTGGTATTTTCTGGAAAATCTGTCTACCATCTTTAATCACCAGAGTGACCATCACCTTGGTCTTGGAAGGAAAAAATATCACTCATTCCTTTGGGATAGTCTCCTTTTCTGTAATTTCCACACATTGAGACCAGATCTCATTTTTAATGGGGTTTATGGAAGGTTAAGGAATAAAGGAGAGACGCTACATTAGGACAGTAACTTATGGCTACATCCTGTCCTCTCCATGTGAGAGGGGTTGATCACTTCCCACGCTTGGAGCCATTTCAAGCAAACAGGTGGCAAACAATTGGGTCCAGCTTAGCTCATGCCAATCTCAGTCCAGTCCCTCTCCCATATTTCCCAACTAAAGATTAAAACAACTTCGGTGTCTAGACTCATGTGGAGTTACTTAATACATGTATTTATGCCTCTCCTAATCCCATCTAGATTTTGAGGCCACTTTAGCAATATGGGAACTCTACTGCAAAATAAGAAATCAAGCTAGAGAAAACAAGGATAGAAATAAGAAATGGGTGAAAGTGATGCAGAAAATAGTGCACAGGTATACATACTATAACCTCCAAGGTTGACCAGAAATTTGGCCATGAGCTTTCTTCTAGACAAAGAAAAAGTGGAGACATGTTTTTCATTACTGAGGTCTTAGAGCGTTGACTTGTGTGGACACTGCTAAAAAGAATACTGAGTAATAGAGGAATAACACAAAGAATGCAGGAAATGATGTCTTTAACTTCCCTAAAATGAAGTTACCATTTTATATCTCCTGCTCTATCAACATGCTAGTCCAAGACTCCATCATCTCATCCTTGGATTACTTAAAACTGCCTTCTAGTTAGTCCCCTTTTGTTCTATTCTTAGAACTCATTATTTTTTTTAAGCTTTATTTATTTGAGAGAGCGTGGGGGTGGGGTGGGTAAGAGCAGAGGAAGAGAATCCCAAGCAGACTCCCCACTCAGCATGGAGCTCTAACCTAATGACTTTAGGGCCAATGTTTTCCAGAAAGAAAGGGAAGAGGAAGTGGTCATTGTGGTTTCAATATTCATTTCCCTGATGACTAGTGATGGTGAGCACTTTTTCATGTTTTTGTCCATTCACACATATTCTTTTATGGAATATCTATTCAAATCTTTTGCCTATTTTTAAATTGAATTATTTTATTTGTTGATTTTAAGTGTGATTAATATATTTTGGATACACTTCTTCAGATTACATATGCTGTTAATATTTTTCCCATCTGTGGCATGTCTATTGATTTTCCAAGTGATGTTTTTTGTGGAGCATAATTTTTTATTTTGGTGAAGTTTAATTTACTTTTTTTTTAGGTTAGTGGGATCTTTTTCATCCAATTGAAGAAACCTTTGCCGGCTCCAAGTTCACAAAGACACTTCCTACATTTTCTTCCAGAAATTTTATGGTTGTGAATTTTACATTTAGATCTGTGATCTGCCTCAAAAAAATTGGGGGTAAAAATTAGATAGCAGTTAAGATTTCTGTTTTTCTATATGATGTCCAATTGTTCTGGTAATATTCACTTAAAATACTATTAGAGCACAAGAGGCATGAAAGCCAGGAGAGACAGAGGAGAGTATGGTGTCCCAGAGAAGAGATCAGAACTCAGGAAGAGTGACCAGATATTTGGTGTGAGAGCCCAGGCAAGGTGATGAAGCTTCCATGTGGTAAGGTGACCAAGAGTGAGGTGTCAGAACCCAAGCAGGGTGAAGAGGGCATCTAAATAAGAAGAGGCATGGCTTGGGATACTGAAGCATGAGTAGGGTGACATGTGGAGACAACCTGCCTTGCCTGAGAATTTGGAGCCCAAATGAGGTGAGGAGAGAATCTTTGTGAGGGAAGAGGTGTTGGCAGATGGGTGATGGGTCATATACAGGAGGATTCCTCAAATCAGGATTTGGGAGTCAAGTTTCTTGCTATTGGAGAGGGTATTTGAAAATATGGGTGGTTCTATAAATGTGTACATACAACATAAACTGAACAATTAAGATCTACCTATCTATCTATCTATCTATCTATCTACCTATCTATCTATTTAGTGAACCTTAAGTCAAAGGATGTGAATGAGTTAGGGAAGCCTAAGGTAGGCTATCTATACCTTTCTCCAGCTGTCCAGGAGTCCTTTTGTAATGGCATCTCTACGAAGAAAGTACATAAATAAGGAGACTCCATATTTTTGTATCATTAATAGTTATTAATTACAAAAAGTTGGAATCAATTGATCATGTTTGATAAAAGAAAGGAAAGGAGGGTTTTTTTGTTTGTTTGTTTTTCCCATTTTGTTTACACACTGAATCTTCAGGAGAGCTGAAGAACTAAATTTTGAGGTCCTTTGGCCAGATATCAATCCACAGAACTAGTCCTAGTAAGGATGCCACTACCATCTCTGGGCACCAAAGTGGCAATTCACACCCCGGACCTAGACATGGCTGCCAGAACAGAACCACCGCTGCATTCAGACACTGGCTATAGCTACCACAGCCACCGTCCCAAGATGGAATGGATTTGTCATTATACTTTCTCTTTGCCCCACTAACTTCTAATTTAGTTTACAAAACACTAGGTCAAGAACAGATTCCATTAACTTTCATTAACTCCATGATTATAAAAGTTATCAAGACAGAACAAAAAAGAGAGGCAAAATTTATGCAGAGTTTCCTTTGGAGGTGAGGAATGGTGGAATGCTACCTCCTTCCCATCAGACCTGCTCTCCATCAAACCCTCAAAAACTTTGAAATGTGTTTTCTACAGATGAGAGACATAGGCCTGGAACCTGATTCTGGACTGAGAAAAGGAAAGTGGTCCTGACAGTAAAAGTGGCTGCCCCGGCATCAGCTTAACTCCCAGGAAATCTTTGAAGCAAGAGATTCATGGAGTAGATGTGGGCCAGTGGGAGAGTAAGCACTCTGGATCCTTGATAGAAGCAGAGGGGTTGAAATAGGCTATCAGGAATAGAATGGCATCTCTCTGGATCAATGAAATAGTGAAAGAGATTCTCCTACAGATTGTTTCACAAGAGAAAGTTAGGTTTGAAATACAGTCAATCCCAGAGAATGGGAAGAAAGCTCTTCAGAATATCCTCCAACACTCCACCCCTCATGGATTGTGAGGGTAAAAAAGAAAGATGTACTACATAGAGAAGGAGAGAAGGTGCTAAGCATCCACACCTCTCCTTCCCAGTCTGGTCTTCCAGGTTGCCAAAAAGAAGCAGGCCTAAATGGTAAAGGGGGGGGGGGGTTATTAAATCAAATTCACAATTCTGATTAATATACTTTGGAATAAAACTTCATCTTCTTTTTTTTTTTTTTTGCCTTCATAATGATTTTTTATTATATTATGTTAGTCACCATACAGTACATCCCCGGTTAAAACTTCATCTTCTGAGTTGACACTGTGTGACTCCTCATTATCTAAGAAAAGGGTGAAAAGTCATGGACCCAGTGGTATTTTTTTTATTGTTATGTTCAGTTAGCAAACATATAGTACATCATTAGTTTTTGATGTAGTGTTCAATGGGTCTAACACCCAGTACTCCTGTGAGACAGGAATCTATCAAAATCTTAGAGAAGAACATAGGCAGTAAACTCTTTGACATCGGTCACAGCAACTTCTTTCAAGACACGTCTCTAAAAGCAAGGGAAACAAAAGCAAAAATGCACTTTTGGGACTTAATCAAGATAAAAAGCTTCTGCACAGCAAAGGAAGCAGTCAACAAAATTAAGAAGCAACCCACAGAATGGGAGAAGATATTTGCAAATGACATTACAGATAAAGGGCTGATATCCAAGATCTATAAAGAACTTCTCAAACTCAACACCCAAAAAACAAATAACCCTGTCAAAAAAATGGGCAGAAGACATGAACAGACACTTCTCCAAAGAAGACATCCAAATGGCCAACAGACACATGAAAAAATGTTCAATATCACTAGTCATCAGGGAAATACAAATCAAAACCACAATGAGATAACATCTTACACCATCTAGAATGGCAAACATTAACAACACAGGAAACAACAGATCTTGGTGTGGATGTGGAGAAAGGGGAACCCTCTTACACTGTGGGTGGGAATGCAAGTTGGTGCAGCCACTCTGAAAAACAGTATGGAAGTTAAAAATAGAGCTTCCCTACATCCCAGCAATTGTACTTCTAGGTATTTACCTCAAAGATACAGATGTAGTGAAAAGAAGGGGCACAAGCACCCCAAAGATCATAGCAGCAATTTCCACAATAGCCAAACTGGAAGGAGCGGAGATGTCCTTCAACAGATAAACAGGTAAAGAAGATATGGTTCATGTATACAATGGAATATTACTCAGCCATCAGGAAGGATGAATACCTACCATTTGCGTCAACATGGATAGAACTGGAGGGGATTATGCTAAGTGAAGTAAGTCAAGCAAAGAAAGACAATTATCACATAGTTTCACTCATATGTGGAACAGAAGGAATAGCATGGAGGACCACAAGGGAAGGGAAGGAAAACTGAATGGGAAGAAACTGGAGATGGAGCAAACCATGAGAGACTCTGGACTCCAGGAAACAAACTGAGGTAGGGGAATGGGGTAATTGGGTGATGGAGATTAAGGGATTTTTATGTAAGAACAAGGAAAGTAATCCTGTTGAATAAATTGTGAAGAAATAGTGAAATAGATTTTTTAAAGTTGCATCTTAATTATAAGGGTATACCTGTATCAGATGTCTATTGTTCTATCACAAACCACCTATGATAATTGTTTAAAATGGCAACAATTTAATAAATCTCTCATAATTCTATAATTGGCTGAGTCTTGATTAATCTCACCTATTTGGTCTCATTTATCTGAGGGATGACTGGGGTTCAGCTGAATGGCTGAACTTCTCTATGTGATTTTTCATCCCTAAGGAGGTAGAAAGGACATTCTCACATGATGGCAGCAGCTTTTTGGAGTGCAAATCCTAAAATGCAATTGCTTATCAAGCCTCTATGTGTGTTGTGTTCAATGATATCTCATTCGCCAAAATAATTCATGAAGCTCAGCACAGAGTTAATATAGGAGGGGAATATATGAGAATGTGGATACTGGGAGGTGTGATGTTTTGGGGACCATTCCTGTAGTGATCTACCACAATCTACCTTCTGGTACCAGTGGTTCTCATGTCTCCCATGTGCACTTACCTCCTTTCAAGTCCCCCAAATCTCATCAGACTAGAAGTTCATGATTTTGTGAATTGCATCAGGTTCAGAGCCAGATAAATCTTGGATGTAGCTCCTCTTGATCTCAAGATCTGTAAATTAAAGATAGTTATCCTCTTACTTTGCCTGCCCAGTAGGAAGTAGTGGGTGAAACAGGAATAGGACAATCAAAATAGACACCCCCATTCAAGATACAGAGAAATGGGAGGCACCTAGCAGTCACAGGGCCATAGCACCTCTGAAGTCTGGCTGAGAATATATTGTCCAGGCTTTGTACTGTGGATGCAAAGAATGTGTCGTACTAAAGCTCGGTTTTGTTCCCTGGGATCCATATGTCTTCTGGGTTCTTGACTTTCTCAACTGAGCTAACTTTCTTTTTCCATAAGAAAATCTCTTGTCTACCACCGAGTAGTTTTTTAAGCCTATCTCTTGCCTACAGAAAGGTTGGGGGCCCAGACACCTCTTTTAATTTTGAACACTCTCAGTGCCTTTTAGGTCTAACATGGTAATGCTTTTGTAACTGAAGCCGAGTTCAAATGCCCAACACACAGCAAAGCCAACCACTAAGACATGGAGTGTGCAGCAAGGAAAGGGTTTATTCGAGAGGCTGGCTCAAATCTGTCTCACCCAAGTAAGATAACAAGTTTCCATAATCACAGGGGCTAAGATTACATACATACTGATGAAAAGGGTGGGAAAACTTATAACTATTCATGAGGAGAGATAAAGCATGCACATTGAGTAGACACATATGTAGCATACATCCCGTGTTTACTTTGGGGTGGAGACTTAACATTAAAACGAGGCAAAATTTGGCCCCTGACATCAGAAGGTCATCTGTAGGGCAAGGAGATGGGCTATGTGCTTGCTCTGAGAGCAGTTGCAAACTGGATGGGCTCTGGAACTGGCTATCTCAGGGAAGGAATACAGGACCTTTTTGTTCGTAGGCTGGAACCATTACCAGTGACCTTTATTTGTCAGTCCAGGCCTCTGTGGAAACAGCTTAGTGGATTTGTTAGTTGGGTCTGAAAAGGAACAATAGCTGATTAAGGGGAAGTGGGTCTCTGAAAAATAAGCTTTAAATTTTCTGTTAGTCTTAACTTCATTACCCCTATGGGGCACGGTTTTGCTTTCATTAATTCTATTCTCTTGACAACATTGAAGGTTTTCTATGAAGCTTATTGGAGTTCACATCCCACAGCCATATCCATAATTCTTTCAGGAATTTTCTACAGTAAGCAGAATAATGTCCTCCTAAATTTGTTCACATCATAATCCCAGACTGGTGGATATGTTATCTTACATGTCAAAGGGGAATTAAAGTAGCAGGTTAGGTTGCTAACCAGTTAAAACAGGGAGATTAGCCTGGATTATTCTGGTGAGCCCAATATAATCACAGGGTGTTAATCATGGAAGAGAGAAGCAGGAGAATCCGAGTGTCAAAGCGATACAATGTGAGAAAGACTCAAATGGCCATTGTTGGCCTGGAAAAGGAAGTGAGCCATGACCCAAGAAATGTGGGCAACCTCTAGAAGCTGGAAAAGACAGAAAAATGGATCCTTCACTATATTCTTCACAAAGGAACACAGTTCTGCGAACACCTTGATTTTAGATTACTGAGATCAATTTTTGATTTCTGGCTTCCAGAAACATAAGATAATAAATCATGTTGTTTTAAGCCCCTAAGTGCTAATTTGTTACGACAGTAATAGGAAACTAATGCTTTAGTCTGTGTTTGGACAACACCCTTAAGCTACCTAAAAGCCCTTTATTCAAATACTGCCTACTCTGGGTTAATCTCAGGTACTAGAATTTAGATACTAGAAGATGCGAGCAAATGATTTCACGGCAACATTATACATGGTACAAAATTATGAAGAGAACCTTTAGAGACACCTGGGTAGCTCACTCGGTTAAGCATCTGCCTTTGGCTCAGGTCATGATATCAGGGTCCTAAGTCCTGCATTGGGCTCCCTGCTCAGCGGGGAGTCTGCTTCTCCCTCTGCCTGCTGCTCCCCCTGCTTGTGCTTTCTCCCTCTCTCTCTCTGACAAGCAAATACACAAAATATTAAAAAAAGAAAAGAAAAGAAAAGAAAAGAAAAGAAAAGAAAAGAAAAGAAAAGAACCTCTATGCTTATTGCTAGTAGAATGGACAAAAAAGTTCTGGACTATCCATAAGATGAACACGTATTTTCAATTAACATTTGGCAAATATCTGTGGTGTGGGATTATGAGGAAAAAGTAAGTCCTCCTTGAAAACAAACCATGAAGCTTTTATATAAAATTCAAAAATATTATGTTGTATAAAGACACTTGCATGTGTTCTAAAGCTGTAAGGAGCAGGGGAAGGACTTATCCAGAATTCAGTATTGGTGGCACCTGAGGGAAACGTGATCAGAGAGGAGAGCACAGGACTCTCTAAGGTATTGGTTTCATTCTACTCCTTCAGCTGATGAATTTACAAGTGACTGCTCCATCATTCTTTAAACTATACATTTATATTATTGAGGCCTCTTCGTATATAAAATTCACAAAAAAGTAAAGAACTAAAAAAGGAAAGTAAAAATTTGGAAAACATACAAATATTTCCCAAAGAAAGGTGACATAGTACTATGACTATTAGACAAATAAAAGGTATTTTGGCAAGGGGCGCCTGGGTGGCACAGCGGTTAAGCGTCTGCCTTCGGCTCAGGGCGTGATCCTGGCGTTATGGGATCGAGCCCCACATCAGGCTCCTCCGCTATGAGCCTGCTTCTTCCTCTCCCACTCCCCCTGCTTGTGTTCCCTCTCTCACTGGCTGTCTCTATCTCTGTCGAATGAATAAATAAAATCTTTAAAAAAAAAAAAAGGTATTTTGGCAAAAAAAGAAAAAAAAAGGAGGTACATTAAGCATAACAAAAATAATTCCCATAGAAGATATAACATACCATAGCCCAAGTTTCGTTTTGTTAATTCTTATACTTCTCCAGTGAGTGACCATTATTGGGAAATGTATAAGATTTATAATAGGTTTTAGAAAACCGAGTAGTAATTATTTGTTGTTATACTACTTTGGGGGCAGTAGTCTTATGTGTTGGGGAAGGTTCATTAGAGATGACAGAGAAATATTTCAGTAGGATATTGTAATGTTCATTAATACAATTTCATAATTTTAAGTAATTTATTCTGTAAAACCCTTTTGGAATGGGTAAATTAACAATGATTATAGCCGAATACAATTTGTATTTCTCCATTATTTACAAAATAAGAATGAAATCAAAACACAAGATCATATCATAACATGCCTTAAATTTAAAAAGCCAAAGAAGGATGCTCTTCTGTTCTTTTGAAGGCTTAGTTGGTAAAGTATGAAGGGAAAAGAATTCAGGAAGACGGCTGCAAAATTTTTTGATGATCTCAAGTGGATAGCAAGAAATTTAATAGTATTAATTAATACCAATTTCATACTAAAGACATATCTTAAGACTTAGTGTGGACTTGACTTGTTTCAAAAAACAGGAATTTAAAAATGGGCATCAAATAAATCAGTCAGATTTGGGGGATCTTTAAGATTAAGATTAAAGTCAATTCGTCACGCATGTTTTAGCGTTAATGCTCAATGGGAGCCAGACGATAGACGATGGCCAGCGCTCGGTCTCCTAGCACCTCTCCGCGTATTGTCAAGGAGCTGTTGGCACAAGTGTGTGACTTACACAAGGATGTGCGAGGACGTTCAGGAGCACCACTGTGTTTGGCGTGGTGCTCCATTACTCATCACCCGCTGAAGACATACTAATCATTGCAGACCCAACGTGCGACTTAGAGCAAAGGCATGTGTGAGGCACTTAACTACTTGTTGACGGACTGGATGCAAAATTGCATATTAAAAATAATAAGGTAGTAACTTTTGACAATAAGTTGTAATTACATTACTATGAAGCATAGTTCTTTAAATATTAGTTATTGTGGATGATATGAGGACTTTATTGCAGGTGTGCCACTGGCTTGCAGTGTTATCTCAGACAAGAGAAGGAGCTATACTGTTTTTGTATCTTCATTTTTTTCCTTGCAGTTCTAAAATGTTACGACTCATTTGTCTCATTTGGCCTCCTTTTGGGAATTGCAATATGTAAAACTTTAAAGGTTTGTTTATTCTGTTCTTAGGTAGAAACTAATGTAATGATCTTGCCATTTTACATTTTAAAAAACAGAGCAGTTAAATGACTTGACCAGGTTAAGCACGGGAAAAAGGAACAGGCCAGACTTCACGATGGGCAGAAGTCTGGCAAGCACCTGGTGCTGTTCTGTGGTTTTCCTAGCTTTTTGCTTTTTCTTTAGAAAAAGAGCATTTTCATAATTTTCTCATTAACAAAGTAATACATGTTCAGTTCAGAAAACAGAGGAAAAAACACTAACCAAAATGTCCTCATACTTCCATCACACACAAACAACCAGTTTTAAGGATTTTATTATATCTTTTCCCAGCCTTTTTTAATTTTTGCATATATTTACAAAGTACATCTTTTCATACCTAGAATTTGCTCATTTTATTGGGCAATATGTCAGGGACATTTTCGTGTCATTAAATTCTTGAGCTTAGTAAATAATGTTGATTTCAACATAATTTAATTAATAATATTGATTACAGTAAATTGTAAAGATTACAACAATTCACTTAAGTAAACCCCCTATTTTTGAACATTTAAGTTGCCTTTACATTTTCACCATTGTAAATTGGAACTGTATTTGGGAACAGATTTCCTTTACATAGGAGATTATTTTTAAAGTCCTTTTTCGAAGTATTTTTATTTATTTATTTTTGTGAGAGAGAGCGAGTGAGTGCCCCAGCACGAACAAGCTGCAGGGAGAGACAGAGAGAGAAGCAGATTCCCTGCTGAGCAGGGACCCCAGTATGGGGCTGGATCCCAGGACCCTGGGATCAGGACGTGAGCCAAAGGCAGATGCTTACTCGACTTGAGCCACCCAGGGGCCTTATTTTTAAATCTTGATAATGATTTGTAGATATCCATATTGAAGACATACCAAAGTTCCCTTCAACTTCTGTATTTTGCCAAAATCTGATTTTTATGTTTGGAAGGCCGGATTTCCAAATATTTATCTCAATATATCGTCTCTGGTTTATCTAAACTTGGGCAACAGCAGTGATCATGTGATCTCACAAATTATAACTACGATCTTCATGTTCTTTCCTTCTTGTTTGGAAAACTACTTACTGGGGAACTGGGCTAGGCACTGCAAAACAGGAAAATAATCCCAAATATAATTCTTGCGCTGGGTTCCAGTCACATGCAAACATTGATGGCTATTCCACCTGTTTCAATGAATTTGAGAATAATTTTGTCTTACTGCCCGAAAAGGCCATTTGAAATTTCTGTTTTTATTTTTTATTTATTTTGAAATTTTTATTAAAATAATATTCCCATGAGGGTGTATTGTACAACATGATGACTCTAGTTAACAATACAGTATTATACATGTGGAAGTTGATAAGAGTAGATTTTAAAAGTTCTTACCACAAGAAAAAAGAATTTGTAGTTACGCATGGTGATGGATATTAGCTAGACTTACTGTGGTGATCACTTCTCAATATACATAAATTGAATCATGTTTTATACCTGAAAATAATACAGTATTATATGTCATTTATGCTTCTAACAAATAATAGCCTTGATATGTTGTTTAATAATAGGAAAATACTTCTTATATATTCCTGAACTTATTTCTAAACTTTAAATATCATCTATAAACATCCAGCTATATATTATCTATAAACATGCAATTTCTTAATATATTCAAGTCCCTTAAGTTCTTTAGTTAAATGTTGCCATTTTCTCTTATAGATTCTGTAAGTAAATGGCTAGTAATTCTCAATTGTACCATCAATTATTCAATGTTTGCTAGATGCCAAATATTATGCTGAGCATTTTACATGAATGATCTTATTTAATACCCACAACAACCATATGGAATAGGGACAATTATTATTCCTGATACAGAAATGGGGAAACTGAGGCTTGAGGAGGTTATTTATCTTACTGAGGGCAAAATATGAAGTAAGTAGTGGAAGATTTTGAAACCAAGTCATTTGGAAATTTTTAAGTAATTTTTTAAAAAGATTTTATTTATTTGAGAGAGGGGGAGGGGTGGGGGAGGAGCAGAGGGGGAAAGAATCTCAAGCAGACTCTGTACTGAGTGTGGAGTCTGATGTGGGACTTGATTTCACAGCACTGAGATCATAACCTGAGCAGAAGCCAAGAGTAGGCGCTTAACCAACTGAGCCACCTCAGCGTCCCTGAAGTATTTTGTTGTTGTTGTTGAAGTCTAATGTATACAGAGAAATGTGCAAAATAATAAATGCACAGCTCGATTGTACACATACTCATGTAATGTCCATTGAGATAGGGATAGATGACATTACTGCACCCCAGATGCCTCTCCCAGGCTCCCTTCTAGTCATTAACTCCCTGTGGGGTGAGCACTGGTCCAGTTTTTATCACTATAAATTCGATTGCCTGATTTTGAATATCATGTTGCTGGAATCATAGAGCATGCATGCTTCTGTATCTAGCTTCTTTTTTTTTTTTTTTTTTAAGATTTTATTTATTTGAGAGAGAGAGAGCAAGCCCCAGCTGAGGGAAGGAGCAGAGGGAGAGGAAGAAGGAGAAGCAGCCTCCCCACTGAGCAGAGAGCCCAACGTGGGGCTGGATCCCAGCACCCTGAGATCATGACCTGAGCTGAAGGCAGACGCGTAACTAACTGAGCCACCCAAGCGTCCCATGTGTTTAGCTCTTTTATTGAACATTGTCTTTCTAATTTCTTGTTGGGTTTAGCTACAGTTTTTCTTTTAAATTGTTGTATAGAATTCCATTTTATGTATAAACCACAGTTTATTCATTCTGGAGTAGGAGGCATTTCAGTTGTTTTCAGTTTTGGACTACTACAAACATTGTTGCTATAAACATACTTTATATGTCTTTCGGTATATAGAGTTTTGTTAGTTCTGTACGTAGGCCTGTAATTGCTGGGAATGTGTAAATTCAGCTTTAGCACGTATTCCAGATTTCCAAAGTGATTATACAATTTTCCCCATTTCACTGAAATTTATGAATCCCCGTTGCACTAGAACTTTTGCCGCTGTGTTTTTAAATCGACAATTTCAAGTAGAATAGAAAACTATTTTTTTGTATTTTTCATTGTATGTATTCTGCTATGTGCTTCTTATACTTTAAAAAGTGCTCTGCAACTCAGTTCTTTCTCCATTTTTATTTCTAATTTTGTGTATTTATACATTTTTAAAAATTTTATTTATTTATCTGACAGAGAGAGAGTGCACATGTGTGCAGGAGGGGCAGAAGCAGACTCTCCGCTAAGAGGGAGCACGATCCCAGGACCCTGGGATCATGACCTGAGCTGAAGGCAGATGCTTAACTGACTGAGCCACCCAGGCACTCTTCATACATTTTTATTACACTAATAGTTTCATCTATTACTGGTTTGATTTCTAGCAAAATATCTATGAGGATTGTTTATCAATTCTATTGTTTTGCAGTTTTAAAAAATCAGTATTTTCTTCTTTCATCTTTGTTAATTCTAATCTCTCTTTTCTGAAGTCTATTTTGTTTATTTTCCTAACTCCATTTGCAGAATACTTCATTTGCTTTTATTGTATAATAGTAAAATTATCTCTGCTCATGGAGAGATCAAGTTGAAGAGAAATCTGCTATTGGTATTTTGACTATTAAAGATTTTTTTTTAGTCAAAAGACAGAGTGGGAGGGAGGGAGAGAGAGAGGTGAATAAGGAATTAATTACCCCTTTTCTTCTCCAGGACATCGCCACATCTCCATGTGCAGATGAAAAGTGTGATTTTAATCTTGACGCTAGGAGGGCAGTTAGCTACAGGGATAATTGCAGAGTAGAAAACTAAAGATACTTTGGTCTCTTCTGACATCGCAGAGTCAGTACATTTCTTTCAAATGTCCTCTTTTTCTTGAAAGAGCAATAAAAAAAAAGAAAAGGAATGTTTTCCCTAGTTTTTACTGTTTTGATTTCTGCTTGCTGCTGTTGTCCAAGGGATCCTGATTCTCTATACGTATCTTTATTCATTTTTGTTTTGCTTGATTTAACAAGGACTGAGAGGTATGATGGAGTGTCCTGCTACTGTTATTATTTTCCTTTTTTTAAAGCCAGTTTTGATTTATATCATTCTGAATTTTATTATTCAGCTTCGAGGTTTATGAGTTATAATTTCATGTTATAAACATGCTCTTCTCTCCTACCATATCCTTTTAAAAATATCATCTATAGGGGCGCCTGGGTGGTGCAGTTGACTAAGCATCTGACTCTTGGTTTCTGCTGAGCCCCTTATCTCGGGGTAGTGGGATCGAACTCTGCACGGGGTTCTGTGCTCAGCGCAGAGGCTACTTGAGATTCTCTTTCCTTTGCCCCTCCCCCCTCTCTTTCTCAAATAAATAAATCTTTAAAAAAATAATATAATCTATGATTTTGTACCCAGCGTCTTATTTTAAATAAGATATTATGTAATAGGTCAACTACTTTTCTTTTTTTTTTAAGATTGAGCGATTTATTTATTTATTTATTTATTTATTTATTTATTTATTTATGTTAGAGAGAAAGAGGGAGAGAGCACAAGCAGGGGGAGCAGCAGGCAGAGGGAGAAGCAGGCTCCCTGCTGAGCAAGTAGCCCGATGTAGGGCTTGATCCCAGGACCCTGGGATCATGACCTGAGCAGAAGGCAGACACTTAACTGACTGAGCCACCCAGGCGTCCCCTCAATTACTTTTCTTTCCAATACCGCTACAATGTACAATCTGATAAAATATTGTTAAAACAATTGTTTACACTTAATGTTATGTTTTAATGTTTTCTAATTAATCTCTTCTGTTCTTACAGCATGTCCTCTTTCTTGTATACTTATATATCTTGGTAGGATATTTTCTCAAGTAGTTTTTTGGTTGTTCATTTTCAGGAAAAATATATGAGTGCCATCTTTTTGGTTACTTTTATACTACCCTTGTCATTAAGATCAAATTAAGAGAGTTCTAGAGGTTCATGATGATAGCAGCAAATATGTATCACTTACCCTAACTAATACAATTGACTGTCCATTAGGTCTTTCAACATAACGATCATTGGATTTAACCAAGGCGCTTTCATTTTCTGTTGACTGCTGCATCAAAGTAGTGTCCCGCCACTTTTGTGTAATGCTTCTCCTGCTTACGTGCCCTCCACACCCCATTTAGTTTGGGTTCTAGTGTCTGGACTAAAGCAAGGTGGGAGACACAGGATTGGGAAGAGGGAGACGCACAAGAGTGATGCCCCAACACAGCAGGGTGCTCTGGAGTCAGAACTGCCATCCAGCCATTTTGTATCAAAATGGCTGGGCCTTTGTTGCTATTGGGCTGAAAATCAGGACTTTGTATTTCCACCTCACTCCAACATCACATAGCTGCTCCCAGCTGGGAGGCATGGTGGCTAAGACTGCGTCCACACCTGAAGAAGCCTGGCAGGAGTCAGCAGCTAGACACTACCTGCTGGCCTCACGCCCAGGGGCCAAGCAGAGACTTCCACCAGATTCATCTCCTTAAGCTGGCATTTCCCCTCACACACTCTTTTTTGTCTCGGGCTTTCCTACCTTCTAATGTGCCATTTTCCCCCACTGTAATATCTGGCATGACTCCTAACAGTTCTCTGGTTTCCTTCTGGTTTCCTTCTCATTAAGAGAAACTGGCAGTGTGTAAAGTTTGTGAAGAGTAGAGGAGATGCCTTGGAACAAGTAGGTGTTTTTTTTGTTTTTGTTTTTGTTTTTTTAAGATTTCTTTATTTATTTGAGAGAGAGAGAGCAAGGGTGGGGGGGAAGGAACAGAGAGAAAGCCGACTCTGGGTTGAGCAGGGAGCCCAATTCAGGGTTCAGTCTCATGACCCCGAGATCATGACCTGAGCAGAAACCAAGAGTCAGATGCTTAATGGACTGCATCACCCAGGAGCCCTGGAACAAGTAGCTTTTGATCATCAAATAATTACTTAAGAGTTTGCCAAATTTACCTAATTTATTTGGTATTTGAAGTAAATAATTTTTTCACATCCCCTTCTCTATTTAATAATATTACTTTTAGTAAATTTCATAAGAATGAGATGAATAGTAATAGACAGATTTTTAAATTGAACTTCATATATATAAACACAACAGCTTAAAGTATTTAAAAAATGTAAAACAAAGTAATTAAAGCAAAGATAAAATAAAAAGAAAAATGGAAGGAGAACACAACAAAAGTAATCATAAAATATAAAAAAGGACAAAAGCACAATTAATAGTTTCATAGCTACATAGCAATTTAACCTTGAACTTTTAATTATAGTCTTATAAAATAATTCTGTTAGTAATGGTTTGGTAACTAATAGATGAATTATAGTAAAAACAAAACATCTGTAAAAGTTAAAATTTAAGCAACTACTAAATCATACCCTTGATGTAACATTTTATTTTTATGATTTATTCATTATTTTGAAAACGAGCAACACTTCTTAAAAAGTGAAACATGAATTTACCATATGACTCAGAAATTCCACTCCTAGGTATATCTGCAGGAGAAATGAAAACATATGGCCATCCAAAGACTTGTACACAAATGCTCATAGCAGCATTATGCATAATAGCCACAGGTAGAAACAATCCAGTGCTCATCACCTGGTGAATGGATTAATAAAATGTGGTATATCCTTACATGGAATATTATTTGACAGTAAGAAAGTGTGATGTACTGATACATGTTACAACATGGATGAAACTCAAAAACATTATGCTGTGTAAAAAAAGCCAGATGCAAACTATTACATAGTGTATAATTTCACTTAAAGGAAAAGTCCAGAAAAGGCAAATCTGCATGTTGAGACACAGATCGACGGTTGACTGAGATTGAGGGTGAGAAAGGGGATTGATTGCAATGGGCGCAAGAGATCTTTTAGGGCTGATGGAAATGTTCTGAAACTAGATTGTGGTGATGGTTACACAACTCTTAATTTTTTAAAATTTTGTCTATATTTTATCTATCTATGTATCTATTTTTGAATATAGTTGACACAATGTAACATTAGTTTCAGGTGTACAACCTAGTGATTTGACAAATTTACACATTATGCTATGTTCACAAGTATAGCTGCCATCTGTCCTGTTATATTACTTTTACAATATCATTGATAATTCTAAATTTCTCTAAAAACATTGTTTGCTTAAAAATGGGTGATTTTTATGCTGTGGAAATTATACTTCAATAAAGCTATTAAAAGCAAAAAAAAAAAAAAACCCACCAGTGAAAAATAAATGAATAAACAACTTAAAGATATTAAAACTAGGTAAAATATTTCATTCATTTGTACTAATAAATATAACACTTTGCAGTTCATACACTGTTTCACTGTTTTATTTTATTTTTTTTAAAGATTTATTTATTCATTTTAGAGAGAGAGCTTGCAGGGGGAGGGCAGACGGAGAGGGAGAGAAAGAGAGAAGCAGACAGCCCAGTGAGCATGGAGCCTGATGCAGGGCTTGATCCCAGGACCCCGAGATCATGACCTGAGTTGAAATCAAGAGTTGGACACTTAATTGACTGAGCCACCCAGGCACCACAGCTGTTTTAAATTTTAAACACAAATAAAAATGCTAAGTGTTCACATAGAATGACATAATTTAAATAATTAATAATTCATTTTTATAATTACTATGCTATCATTATTTTGAATCGACTATTAAAACATGCAAATATGCAGCCAAAGAACTGGAGACACAAATAACACCTGAAGTGAGCATGGATGGTTCTGGAGCTTTTGAATTTACAGTCTAAATGAATGCATGATGCTGAGTTTGCCTGTGTAGGGCAGACTATAACTTGACACTCCTCTGAGTTAACTTTCTTATAAAACACAATGTTTATGAAATGACAAGTAATTAAAATATGCTCATTTAAAACTGGTGTTATTAGGTGGCTCCTGGGTGGCTCAGTCCCATTAAGGGTCTGACTCCTGGTTTTGGTTCAGGTCATTCTCTCAGGGTTGTGAGATCCAGCCCCACATCTGGCCCCATGCTGGGTGTGAAGCCTGCTTAAAATTCTCTCTCTCCCTCTCCTTCGGCCCCTCCTCTGCCTCAACTTCTCTTTAAAAAAACAAAAACAAAAACAAAAAAAAACATGTTATTAAAACAAAGCTGTTTTCATAGCAATTGTTTGTAACAGTGCATTCTATTAATAAATAAAAAGAGAAAAAATATTTCAATAAATGTCAAAAAGTATCATGTTATTGAATTAGATATACTTATTTTAAAATGAACATAATTTAAATATACAAAAAATTGTTTTGCTTCAAAAGGAAAGCTAATAATTAATGCTCATTCACTAAATGAACCATCATTTTAACTTCTTTGATAGATATAGATATAGGTATACAGTAAACTATCATTATTTCCAGATTACAACGTTGGATTGTTAACCAAGAAAATCTAGAAGAATCAGTTAAATCATCAGTCACTAAGAATATTCAGAGTGGCAGCTATTTTCAAAGGAGTGAATTTAGAAAAACAGTTTTTTTAATATGCAAACAAGAGCCTAGTAGAAAAAATAGAGGAATTTTCCCTTTACATTTCCAACCTCAAACAGAAAATATCTAGAAATATGCCAAATATGAGATATGTAATACCCAAATGAAATGAAGGTAAAACTTTTCAGAGGCATAATAGATCATTGAAATTAATACAAAGACACTTTCTATCCATATATATATGAACATATATATCTCCTATATGATCAGTATTATAAAGACATCAGTTTACCTAAATTTATTTATAAATTCAATATAATCCCAATTATTAATATAATGCTCATAGGATATGTTTACTGATAATCTAATGTAAAACTCATCTGGAGGAAGAGACAAGCAAGTATATTCAGGAGAACTCTGAAAAAGAGAATTAATACTGATGAACCCACCTTACTGTTTCTAAAGTATATATAATAAAGCAACAAAAATAAAAAATTTTTAGTCCTTTTGAATAAATAGACGGTGACAAAATGCTACCCAGGAGCAGTCCCAAACACATACGGAAATTTAATTTATAACAAAGTGACAAATATTTAGAACAAAATTAAGTAAATCTGAATCTTTATTTTTCTCCTTATACCAAATATTTAAGCATTTAAAACAAAAACACAAGTTCTAGAAGAAAACAATAAATAACTTTGCTTATTGTTTTAGAGCAAGAAAGGACTTCTTAACTGTCCTCGAACCCAGAATTCATAAAGTGTCCATGAGAATCCAAACCAAGCCATTCATCTAAACAGAATAAACTTCTGTCTGGTGCAAAATATTGTCCACGTAGTAAATACAACTGACATTTTTTAGGGGGAAAATTATAACCCTTATGGCAGAAAAAAGTCTAATTTCTTTGATTTATAACAAACAAATATCACTGGAGTCAAAATCGTATCATTTAAATGAGCAAAGACTTAGGGGTTATATGCAATCCAATATACATGGACTATAAAAAAGGAAGGTCTCCAAAAATGTTAATATTTATTTTCATTGTTTTCCCTTTTGTGTCCCTGATTATGCACCAAAGATTTTACTTTGCACCTCAGATTGCATTCTTTAAAATGTCCCCGTTTCCTTGATTTTCTGAGCTACTTTCTCATTTTTGTTGCTGATTACAAAACAACTGAAAGATAAAAAACACATGTTTTCTCTATAACTGTTTTTAATTAAACTTTTGGTAAAACAGAGATGATTGCAATTACTCTTTCATTATCTTTAAGAATCTTCTCCAGCTTCCTCAGTTTCTCAGATCATTCCCTGGCAGCAAAGCAAACAGGAAGAGGAAACGTTTTTAGCTGGTGGCAGCTGGCGGATTCGGAGCTTTCTGGGCTTTATCTGGAGGGGGTTCTTGAAGAACATACACTCTACATCCTTCCTTTTCTAAGAAACTTCCCCAATCTATTTGCCATGGCCTTACTTTCTTCCTCCTCTGTCCCTGAACCTCCACCCCGAGGTTAAGGCGCACGCCTCATAAACTCATACAGACGTCACTTAAGAGACATGACACACCCCCAATCTTAGGTAAAAATTTGAAGTCCTTTTATGTGTTCATTTTTTCCCCCTAGAGAAAGGGCTCTGGTGCTTGTATCAGCTTCTCAAAGTTGTCTTTAACATTTCCCCTCTCCACTCCTTCCCCCACCCCAAAATTGAAGAACCTTGCTTAAAACTTAGGATCAGAACTTTGGCTCCAGTAATAAAGGCTGTGTTAATGTCTTATAGACCATTGGGTCTTACTTCAGAAAATAAAGCCTCCAAAGGGACAAGCTGGAAAGTTTTAGTGATTGGTGGGTTACCATAGGCAGTTAGTGGGTGGGGCCCAGGAATCCTAGACATCCTGCAGTGAGAGGGATTGTCTATATATATGGAAGAACTCTCCTATGTTCTAACTGACATTTAAATGTCCCACTGGATATAACTCTAGGTGAAAACACTGTGATTATCTGAGTCTCAACCTGTGTTTCACATATATACATAAATAAGTTTCATATGTTTTTATTTTACATTGAATATATGAAAATATAACTGCATTTGTTTTTATTGCTGCATAACAAATTGCCATATGCTTAATGGCTTAAAACACATATTTATTATCTCACGGTTTCTGTGGATCATGGGACAGTAGTCTGGGCACACTTAGCAGTATCCTCTACTCAGGGTCTCAAAGGCTGCAATGAAGATGTCAACCCCGGATACAGTCTCATCTAAGGATTGGATCCTCTTCCAAGTGCACAGAGCTGGTGGCAGAATTCCTATCCATGCAGCTGCAGAAGTCACGGCAGCTTCCTGCTTCAAGGCCAGCAACAGAGGGGGTTTCTGCTTGAGTCTTTCCCATCTCTACATTCTCATTTAAAGGGCTCCCCTGATGAAGTCAGACCCACTCAAGATATTGAGATAATTTCTCTTTGGATGAATTCAAAATCAACTGATTAGGCATTTTTTAAAGATTTATTTATTTATTTGAGAGACAGAGATAGAGTGAGTGGGCACACAGAGAGAGAGGGAGAAACAGACTCCCCATTGAGCAGGCAGCCCGATGCGGGGCTCAACCCAAGGACCCGGAGGTCATGACCTGAGCCAAAGGCAGATGCTTAGCCAACTGAGCCACCCAGGTGCCCAGGGATTTTTTTTTAAGTAGTCTCTACACCCAACATGGGGCTCAAATCCACAACCCCAAGATCAAGAGTCCAATGCTGGTCTGACGGAGCCAGCGAGGTACCCCTGATTAGGGACTCTTAATTATATCTATGTAATCCCTTCATCATTGCCACCTGGTGGGACATAATCACCATGTTGGTACCTTTTTGCCTTTGTTGAACCTTTGGTAGGAAGCAGGTCACGTACAGCTTCCTTCCTCATTCAAGGGGAGGCAGTCACAAGACAGGAGAAGAGAGCATGCACGACTAGGCAAGGATGGGAGGAGAGAGATCTCATGGTTTCTCTGACAACTACGGGCTTCTCACCCAGGCAAGGCGGAGGAGTCTGGGATGAGGACTTCGAATGTGGGAGTTGCAGGTAGATATGGAGCCCCTGCGAAAGACACACAATGGTGAATATGGTTGTTCAGCTTAGGGTGACCCTGATTAAAACAAGACTAATCTGTAGCATGAAACGTTGCATTGTTGATTTTGTTTTTGATGACCAACGTATTCTGAAACTAAATAGATCACTTCTATACTGTTATAGAAGTAATAATACTTGTATATTGAGATACATGTAATAATCCCTAGCTTTGAGAAGACTACCCCCCCAATAATCAAGAAACTCTCGCTTTCTCTCTCTTTCTCTCTCCCCCTTCTTTTTTTTTTTCCCCCCAGTCTCTTTCTCTCGAAGCTCGTCTTCCATCTTTGGAAAGATCAACAGAGTGTAGCTAACAAGCTGACATTCGGGTCACAGTAGCTACCATGTACTAGTTGCATAGCAAGACTGTGGCTGATTTGCCTAGTGGGCAGAGCGAGTAATCAGGAGACCTCATGGAAAGAAGCAGCCACTCATCATTGCATTGCTCTAGTGCTCATCTCCACTGGCCCAAAGTCTCAGGGAGCCTGAGGGAGTGGCCCCTTTGTGCTCTGTTAAGAAAGCCATGTTCCTGGCCAGTGGTGCTTTCTGCCTCGCTCGTTGAAGACACCTGATTTTGTGAGGTAAAAGCTTGAGGACTCTTATGTAAAGAAAGGGGTTTAACACTTGTAGAAGAAATAGATTCTTTAAATGTAGGATTAAAGCAAGGGTTGGGAAGCGTTTAAGGGTAAGAGAGAACACTGGGAATTTTCTGTCACAAATTCTCATTTTTAATTCGAACACAACCTCAGCAAGGGTGGTAAGATTGTAGGAAGCCTTAGAAAGACATTCAAATATCCTCATTTCTTGAGACTTGAGTAGCTTATCAATACATAATTATATGGTTATGGAGAGTGTAGCTGAATTTGATCATGAAACCTGGCCTTTTGGGTAGAGGATTTTGCCTGGAAGGGCCTCATTAATGGCATTTATATGTAAGCTTAAAAAGCTAACAATTTCCTGTAAAACCACACATTCTGGTCACTTTTCAAAGATAAGTTTAGGTTCTTTTTTTTAAGCTTTTAAAAATTAAATTAAAATTTTAATTAATTAATTTAAGCTTAGGTTCTGAATATGAATTTATAAATGCTGTAACCCTAGGAAGTTGGCAAACATTGCATTTGATAGTAATCTTTGTTAATGCCATTTTCATACTAAGAAAATGCATTGCAGCCAAGCATCAATGTTGTTCTAGCCCCCAGCTTCTAACAGGCTCCCTGGATGCTTTTCTTTTTTCTCTGCTCCTTATCTTCCTACAGTGGATAATTTGAAAAGTAAGGAAAAGATATATATAGTGCAGGGACCTTTCCGCCCGACGATAACGATGATGGTGGGCTTTGGCCTGTCTTATGATTCCTTGCATGAGCTTGGCTGACAGTTGTGTGTAAAACCAACTGACCTTTTAGATCTGCTAAGCATCTTTGGCAAGGATCAAATGTTAAAAGGACAGTCCATGTGATGAGAGATTCAAAGACTGAAAAATTGGCCGCACAAATTAAGTCAGCAGCAGTACCAGCAGCAACAAAGGGCCATTAGGATAGACAGTGTATGTGTGGCCGGGAGGAGGGGGTCAGTGTGCTCCTATCTCACTCATAAAGCTTAGGTACTTTTCAGAGGCCACGCACTGTTTGAAGCTCCTCAGAAGAAGGAAGCTGATGTCATGTCTGTCTAGGCACCCATGACCCTCGTGGGTGGAACAGACTTGCAACAGCCCCCCATCTGTTTTGTGGAATTCTGCTTCTAGAGCAACTCACCAAGAGCCTGTTCACCAAAGGATCGATCTCCAACTCACTGATGTTTCTGAAAGTTCAGTTTTCCCTCAGGCCTGCCTCAGCTCCTAGATGAGAACTGGTGGACAGTTTTTTAAATGAAGTTGACTTTCTTCATTTTGTGAACGCTCTTTTCCGACCTGAAAATGTACCTGCATGTAAATTATATTTCACATATAAAACAGTGGAGGCCGTGGCTGCTGACGGGCAGGGCAGGGGTAAAATAAACTTTGAAACAGTTCACCAGTCATCATTCAACTACTGAATTTTTGCAAATTGGGTTTCAGTGACTACATTTGATTTTGTGGAAATCTAAAGCATGCCTCCTGGATTTCTGAAAATTCCCAGAATTTTATTTTCTTCTTGGTTCCTCTAAGGGACATGTCTTGCTTTTCTCTAGCTGGTCCCTGGCAAGAAACACAACAGTACCTTTATATCTTCCCAAAAAATCCAATTACATAAAGCATTCCTAAGCAATATAGACCATCACGAGTTTTAGTGAAACTTACATAGGAAGAAGGAGAAGAGGTTTACACAGCAGCTAAAGAACTTATTCCAATAGATAATCTAATCTCTGCACTTGGTAGCCTCTTAGGCAGTGGATGATTTCTATCCAGACCTTTCATAGCACTGGGCCTGGAGGTGGGACAGATGTCCTTCTCCTGTTCCTCACTATTTACAGACCATTCTCCATAACTCCTACCTCTCATGCCCCTCCCCAGGTTTGTCTCTTACGCTATCAGGCTATACCACCCCTTTGCACCCCTTTGACATGGTTATTTACCGCCTTCAAACTCTCCCTTACTCATTCCTTGATGACTGGCTCACTGTCACTCTCACTGAAGACATTCCTATTGTAATTCTTGGGATTTTAAAATACACATGAAGAATCCTTCCAATTGGCTCCTAGATTCCTGACCTCCAATGATATTGTTCTCTATTCTATGTCAACCACTCTCTCCCACAGAGATACCCTAGAACTTGTTGTTCCTAATAATGGAAACAGCTCCATAATCTCATTATCATGCATCCTACTCTCTGACTACCTCTTTCCATCTTTTCAATTTTACTACCTTTCAGAATGTGACTCCAAAAATAATCCTTAGACTCCACTGGGAAATAAAAATCCATTAACTTTACCACTTTCTTATTATGCATTATCCCTCAGCAAATCCTAGTTTTCTCTTTACCCAGGTAAAATTCCATGGCCCGTGATTGAAAACATTCTCTTGCCCAAAGCCTCAACCTCCTTCCCATCTTAGTATTCACTTGATAAAGCCACCATCCTGTTAACAATTAAATTTAAGTTTAACCTATTCCTACATGACTGAAAGTGGCTGGAGAAAAACTCAACCATGATAACTTGTCTCACTTAATTTCAGGGCACCCTCCTCAGCTCTTAGAGTTGCCCAGCAATCTTGATATATTTCCCTGACACATTTCACTGTCCCGCTTTGCTAGATGATGATTCTATGCTTTCTTCTCTCTTCCTAGCTCTTGTACCTCTTCCTTTTCCTTGCCTCCTGCTCTGCAGATGACTTTGTTTCCCTTCCCTCCCCCACCCCCTTACAAGGGAAGCGATCACAAGAGGTCCATGGTCCCCACCATGGCTCTTCCTTTCTACCTACATCTGCCCTCCACACACTGGCCTTCTCTCTGTCACTATGAATAAGCTGTCATATCCCAGCAAAGTCAACAATCCCACTTCTACAACAAATCTCATCACCTTTAACCTACTAAGGCACAGAAAATTTCAGAAAACTATCTCCTCTCTATTTAACACCATCATTCCTTTCTCTCTCTACTGGATCTTTACCAATCAGCATGTATCTGTTCCCTTATATCTCTCATCTTGAAACAACAACAAAGAGATATTCTCAAAATCCCCTTCCCTTCAGCGATTGCAATATTTCCATCTTTCTTTTTATAGCAAAATGACTCATTTGTCTATTTTCACTGTCTCCAATTTCCCTCCTTTTCTTTTCTTTTGAAATCATTCTATTTATGTTTTATCCCTAACCCTTCATCATAACTGCTTATGTTAAGGTCTCTAATGGCCTCCCTTTGGCTAAAACTCATTTTATGCTGCTGCTTCCTTTTTGGTTTTCAGAACATCACTGTCTCTTGGTTTTCTTCCCACCTCACTAGCCATTCCTCCTTGGACTCCTTTCCTTTTTCTTCCATCTCTTCAACCTCTTAATGTTGGGAGTTCCCCAGAGTACCATCTTGGATTTGTTCTCTTTTTCATCTATACTTCCTCCCTTGGAAACATCATTTTATTCTCATGGTTTTCAAGACCATTTATACATTATTAATCCCATTTTTTAAAAATCTTCCATCTGACCCTCTTCTCTAAATGGCAGTCTTGGGGATATCTAACAGTCTACTTGGGGTTTCCACTTACATATATAATTTATATCTCAAAATTCACAAATTGAAAACTGACTATTCCTTCACCCCAGATCAGCTTCTCTAATGTTTCTCATTTCAGTTAAGACAACTCCATCTTCCAATTGCTCAAAACAAAAACCCTAGAATTTTAATGGATTTTTTCTCCCACTTAGTTCTTGTTTAGTTTCTTAGCAAATCGTTGGACCTCTAACTTCAAAATATATCCATAACGCTCCCCACCATATCCATTGCTTCCCAATTGGTCCAAGCTACCATCGAGTTTCACTTGTATCATTCAATAAACTTCTAGTTGGTCTCTTTACTTCCTTATTTTTTTTTTAAAGATTTTATTTAATTTATTTGACAGAGAGAGACAGCCAGCGAGAGAGGGAACACAAGCAGGGGGAGTGGGAGAGGAAGAAGCAGGCTCCCAGTGGAGGAGACTGATGTGGGGCTCGATCCCAGAAGGCCAGGATCACACCCTGAGCCGAAGGCAGACGCTTAACGATGGTGCCACCCAGGTGCCCCTGGTCTCTTTACTTCCATCCTTGCTTTGCTTTAGTTTATTCTCAACACAACATACAGAACAACTCCTAAAAATTTAATTTAGACTTTGTCACTCCTTTACTCCAAACCATCCATGGAATTACCTCCCAGTCAGAGAAAGTGCTCCTAAATGATCTGGACCCTCATTACCCCTCTGACTCCTTTGCTCTGCTCCAGCATTTCCAACCTCTTCAGCCTTCTCGTGCCTCCTGACAGACACCAGGCACATTCCATCTTCAGAACCTTTACCCGTCTGCCTTCCCTGACTGAAAGGCTCTTCCTCAGATACGGTCATCCTGTCTCCCTCACTCGCTCCATCTCTTTTCTAAAGCGTAATTTTTTCAGTGAGATCTTTCCTGAAAAACTTGTTTATATTTGCCACCCTTTACCCTATATTCCCTACCCTCCTCTGTGCTTAAATTTATCTCCTTAGCATTTTTCTTATACCTAATGCCCCAAACCGCCCTCTATCTATCTATCTATCTATCTATCTATCTATCTATCTATCTATCTATCTATCATCTATCTATCTATCTATCTGCCATTTATGTCTGTCTGTATGTATCTGCATCTTTCTGTCTAGTTTACTGTTTAACTTCCTCAGAAGAGTGAAAGTTCTTGAGGAGGGGTATTTATTTCATTGTTCATTTCTATGTAACCAAACCTAGAATAGTCCCTGGCTCATGTTGAAGTGTTCAATAACCCTTCATTAAAGAAGTAAAAGAAGATATCACTACAACACTTGTTGGCAGCCCTGTGCTGGGTCTCCCCAGCTCCTTGGCTCGCTGTTTCTATTCTACAGGCTCCTCCACTTCCCTTTGTCTTTTCTCTCTGGCCTTCCCTTCGCACATCATTTTCTCTACTTGCCTTAAGCAAAGCCGTTCAGAGATCATTTGCTGCTTGAGGATTCCCTTGTATTCTTACCCTCAATTCCATGTAGGTTTTTCAAGTACTTTTTCAAAGCAAATATTGTGATCTCCCCACGGAAGATAAAAGGTCTCTATTTTCTTTCATAATATGAGATATTAAATATAATTAGCTAATTAAGTAAATTTTAGTCAAACAATAGTGAGAAATAAGGATTATATTAATTTCCAGATTCCAGATTAGTCCTCTAAACAAGTTTCTCTCTCCAAAAGTCTTTCTATGGATGCATTTTAGAAAAGTATGAGATAGCTCCTCACAACATTTTATTTGTACTGTACTCCCAAACGTTTCTGGGAATAGCATATACGGTGTCATCATGTTGACCAATATTAACTAAGGTACATGGTACTTTAAAATAGGATAACTAGTGGAAGATGTTTCAAGAGAATATGGAGATCTATTTGTAGAGACTAGAT
Organism: Ursus arctos; assembly: GCF_023065955.2. NCBI lineage: Eukaryota > Metazoa > Chordata > Mammalia > Carnivora > Ursidae > Ursus > Ursus arctos. The sequence goes on from NW_026622775.1 coordinate 17,203,657, forward strand.
TATGCAAAATTATTATTAGAGAAATTTGAAGATAAGGCAGCACATAAATGAATTTAACAAATATTAAATTATGAGGTACTGTAAACATCACCCAAGTCAGAAACTTTAGGCAAGTGGAATACAAGACCAGAACAGAGGACCAGAATATAGACAAGAAATGTATCATTCGACATACAGATAAAATTCGAGCGATAAAAACAGTATTAACAGCACATATTTGAAAATTGGTTTGTAAAATCACGAATTCCAGGGAGCTTTAAAAATGATAACGTTATACAAGAAATGAATTTTCAATGAGTGCACCCTGTGCGGTGCGAATAAAGGACAGCTCTGCTTACCAGGATTTCCGAATTAAATGTCCATTTAATTGGTCTGATGAAAATATTTCTCACAGAATAACATTCACACCAGTTAAGAACAATGCAGAAGTAACATGGAAAGTCTGCAGCAAAAGCGACCGTGAAAGCACCAACCCAAGTGCGGGCCGCGTTATTACTGAGTCTTGCACACCGCGCCTGCGTCGTCGTTGTCGTCGTCGTCATCGTCATCGTCGTCATCGTCATCGTCATCATCATCGCTCTGCCCTCTGCCGACTGCTCTCCTCTGATCGTTCCGCCCTCATCCGCTCCTCCCTGTTCCTCTAGCAGCCGCACCTCACTCAGGTCTCACAGCTTTGTACCTGCTTTTTTTCTCTTTGCCAGGAATGTGCTTCACTTTTGTACCTGCTTTTGCCTTTGACTGGAAAGTTCTTTCCATAGACATTCAACATGACTGTCTCCATGACACGTTTCTCCACCACCCTAACTAAATTTCGTGGCTTTTATTCCTCTCTCTGATTTCTATTTCTCCTGAGTTCTTATTACAGTCTAACTTACTCTACATTTTACTTATTTATTTTGTTTTATACATTAGTATGAAAGCTTCATGGAGACAAATTTTAGTCTGTTTTACTCACTGATAATAGTGAACTGGCACGCAATAGTTGTTAATTAATATTTGTTAGATGAATAATCTAGTAAAGGTAAGTTTAATTTTTGCTGCTTTGTAGAACAATGTAAGAAGGGTTGAATTGACTGTTAGAAATTCTGGGTTTTAGTATCTGATTTTTCACTTACCGGCTCTGCTGATGAAGCTAAACACTTAATTTTCCACATCTATAAAATGAGGATGATAACATAACCGCGACTACCGCTACAATGTTGGGAGGAACAGATATATTTGTAAAGGAGTCCCATTACTGGCACTATTTAACCTACAGTTATTTGAATTAAATATCAGATTATAGCCTGGATTTGTATAGATATTTCCTACATATTATCCTGCGTAGGATACTTACATGTATTCCCCTCAAAATTGTCAGCTGTTGGTGAAGGCTTTCTAGTAAGGTGACATGTTTGCATTTTGGAGACTGTCTTCAAGATCAGCTGGCAAGTGCAATTTGTCTTTTGAGAGGGAGCCCTGGGCCACAGATCCCCCCGCAGCAGGGCTCTTCACCTGGGTCGATTTTGGCTCCCATTTGGCAATATCTGCAGATGTTTCCAATTGACAGGACCGGGTGGAGGTGGTAGTGTTACTCGCATCTAGTAAGTAGAGGCCAGGAATGCCGCTGACCATCCTACCACACATACAGTGGTCTCTGACAACAAATACTTAGCGAATCCAAAATTCTCTAAAGGCTTTTAGAGCTAGAAAATTTGCCACTCTCAGAATCATCTCCCTGGATGAGTCACATGGTGAATTTCTTTGATGGAAAGTTTTCGCAGTGATCATTTGGGAGCCTCTGGGAAGTAGGAGTGTGTCAAGGAGTGCATAGGCACTAGTAAGTAAGAAGGAAACAAACCCCCAAACCTCTGCATATTCAAGCTAAGACAATAAAAAAATCAGTAAATACTATATGGTCACGTATCTGTTTTAAGGGCTACAGAAAGGATCACATGATTATACAGTGTAAGAAAAACGGCTTTGACCTCAAGTCTTCTTCAAAGGCTAAAATGTGAAGAGAAAGCAATGGTAATTGTCAGTCTTTTAAATGGGAATTGTGGGGGTTAAGATCTTTATTTGAGCATATTTTTCATCATTAAAATTACATTTCTAGACTGCTACAAATGAATTTTCTGAAAAGAGAGAAGAGTGATAATTATTCCAGTGGTCTCAACTCTGTTCTTTTATCAGAGTAACAATTCTCTAAATGTCCTAATAGGAAATTGGATTCAATTCTGAACCAGAATAAATATGGCAGGAAAATTTAGATGGAAAATCAGGCAATCTGAATTATATAAATAAATATTTGTACACTAATCTGTAAACAATTGTAGCAACAATGCACTTAAACAGAGCTAACCTTATTGCACAGTGATTCTTGGTAAGAAGGGGCCTTTTCTTTATAGAAACCCAAACCGCAAGAATTCCCAGTTCCAAATTCTTTCTTTCTTTTGTGGCTAATACTGATTGAAGAAGCCCAAGGAATGCAGAAAATGGTATTTCCTGAATAGGCTTATTTCTTTTTTATTTTAAAGGAGCATTTATTTTTTATGTAGATACATATCTGAAAGATAAGGATAAAGAGTTTTAAAAATGTGTTATTAACAGCAAATGTGACTTTTTGCCTCTGATTTCAAACAGAAGGTGCAGATGAATGACACCCAAATAAACTAGTGTTAAATTCGAGGATGTGTTCTATGGATGTGTTTTGAAAGATTGTTCTTTACATTCCTTTTTATATGACTTCTATACATGACGTTTTTCATACTACAATACACACAGGCTGAATTTGCTCTCCTTCATACTTACCTAAGGATTTATTGTGCTTGACTATGTAACATTAAAAGACATTGCTCTTTCTTCTTCCCGTGTTTAGAATGTAGTTCATGAATATTTAATTCATGGCAACACTCAAGGGATCTTAGGCTCATTTAGAAAAGACTGAATCTCATAAATGTATTAATATCTAGTGAATGTGCCTTATCACAGCATGTCTGGGTTTTTGCTGTTCGTTTCCTTGTGATAAGATTCCTGGGCAGAGCAAGTCTTCGGAAGTAAGCCCACAGGGCTGCCTGGCAAGTTTATTTTGGGAAGGAAATAATCAATTTAGAGCTATTACTGCAAGAGTCCTTATCGAGCTCATTTCCTCATCTAATGCTTCACAAGCTAATATTACATGTTTAGTAGCAACTTCAAAGGAACAGAACTGTGCTTTGGTAGGTTTTATTAATGTGAAATTTCTCTGAGGGCACCAAGTGTTTGCCATTAACATGACTACACTCCACAGACTCGCAAACATAGGTCATAAAAGCTGTACCGGAGCCCCGCGCCGCTGCAGTCACGTGACTCTCTTACTGTCGATTACAGGGGCTGGGGGGGGGGGGGGCTGCTATTGTGCTCACAGTCTTGACTTTTCTGCACTTCCTCTTCCCCATTCCGTTCAAGGTAGTGAAAATAGTGATTTAGCCTAAGAGCAATGCGGCCAAAACAACGTACAGAGAGGGTCCTGTCCCCACTCAGGTAGCAACAATGGGATAATGGCCTACATTTCAACGTATCCTGTACATTGCTTTGGCGTTTTGTTTTTCGTTTCTAGACGGTCCATTGAAATGTAGGCCAGGATCCACACAGAGAGACATTTAGTGTTCCTGAGTAGAATCGCAGAAAAGAAACTATTTAGACATGGTATGTGAGACCCTTGAAGGAAGGCAGAAAGAGGTCGCCTCAAGGCCAGAGCGGGGATTTCTACTGAAATTTCGTGAGTAGGAGCAAGAGGGATTATACTTCTGCCAAAGCAAGGTGTCTTGGTGCCCACTTCTAGACACTGCAGCATGGTTACCTTTTGACCATACGGATGAGACTATTCTCTTCCTTTGCTCCGTGTTTGACTGGACTCCCCGGGCGGTCGTTTTCTCCGCCAGCCAGTACCACCCCCCGCAGGGCAGGAGTAGGGAGAGCATTTTGCTGTCTTGTCTCATGGAATTGCCCACTTGAACACGATTCCTTTTCCACCTCGAAATACCACCATTCCGTTCTCTTGCCGCCCCCTCAAGAAGCCTTCTTTGTCATCGATCGGCTAAACCAGTTCCAGAAGAGCCATGGAAGCAGGGCCTGTTCTCAGGGCCGGGTAGGCGGTGTGGACGCTCGCTGCAAATGAGCTGCAGCTGCGCGTTAGGGCGGGTTGAGGGGCCCGAGCGAGAAAACCAAAACATCCCCTGGAATTTGGCTAGTGTTTTAGGAAAAATAGGATAAAAATACGGAAATTATAGGAAAATCATTAGCAGTTGTTTGGTCACTTTTTCTGTGTCAATAGACTTTTGTTTAATATTTCAGATATTTGAGCAGTACTGTAAGGGCTTTTGTTTAGTTTCCTTCATATTAAAAATAGCAAGTTGAGCCGCCAGCTTTTCAGAGCAGGGTTGTAAATTAGGAAAAGAAGAGAGAAGAAAATGATATGGAACCTCTAAGTTAAATAAACCCTCTTATCCAAGCTAAGTTTCGAAAGGGGAACAGATAACATCATAAGGGAGACTTTTTTTTTTGGTCCCCCCGTTAGCTATCAAAATATCTCTATAATGAATATTTGTTTAGAACTCAGAACCTTATTAATAGGGGACTATTTTCAGAGAGGGATCTTCTTTCTGATTCGAACAAAAATGGCAAGACCCTAACCAAAACCTATGACAAGAAATTAAAGACAGACAAGCATTTTTTTGAACAAATTATTATTTTATATTTTCATACAATCCTTTGAAGGAGGTGTTTTTTGGCATCACTATTCTGAAACTCAGATGCCATAGATCTGTTGTATTTCATAAACCAGGTCAATTTTTAAAGAGAAAATATCCCAAATAAACTTGTTTTTAAAATTTTTCCTTTTCCTATAACTTTTTTCATTTTGCTACACTCAATTCTAATGCAATATTTGATTTAGCACAGACAAGCATTTAGCTTATTTAAGTTTATTTAAGCTTTATTTAAGTTTATTTCAGTTTACTAATGACTTGACTTAATAATTCCATATTTCATGGTGTTCTGTCAAATGGCTCACAGCATCCGCGTACTCTGCCGCCTGAGCTGGGACTCGAGTGCGTACACTTCTCCTCAGGCCCTCTATTTCTTGAGCTGCATGAGATCTTAATCTCATGGAGTTTATAAAGAAGTAATGAACTTAAATCACAAACCTAAAAACCTCTAGAAACAGGCAGAGGACAGTTTAAAAAGAATCACTTGCCCACGAGTTTAGGTTTGATGCTGAACGTTCCCCCATTTTTTCCCCAAAGTTTTTGACTTCCCCTAGAGTTTCCTTTAAATCTTAGCATCACCACCACTCATGAGCTCTTCCCTTCTTATGGTTATTTTTAAAAACACGCAGTTAGTTTTACATCTTGTTTTTTGTTTTTCTTATTCCACTTCTTCCTCTTCTCCATTTTTATCCACGACTCTTTTTCTCTTGGAGCTGATGAAATGCCTATAACTCTTACCCTATCCTGTCATGGAACGGCACGTTTATTCCCATCAGGTGCCTCCGCGGGTGTTGGCTACAGGAGAGAGGATGTACGATTTCTACCAAATATGGAAGAAGTCAGTGTTTTGTTTTGTTTTTTCAGAAGTCAGTGTTTTTTTCACTTTCTGAATTTGTAAATTCCATTGTAGGATATATTAAGCTACTATAGAAATTGCCTTTTTTGTGGGTAAAAAATGGCCAAATACTGCCAATTGCATCAGATTTATGAGTTTGAATGTCACAGCTGCCGTGACATTATCAGAGATGCTATTCTGATTTCCATTGTTTTTCATTACAGTAAACCCCAAAATATAAACATCTATTTTATGTTTATATTTAGAATTCTCCCCATCCCAGCTTCCTGGGAAAACCACACTAAATATAATTAACATCATTTTAGATGTTGAATTCCCTGATGCATCATTTCACAATTACATATGGTTTTTCTAAAACTTCAATTGCTTTCAGTTGTTACTGTAAATGGATGGAAATTTATACTATAACTTGCTGATTTTAGTTCAGTACCACAAATACTTGAGAAAAAACTTGTACATATTTTACAACGAGATACCCGTGAATGCTTTAGCGTCATAGACTGGCCTGTCTGATGATACCACTTTTCAGCAACCTAATGAGCAAAATGCAATTTTCTCTCCTGTAGTTCTGATGATTCATAGGTCCCTTCCTGTCTCTGGATCAAGACCATATTTTACCAGGAGTCCTGTTACACCTTCCCTGTTCACTTGAGAATTGCTTCCAGCAATGTTCTTTTTCCTGTTAACACCTGTACCAAGCTGTTGAGGAAATAGTTTTCAAAGCATGCCTTGAAAAAGAGATTCTTGTCTCTTTACCTTAATGGAGGGAACATTTCATCCAAACAGAAAAGACACTGCTTATAAAGTCAAACTTACTCATAGTTTTATCTATGTATTTAATTTTAGTTATGTTAGTAAGACTACTTAAGATAGTGAAAAATTTCCATCCACATAGCACACTGAAAATAGAACCCATGTCTCAATATATCTTATTTCTATATCATTTATCATAATATATTCATGAGTCCATATATTTTCCACACTTGAAGGAAAAGAAATATAACTTATAGTATTTTTTGCATTGGTACCCAATCTTTGTTGTGGCTACATTATTATGAATAACTCATCTTTGGAATAGTCGAAAGTAGTTTTGAGTGTATGCTAGATCCACCCATCCATCCATCTGTCCTGTCCATCCATCCCTCACTGTGTATATTCTCTATGTGGAGATATCTGAGACTTGAGGATCTGGAGATAACACATCACATTTTCTGCAGAACTAAAGACAAGGCAGAGAGTTTGGCATTAGACAGGGAAATGGACGCTGGAGTAAAATTCTACATTGGTCTCTTGAAGGATGTGGTCATTAAAACTCGGGAAAGAGGAAACAGAATAAAACACACCATTTGTTGAAAGAAAGCCCACTTAAAAACAAAAATTACTGCAGTTTTACTTCTACAAACAGATGTGAAATGCATCGCAAAGGAACTCAATAATCATGTCGCTCCAGAAATCACCAGTGTGCAACACAGAAGCCCTCTGACATTTGTTTCTGCTTTTCTAATAGGAAATAAATCTTAGTAACAGCTGAGAGATAACGGAAGGATTATCAGAGGAGGCTAAGTACCCAAATCAAGATCTATAGAATGAAAAAACAAATACATGAAAAAAAAAAGTATTTTTCCTAAAGGAAAAAGAGAGAAGACAGATGGCAAGAGAAACACACATTTTAAAATGACAATAAATATGAAATTGATTCAAGAAGGAAAAATATAGGATTTGGACTTAGAACTGGGTAAGAATCTCTAGTTCTGTCTCCCTTTGTACACTCAGTAAATTATTTAAATACATTCTAACATACATTTTTTTTTCAATTATCAAGTGAACCTAAACATTTTCTTGAGAATTAAATGGGATAATGTATGAAAAATAATTAAAATTTTGTCTGGAAAGGCACTCAATATTTATTAGATTCCTTCCTCACATTACTTTTGGCTCACATGTCAGGACTCCTAGTAAGTTCTACTCAGTGTGGTTGGGCACATGGTAGCCTATGAAGTACACTTTATAAAATTATTGAATCCTCAGGTTTGGATTGCTATCTAAGTTCAAACTTTTGAAGACAAATTCAAGTACACCAACTTCCTTTCCCAACTTCTTTTCAGTCAGCCTTCCCAGTGAAGGCTGTGTATGTGTATGTCGGGTGAAGGGGAGGAATCCCAAGTATTATCTGTTCTTTTCCACAAATCTGCGTTCTTCATATTGTTCAGACTGGAAAAGAGGCAAGAGGAGGAATCTGAGATAATTCTTGCTTAAAATCTCAAATAGAGGCTTGCTAGGGAACAGCTGAGACAGTAATGGCTTCCCTTGAACTCTTGGCTCTGAAGCTGAGTCAGAGAGAGCAGAATAGCAGCTTTAGAATCCATGGTTTCCACTTGTCTCCACTTGCTCTTTCCTTTACATCCCAGTTCATCTCTGGCTGTGTACTGCGATGCCTTCCCTGATCACACCAGGGGAGGTATCCCTATTTTTTCCCAACTTAAATGTGACCTACTGTGACAACACGTATTTGTTACTTTAAAAGTGACTTAAATTGTCTATTACATTTTATGTTTATACGAATTATTTTCCTAAATAAGCAGAAAGGATATCTTCTCAGGCTTTACCCACACAGTATTCTGTATGTTGTGTGAAAATATAAATATTATGTACATAGGCTCTTTACTCATTCTAACTTGATGATATAAATTTAGGAATCTTTTTCTCATTTTCAATTTAGGTTGGGTTTTCTTTCTTGATCACATTTGGCATTTTATTAGTTTAATTTAAAGATTCAACACTTTATATACATTTCTGCTTTACAATTTATCAGTATTTTCTTTATTATTTCTATTGTTTCCTACTTCTCTGGAGATTGCTTATGATTATTTTAAAAATTTCTAAAATTGAATGCTAATTTATTTGCATTCATTCTTTCTCTTTTAAGCATGAAAGATTTTTAAACTATGTCTTTGTCTCTAAAATCACCTGGACCCTGTCTCCTCAAGTTTCCTAAAAGTATTCTCACTTTTATTATGTTTTAGCTTTAGTTTTATCCTTTATTGCGTTGTGGCCAGAGGAGAAAAACTGCGAATTTCACTTCAGACCATTTATTTGAGATGTTTCTTCTGTCCCGCACATGTAGTCCCTATTTGTAGCATACATTTTCCATATTCACCAGATTCTTGGCATTCTTATTTCCAATATTTATAGTATTGACATTTACGAGTGACCCTTAGGTTACATAACATAATTTTTTTCGGTTTTCCTGAGGCATGAATTTGAACTTCATGTGTCGTAAAACTAGAGGACAGAGAAAGGGTAACTAGGAAGTCAATAGACCTAGTTGTCCACTGACTATTCTCTTTCATTCTTGATTTTTGAATTTGGCCTTAAATTCTACTTTGACTTAATACTGTCTCTCAGTACTCTTGTTTTTATTTATTTATTTAAGATTTTATTTATTTATAAGAGAGAGAGACAGCACGGGGAGGAGCAGAGTTAGAGGGGCAAGTAGACTCCGCACTGAGCATGGAGCCTGATGCGGGGCTGATCTCAGAACCCTGAATAAATAAATATGTATAAAATTAAATATTTTAGTTATTTCCCAGAGAGAGAGAGAGAGAGAGAGAGAACAAGCAGGGGGAGCAGCAGGCAGAGGGAGAAGCAGGCTCCCTGCTGAGCAAGGACCCTGATGCGGGACTCCATCCCAGGATCCTGGGATCATGACCTGAGCTGAAGGCAGACACTTACCCAATGAGCCACCCAGGCACCCCAATTCTTTTCATTTTTTAAATGTGAAATTGGGATGCATCTTAGAATCCAGGGTTCTTAAAATTGAGTCCTCTGAAGAGGATTGCGTTTGCTTCTGCCGGTCATCTGAGGTCCTACTAACCTGAAATTACTCCAGGTTAAATGGTCTAGGTTAAAACTCTTCTGTTTTTGAACTGCATTGATAATGTGAATTCACTCCAAAACCTGTGCGAATATCAGCTTATGGTTTGAATTCCAGGGGGGAGATTATTTTTCTCTCTTCAAGTAGTGTCAAGTTTAAGACAAGCTAGTTTCCCTCCTATCTCTCCACATGGTGGGTTTTCATTTACTTTTAGTGAGGATGGAGCAGTTTGGTGACTCAGTATATGTGTGTGTGTTATCAGTTAGATTCTCAGTCTCCATTGTTTGTCCTTCCTCCTTATATAAATTGCAAATTGTGATTGACAGTTTCTTAAATTCGATGAAATGTGCTATGTTAAGAAATTTCATTCAATGGGAAGATTTGTGTTTTCTTCTGTGTTTTTGTGGTCTTTGGGGATCAAAAGCTTCTGCCAAATTGTTGGTTAAAAGAGAGATAGCAGGCGTCATTGCAGCCATTCACATTAAGACCATTCTTCCTCCTCCACCATTTAATCTCAGATATAGGCCATCACTAATATGAATTGCATCAATAACAGAGAGGAATATCAACTTTCACTTGCTTGAACGTCAGCACGTATGACAAGAGTGTAGCTTTGCCATGCAATCTGGACTGGTTGCTCCCTTTATAAGCAACCAGGGCATTCCCTTCCGTCACCTCTCTTCTTGTGTTGGACCACGTTGACTATTGCTCATGTATTCTCTTTCATGGTCAACTTCATTTCGGTAGAGCATCTCGCCAATGTTTCCTGGGAGCAGAAGGTGAGAGATAACCTTTCAAAGGTAACTTATGTCTCAAAATGTCTTTATTCCAATCTTCCTATATTGTTGTTTTGGATGAGTACAGGATTCTGGATTGGAAATAATTTTTCTTCAGTATTTTGAAAGAATTGCTGTGTGTCGTTAGTTCCCACTGGTGATGTTAGAGGGTAGAAGCCATTATCATTCCTAATTCTTTGTATTCAACTTGCTTTTTGTTTGCTTTTGTTGTTGTTGTTGTTTTACTTTTTATTCTAGAAGCTATTAAGTTTTTCTCTTTGCATTTTTGTACAATATTACAGCAATGTGCTTTACTGTGGGTCTGCTTGCTTACATTGTGCTGGGCACTAAGTGGACTTTTCCATTTAGAAACTCATGTCTTTGAATACTGTGGCATTATCCTAAAAGATTTTATTAATGATTTTTCTCCCCCTTATCACTCCATTTCTCTACATTCCTTTGCTCTCTTTGCAACCCTTATTATTCAGGTGTTGAACCTCCTGGGATGGTCTTCCAGTTTTCTTATCTTCATCTCCTATTTTTCATCTTTGTGTTCTTTTGCTCTATATGCTGGGCTAATTTCCTTAACTTTATGCTCTTTGTTTATTTTTAAATTTTAAAATTTATTTTGTTTTGTTTATATATTTTATTTCAAAATATTTTTCCTATGGTGCTTTACAATTTAAGAGCTTGTTTTTGTTCTCTAAGTATTTTTTTCTTGGAGGATGTACATCTTGCTTCATGGATATAATTTATTGTCTTATCTCTCTGCTGATATCAATGATTATTCCTTTTTAACATACTATCTTTTAAAAATATGTCTGCTTAGTTTCTATTCATTCCAAATTTCTTTTACTCTTTTGGTTGGTTTGGTCTCTGCCTCATATAGGAGAAGATTTTCTCAGATGGCAGTCCTGGGATCTCTGGCTGTGACCAAGAAAAGAGGAGTAAAAAGTGATTGGAAATAGTAGACATATGGATGAGACTGACAGCTTCAAACTTCATTGCAGGGTGACCTAGGAGAGCTAAGGATAGTTTGCATGTCATGTTATTCCATATTTTCATTAGGTACTCAATGCCTGGAATATTCCTTTCCAGCTAATTTCTCTTTTACCTTCTCCAGACAACAAAACTTGGGATTTCTTGGGGTGCCTGGGTGGCTCAGCTGGTTAAGCATCTGCCTTCAGCTCAGGTCATGATCTCAGGGTCCTGAAATCAAACCCTGGCTTTGGGCTCCTTGCTCAGCAGGAATTCTGCTCCTCCCTCTCCCTTTGCCCTTCTGCCCTGCTCATGCTCTGTCTCTCTCAAATGAATAAATTAAAAAATCTTAAAAAAAAAAAAAGAAACAAGATTTCTTCAGGGATGCAGAAAGACTACCACCTAAAGTGATGGAGTAAGAGAAAGTATCTCAGGCTTTAGGGATCTAACTACTCCTTAAGCACCTTTCTTCCATCTCTCACCTTATTTTAACACCACACCCTTCTCTCCAATTCTGCCACATCTTGAGGCTTTGGGAGATTTTCCAGTTTAAATTGGATTGTTCTTCAGATAAATTGCATGACTCCCCACCAACTTTTGTTTCTTTATTGATAGCTTATAATTTTATTTCCTCTAGATGCTTGAGAATTTTTCTCTTAATCTTCGAAATTAAAACTTTTTTTCTCTATATTTCTCTATATTTTAGAAGGACTTTTCAATTTTGTCTTCTATGTCATTAATTCAATTTTTTACAAAACAAATTTGTCTCCAACATATATTTTACTTGAATATTGCATTTTTTTGGATTTTTTCCACCTTTAGAGAGATACAGTTGACATACAACATTGTATAAGTTTAAGGCGTACAATGTGTTGATTTGTCACACTTATATATTTCAAAATGATTACTATTATAGCATTAGCTAACACCTGCATCACTTCACATAATTACTGTTTTGTTTTTATGCTGAGAACATTTAAGATTTGCTCTCAGCAACTTTAAAGTATATAACACAGTATTATTAGTGATAATCACTATGCTGTACAGTAGATCCCCAGAACTTAGTCATCTTAAAGCTGCAAGTTTGTATTCTATGACCAACATCTTCCTTTTCCCCACCCCACCCCCTATAACCCCTGATAAGCATCATTCTAGTCTGTTTCTATGAGTTTGGCTTCTTTGGATTCCACACGTAAGTGATATCATACAGTAATTGTCTTTATCTGACTTATTTCACTTAGCATTATAGTTTCAAGTTTCACCCATTTTGTCACAAAATGCAGGATTTCCTTCCTTTTTAAGGCTGAATAATATCCCATATATACACACATACATACATATACGTTTTGTATATGTTATCTCTTCATCCATTAATGGACACTTAGCTTGTTTCCACAGCTTGGCTGTAGTGAATAATGCTGCAATGAATATGGGAATGCAGAAATCGCTTTGAGATCCTGTTTTCATTTCCTTTGGATAAATACCCAGAAATGGGAATCTTGGATCATATGATGGTTCTATTTTTAATTTTTTGAGGAACCATCATATTGTTTTCCATAGCGAGATACCCCTTACCTTCCTACCAACAGTGCATAGGAGTTCCCTTTTCTCCACATCCTTGACAACTTGTTATCTCCTGTCGTTCTTATGATAGCCATCCCAACGGGTGTGAAGTGATAGTTCCTTGTGGTTTTGATTTGCATTTTCTCAATGATGAGTGACATTGAGCACCCTTTGATGTACCTCTTGGCCATTTGTATGTCTTCTGTAGAAAAATGTCTATTCACTATGGACTCTGAGAAACAAACTGAGGGCTTCAGAGGGGAGGGGGTGGGGGAATGGGATAGACCGGTGATGGGTGGTAAGGAGGGCACGTATTGCACGGTGCACTGGGTGTTATACGCAACTAATGAATCATCGAACTTTACATCAGAAACCAGGGATGTACTGTATGGTGACTAACATAATATAATAAAAAATATTATTATAAAAAAAAAAAGAAAAATGTCTATTCAGGTCCTGTCCTTATTTTTTAGATCAGTTTGTTTGTTTGTTTGTTTGTTTATTTATTTTGCCATTGCGTTGTATGACATCTTTATATATTTTGGATATGAACCCTTTATCAGATATATGATTTGCACATGTTTTCTCCCATTCCATAGGCTGCCTGTTCATTTTGTTGATGATTTCCTTTTCTCTATAGAAGCTTTTAAGTTTGATGTAGTCCCACTTATTTATTTTTGCTTTTGTTGTCTTTGCTTTTGGTGTCATATCTAAAAATCACTGCCAAAACTGATGTCACGGAACTCACCCCTTACATTTTCTTCTAGAAGTTTAGCGGTTTTCGGTCATATGCTCAAGTCTTTAATACATTTTGAGTTGATTTTTGTGTGTGATGTATGATAGAAGTCCCATTTCATTCTGCATGTGTTCAGTTTTCCCACCACTATTTATTGAAGGGGCTATCCTTTCTCATTTTGAATATTGCATTTTTTGTTTCTTTGTGATCTCTTCTCACCTCATTCTCTCATTTAATCTCTCTTAATTTCTTTTTAATCTCTTCTTTTTGAACGTATTGTCATTTCCATCTCAGGGGGCCATATAATTATTGTTCACTCTAGTTCTATCAAGCTTACCATGGGTAGAAATTCCTCTTATATTCTGGCAAATATTTGATTGTTACTCCTAGGTTTGATTAATTCCTGTAATTTCATAGTATATAAAGATAATTTAGTAAGAACTCTGGAGATGCTTTACAGGACTTGACAAATAAATTCTATATTAAATTGGTAATTAGGTTTTTTGCACATATAAGTTAGCAAAATTGAGTACTTTTTACTTGATTCCATCACCACTTCATGCCCCTAACAAGAATGTATCTCTCATGGTAGTAGACTCAGGAGATGTACTGGCATAGCATCAAAATAAAGCTCAATTAGGAGGCTTGTCAACATGCCAGAAGTAACTAACGACGTACAGCATAGTCTCAGATGTTCTCAACTCCTTTGTACCAGTGCTATGGAATCACTGAATTGTTGAAAAGCAGACTTTGAGGTGCACCATTGTTTTATTAAAATATAAACCGAGGTTAAAAGTTTAAAAGAAGGATAAAAAGAAGGTCTTTTAGCTAGTTTGGTAGGGAAGAGACTAGAAGTTTGAGTTTTTTCTGTCTAATATTCATCTCATGATGAGTGGTATTCTTATAGAGTGGGAAGCAGAGGATGGAAAGCCTTGCTTGTGGTTTCTTTGTAATTAAAGCAGAGACTTACTCATTAACTAACTCAGCATGGGATTCTCTTTTCAAGGGGATGACTAGAGGATGACAGAGTCCAGGGCTTGACACACCTTTACTGAAGCGTTAAAACCTAAGGGCTTTAGGGGTGCCTGGGTGGCTCAGCCAGTTTAGAGACCAACTCTTGGCTTTGGCTCAGGTCATGATCTCAGCGTTGTGAGATGAGCCCCACTTTGGGCTCCCTGCTCAGAGGGGATTCTGCTTGAGGTTCTTTCCCTCTCCCTCTGCCCCTCCCCCGGATCTCTCTCTAAAATAAAAATTAAAACAAAACAAAAAACCCTGAGGGCTTTGAACCATTTTCCGGTGGGGACCAGTCTAAGGCAATTCAGGGAATGTATGGTACAAGTCTAGGAAAAACAGTTATGAGGCTTAGCTTATGATTATCCATGCAGAGACAAATGTTGAAAAATTATCTTGTGCTCCCTTTGGCAGCACATTTATTAAAATTGGAAAAATACAGAGTTTAGCATGACCCTGTGCAAGGAGAACAGGCAAATTCATGAAGTGTTCCATATTTTTTAAAAAGAAAGAAGGAGAAGAAATATTATCTTGTATCTTTCTCCCTTTCCCTGTTAGTCTGCTGTCCAATGAACATATTCAGAGCCCTGTAAATAAAATCCCACTCGGCTCAAAACAAGGTGAGTCTTCCTGTCTGACCCCAGTTCCTAAATTCTCAGTGGAGCGTCAGTGTATTGTTTGTGAAAGAAAGTCAGTTCTACTTTATCCTGATTTCCCTTTGAATAAACTTCAGAATCACCAAAGCAAACCTAATGATAATTTTGCAATAGATCAGTCATAGAGCTTTGCTGAGGGGAAGGTCTAAAAATCAAATGCAGCCGACTTGATTTGTGCCCTGGTTTGTTTTAGACATCATGGCCATCTGCTCATCACTTGCATGGATTGGAAATAAGAACTGATTTCTCTTTCGGGGCGGGGGGTGGGAGGAAGCAATTAGATTGTATAATTTAGGGAAAGGAGGTAGAATAAGGAACTATCAGAGAACAGAACTGAAAGATAGGAATTTTAGCATTTCTGTTGCTGTTGTTTGTTTACTTGAATCTTGAGGCCACTTGACTTGGATGGGGATATTTAAAGCTTCGAAAACCCACAGAATAAATTTGGCAAATATAATTTTTAAGTAAAATCGTTTAACTTGTTCTCTTTTCCTCCACATATTATATTCCAGGGTACCCAGATTCTTAAGGCTTTGCTTATAAAGCCATTCAGAGGTCTCTGGATTACAATAGGACGAATTTTGATTCCATTTCATTCATAGTTTTTAATTAAAAATATGCATTCTTGCATTCATTTTAACAAATATATATCTTGATGGAGTACCTCAACATAGGGGCAATGCACTTTGCTTGGCATACAAATCTAACTACTACACGGCTCCTACCCTCAACAACTTTACAGTCTAGTTCGGGAGACAACAGAAGAAAAAATGTGGGAGTAAAATATGGAACATACAGAGGTTTATCTGTATGTCACAGGAATTACAGCTTCAATTGTACATCACAGAAAGTGGTGTAAGTGCCAAATGGCTTTTATTGGCTCATATAAATGAAATGTTCAGGGGTAGGTCTTTTATCATGTGCAAAATACATGCCCATGGGTCCTCATCTTCAGGCCTATCAGAGTAGTCCTGACTTGGCCAGGCTCACATCATTATCACAGCCTGTCTATAGGAAAATAGAGACTCTGTTTTCCCCTATTGCCAAAACCGGAGTTTATTTCTTTTCTCCCTCCCTCTCTCTCTCTCTCTCTCTCTCTTTTTTAGAGAGAGGGAGAGAGTGGTGGGAAGTGTCAGAGGGAGAGAGAGAATCTTAAGCAGACTCCATGCCCAGGGCGGAGACCGACGTGGGGCTCAATCTCACAGCCCTGAAATCATGACCTGAGCCAAAATCAAGAGTCAGACACCAAAACCAGAATTTAATTTCATCATCAAATTGGTCTGATTGTTTTGTGAATGGCTCCCTTCATCTAGAGCTTCATATGCAAGCCCAGGCACACTGGATACTCTAGTAATACTGGTATGCCTTGAGTAAGTCGTACATGTGCTGAGATAGTGAATCTCTTCTGCCTTGAAGTGCAGCCTGGCAGACACGGGGCCGGTCATCTCCGGCTTAGAGCAGCTCCATTCTTTTATGTCAGTGTGGTATTCTAATAACATTTTGTATTTGTTTTTGTGGCCCATACCATGGACAAAGATTGGGAAGTGCTGCCCTAACTCATTTCAATCACTGGAGAGCTACAGCACTTTGTTCAGCCCATCCTTGAAACTCGATGGTGTCAATTTAATGCGAATTCTGTGGCTAGAGAGTGGGGGGAAGGGGTGTGATTCCTCTGGGACATTTGAGAGGTTGTTAGCAGAGTTAGGGAGCATAAAATAATGAATGGCCTCTCAATACAATGGTAGAGGTCTGATTCTATGTGTCATTGTCAGGAAATTGGAACTTTTCTTGGGCTTTAGAAATAAAATACAGAGTTTACGTTTGAGATGTTTCTCAATGCATACCTTGGCAAAATATTTGGAAGAGTGCTGCTGCCTTTCTACATTGTAATAGTTAAGTCTTAGCATAGTCTTCTAGAAAAATACTAGTTTTTAACTTGCAAAGAAATAAACAATTTGCATTAGTTAAAAAATACAAAGGGGGAAGATTAGGAGGGGGAGGGCTTGAAGCAGAATCTTTCAACAAAAGGCCACCCTTGTGTGCAGTCCTCTGCTCCACAGGCTTGACAAGTACCTGGTGACTTCTGCACGGCCATCATTTATAGGCCTGGGACATGCTTTTAACTGTCTGGGGGACTGCTAAGAAACCTGTTCTTTAGGGTTATTGCAAATAAGAAGATCTGATTAGCCAATTATTCCTTTGTCTGAAAGAGGCCATTAAATTTGATGAAGGAAGCTGTCAATGCATTAAAAGGTATGGCTGAGTGAAAGGTGAGAACAGATGCTGACAAGTATGGTAAACATGAGACACACCTGACAAGACACAGGACAAGCTGAGCAAAGGGCTCATAAAGCTGATTTTGCAGGAGGACAGTAAAATCCTTCCTTTCAAGTGGTTTGACTTTTTACTAAGCATTTATATGGAGACAGGGTCTACTAAGGAAAGTGGACTGCATGTTTGTACTGGATTTTGCAGACATCAGTCTTGTATAATCATTCTTTATTATAGTACTAAATCTATTAAATTCTTATGGTCTTCTTCCTTTACATAAACATTTTCTCTTACTAAAAACAGATATTTGCTCTTTCTCGAGCACAATAATTGTTTTTGACAGTTACTCTTCCATATCTCTTTTAAAAGTCACGAAGAATTGGGTTTCTGCTGTAGTGACGGTTGACATAAGGTAATGATTTAGAAATAATTACAAAGAGAAAGTGGCCTGAGGAAGACCCAACAACTTCCCTTTCTACTAAGAAATTTTATAGCTACTGCTTTATAACTCTAGTTATAGATGATTTCATCCCATAACCGCTATAGTAATAGTCATTATTAATATAAAGGCCTCAAAAGGATTAGAGATTTATTTTGTTTTTAAATAAGCATCGAGACATTTGGATGTTTATTCAAGGGTTATCTGAACCTCATTGGTCTGGAAAACGTTTTAATTCGTGAACATTTGGTAGCTTCTTGCAAGATTTGCAGTTTTGGGTCATTTTGGGAGACTTTGGGTCGCTTTGGAAGTCGGACTTCTCGGTAATTTTTCCTAGTAGTCTGATACTCTCTCATCGTGCTGTCTAATGAGACATCTACACATTTATTGGTGAAGACTGTGGTCAAATGTTGAGTTTTGCCTTGTGGCTTGGCCATCAGCGCTACCGGGCAAGGGCTGCTCTCTAATTCGTACTCCTTTATTAGCAATGTCATGTTAGCTACTGAAACAAATAAAGCCCAGATTCTCTGTGGCTTAGCATAATAGACATTTATTTCTCACTCCTATCAGGGCGAAGTGGCAGCACAGGCTCTCCTCCCTGCAGCATGTAGGGACCAGGCTTAGGAAACGCTTGGCATCTGTGACTCTTAGCCTCAAATCCAGCCTGCAGGCAGGAGAAGGGAGAGTGGAGAATCTCATGACAGAAATGTTAAAACATACATCACTCTGGCTCACTTTCTACTTGCCAAAACGGAGTCTCAGGGTCCACCAAAGATAAAGGTGTTGGCAAATGTAATTCCGTACTGGAGAGCTGCTTCTCACTGACAACAGCACACGAGGGAAGAAAATCCCAGACATTTGGTGACAAGAGCAGCTTCTCCCAACCTCCGCAGGACACTGGGCTCTGTAGTGGCAAGTGTTTATGGTGTGTGCGTCTGAATGACCAAAGGCCTTGGGAATCAACCTTCTCCACCTTTCAGCGGACCTTCAGTTTGGAAAGTCAGAGAAAGTCCCCTCTCATTTTTTTTTTTTAATTTAAATTCCAGTTAGTTAACATACAGTGTTATATTAGTTTCAGGTGTACGATATAGCGGTTCAACACTTCCATACACCACCCGGTGCTCGTCACAAGTGCTCCTTAGTCCCTATCACCCCCCATCTCCCACTGACCTCCTGTCTGGCAACCATCAGTGTGTTCTCTATAGTTAAGAGCCTGTTTCTCGGTTTGCCTCTCTCTTTTTTTCCCCCTTGCTCATTTGTTTTGTTTCTTAAATTCCATATGTGAGTGAAATCATATTGTATTTGTCTTTCTCTGACTGACTTATTTTGTTCAGCATAATACCCTCTAGCACCATTCATGTGGTTGCAAATGACAAGATTTCATTTTTTCTGTGGCTGAGTAATATTCCATTGTATATATACCACATCTTCTTTATCTATTCATCAGTTGATGGACACTTGGGTTGCTTCCATTTTTGGCTATTGTAGATAAGGCTGCTATAAACATCAGGGTGAAAGTATCCTTTTGAATTAGTGTTTTTGTATTCTTTGGGCAAATACCTAGTAGTGCAATTGCTGGATCATAGGTAGTTCTATTTTTAGCTTTTTGAGGAAAACTCCATACTATATTCCAGAGTGGCTGCCCCAGTTTGCATTCCCACAAATAGTGCGAAAATGTTCTCCAATATCCACATCCTTACCAACACCTCTTATTTCTTGTGTTACTGATTTTAGCCATTCAACCCAGTGTGAAATGATACCTTATTGTAGTTTTGATTTGCATTTCCCTGATGATGAGTGATATTGAATATCTTTTCATGTGTCTGTTTGGCCATCTGTGTCATCTATGAAAAAATATCTCTTTGTGTTTTCTGCCCATTATTTAATTGAATTATTTTCTTCTGGGTGTTGAGTTTTATCTGTTCTTTATATATTTTGGATACTAACACTTTATCAGGTATGTCATTTGCAAATATCTTCTCCCATTCTGAAGGTTGCATTTTGGTTTTGTTGATTGCTTCCTTCACTGAGCAGAAGCTTTTTATTTTGATGAAGGCCTAATAGTTTATTTTTTACTTTGTTTCCTTTGCCTCAGGAGACATATCTAGAAAGAATTTGTTTCTGCCGATGTCAAAGATCTATGTGTCTATTTTTGTGCCAGTACCATACTGTTTTGATTACTACAGCTTTGTAATATAACTTGAAGCCCAGAATTGTGATGCCTCCAGCTTTGTTTTTCTTTTTCAAGTTTGCTTAGCTTGTCAGGTTCTTTTGTGGTTCCATACAAATTTAAGATTGTTTGCTTTAGCTCTGTGAAAAATGCTGGTGGTATTTTGATAGGGATTGCATTAAATGTGTAGATTGTTTTGGCTATAGACATTTTAAAATTTGTTCTTCCAATCCATGAGCATGGAATTTCTTTCCATGTCTTTGTGTCATCATCAGTTTCTCTCATCAGTGTTTTATAGTTTTCAGAGTACAGGTCTTTCACCTCTTTGGTTAGGTTTACTCCTAGGGATCTTATTGTTTTTGGTACAATTATACATGGGATTGATTCCTTAATTTCTCTTTCTACCTGCTTCATTATTGGTGTATATAAATGCAGCAGATTTCCGTATGTTGATTTTGTGTCCTGCAACTTGACTGAATTCATGTGATAGTTCTAGCAGGTTTTTGGTGGAGACTTTCAGGGTTTCTACATAGAATATCATGTCATCTGCAAATAGTGAAAGTTTTACTTCTTCCTTGCCAACTTGGATGCTTTTTCTTTTCTTTTCTTTTCTTTTCTTTTCTTTCTTCTTTCTTTCTTTTTTTTTTTTTTTTTTTTGGTCTGATTACAGAGGCTAGGACTTCCAGTATTATGCCGAATAAAAGGGATGAGAGTGGATATCCTTGTCTTCTTCTTGACTGTTGAGGAAAAGCTCAGTTATTCCCCATTTAGGATGATACTAGCTGTGAGTTTCTCATATATGGCCTTCATTATGTTGAAGTACATTCCCTCTAAACCTACTTTGTTGAGGGTTTTTATCATGAATGGGTGTTGTTCTTTGTTAAATGGGTTTTTTTTTTTTACATCTATTGAAATGATCATAGGGTTCCTATCCTTTCTCTTATTGATGTGGTGTATCACATTGATTGATTTGTTAATATTGAACCACCCTTGCACCCAGGAATGAATACCACTTGATTGTGGTTAATTATTTTTTTAACGTGTTGTTGGATTTGGTTTGCTGGTATTTCATTGAGAATTTTTGCATCTATGTTCATCAAGGATATTGGCCTGTCGTTCTCTTCTTTAGTGGTGTCCTTATCTGGTTTTGGTATTAGGGTAATATAACTATTAACTCTTCTTTAAATGTTTGGTAGAATTTACCTGTGAGACCATCTGTTCCTGAAATTTTATTTGTTGGGAGTTTTTTGATTACTGATTCAATTTCATTGCTGGTCATAGGTGTATTGAAGTTTTCATTTCTTCCTATCTCAGTTTTGGTAATTTATATGTTTCTAGGAATTTATTTATTTCTTCTGGGTTGTCTGATTTGTTGGCATATAGTTTTTCATAATATTCTCTTATAATCATTTATATTTCTGTGGTATTGGTTATTTCTCCTTTTTCATTTGTGATTTTATTTTTTGGGTCATTTCTCTTTTCTTTTTGACAAGTCTGGCTAGAGGTTTTATCAATTGTATTAAGTTTTTCAATGAACCATCTCTTGGTTTTTTTTAGCTTCCATATCATTATTTCTGCTGTAATCTCTATTATTTCCTTCCTTCTGCTGGCTTTAGGCTTTGTTTGTTGTTCTTTTTCCAGCTTCTTTAGCTATAAGATTAGGTTGTTTATTTGAGATTTTTTTCTTGCTTCTTGAGGTAGGCCTGTATTGCTATAAACTTCCCTCTTAGAACTGCTTTTGCTTTATCCCAAAGGTTTTGAGTTGTTGTGTTTTCATTTTCATTTGTTTCCACATACTATTTTATTTCTTCTTTGATTTCCTGTTCATCTGTTCATTGTTTAATAGCATGTTATTTAACCTCCATGTATTTGGGTCTTTCCAGATTTTTTCTTATGGTTGGCTTCTAGTTTTGTAGTGTGGTAGTCAGAAAAGTAGCATGAGATGACTTCAATCTTTTTGTATTTGTTGAGGCCTGTTTCGTGACCTAACATGTGATGTATTCTGGAGAATATTCCATGTACGCTTGAAAAGATTGTGCATTTTGTTATTTTAGGATGGAACATTCTGAATATATTTGTTAAATCCATCTGGTCCATTGTGTCTTTCAAAGCCATTGTTTCCTTGTTGACTTTCTGTTAGATGATCTGTCCATAGTTGTAAGTGGGGTGTTAAAGTCCCCAACTATTATTGTATTTTTATCAACTAGTTCCTTTTGTTTGTTATTGTTTTATATATTTGGGTGATGCCATGTCAAGGGCATAAATATTCACAATTGTTATATCTTCTTGTTGGATTGTCCCCTTTATTATTATATAATGCCTTTCTTTGTCTCTTGTTACAGTCTCTATTTTAAATTCTAGTTTGTCTGATGTAAGTATTGCTACTCCAGCTTTCTTTTGACATCCATTTGCATGATAAATGTTTTTCCATTCCCTTACTTTCAATCTGCAGGTGTCTTTAGGTCTAAAATGAGTCTCTGATAGGCAGCATATAGATGGATCTTGTTATTTTATCCATTCTGTTACCTTTTGTTACCTGTCTTTTGATTGGAGTGTTTAGTCCATTTACATTCAAAGTAATTATGATAGATATGAATTTATTGCCATTTTATTACTTGTTTTGTTGTTGCTTCTGGAGATGTTCTCTGATTCTTTCTTGTCTTTCTTTCATGTTTTACTGATTTTCTTTAGTGATATATTTAGGTTTCTTTCTCTTTATTATTTGCATGTTAATTAGTAGTTTTGATATATGGTTACCATTAGATTCATATTTAACCTTTTCTGCAAATAGCAGTCTATATTAAGTTGATGGTCTTTCAAGTTTGAACCCGTTCTTTTCTCCTCTTCACGTTTTAGGTATATGTTATTATATCCTATATCCTTTTGTGTGTGTGTGAGTTCCTTGACTGATTTTTACAGAAATATTCATTTTTACTGCTTTGATGTTTCCTGCCTCTATTTATTAATTATTTTTTAAAAGATTTATTTATTTATTTTAGAGAGAGCAAGAGAAAGAGAGAGAGAGTGTGAGCGGGGGGGGGGGGGGCAGACGGAGAAGGAGAGAGAGAATCTCAAGCAGACTTCCTGCTAAGTGCAGAGCTTGACATGGGGCCTGATCCCACAATGCCGGAGATCATGACCTGAGCCAAAATCAATAGTCAGAGGCTTAACTGACTGAGCCACCCAGGCACCCTGTGTTTCCTGCCTTTATACTATCACTTTTGGTCTCTCCTTTCCACTCAGAGTCCCCTTTAATATTTCTTGCAGGGCTGGTTTAGGGATCATGAACTCCGTATTTTTTATTTGTCTGGGAAACTCTTTATTACCCCTTCTACTCTGAATACTAGGCTTACTGGATAAAGTATTCTCAGCTGCAGATTTTTTTCCCATTCAGCACTTTGAATATGTATGTCATGCCACTTTCTTCTGGCTTGCCAAGTTTCTGTTGAAAAATCTCCAGCTAGTCTTATGGATTTTCCCATGTAAGTTAATGACTTCTTTTGTCTTGCTACTTTTAAGATTTTTTCTTTATCACTATATTTTGCAAATTTAATTACACTATATTTTGGTGTGGGCCTGATTTTATTGATTTTGATGGGAGTTCTCTGTGCCTTCTGGATCTGGATATATGTTTCCTTTCCCAGATTAGACAAGTTTTCAGCTATTATTTCTTGAAATAAATTTTCTGCCCCCTTTTCTGTCTTCTTCTGCAACTCCTATAATACGAATATTATTACATTTGACAGAGTCACTGAGTTCCCTAAATTTATTCTCCTGTTGCATAATTCTTCTTTATCTCTTTTGTTCAGCTTCATTGCTTTCTATTACTTCATATTCTAAGTCATTAATTCATTCATGTGCTTCTTTCAGCCTGTTATTCATTGCATCAAGGGTGTTTCTAATCTTGTTTATTGCAATCTTCATCTCTGATTGATTCTTTTTTAACTCTTTTAACTCTGTGGGAAAGGTCTCACAGTTGTCTTCTATTCTTTGCCAGTGACTAGTCTTATGATCTTTGCTTTAAATTCTCTATCAGGCATATTACTTATATCTGTTTCACTTAAATCTCTGGCTGTGGCCTTATCTTATTCTTTGATTTGGGATAAATTCCTTTGTCATCACATTTTATCCAAGTCTCTGCCTTCTTCTCTATGTTAGGGAAGCCAGTTATGTCTCTTGCTCTTGAAAATAATGACCTTATGAAAAAGAAGTCATGTAATGTCTGGGGCCTGGCATTTCAGGGAGCATCTCCAGTGTGTACTGCATGTGCTCTGCTATTGTGTTCTGGCTTCTCTTTCTTCAGGCCAGTTGTTTGTAGAGGCTCTCCTTGCCTGTGGGCTGTGTTTGGTCCTTGGCCTGAATGTGATGGTCTGTTTGTGAAATGAGACCTGACACTTCCATGAGATCTGAGGCCCTGCAGAACTCTCTGACTGGGAGACATGTTGTGGGCAGGGATTTGTGCTGGTCTTCTGGAGGAGGGAGCCACTGTACTTGGGCTGAGGCAAGCTTGACTGAGAGGGGCAGTCCCATCAAAGCATGGTGTTGAGAGTGGGGGAGCTTGGTGTAAGCAAGTTAGGCAGCCAGTGTCAGTGCTGTGGGCTTCCTGCAGGTGACTCTGTGTTTATGCTAAAGGGCAGAAGAGGGAAATGTCACCTGCCAGCTCCACTGTTCCTGGAGAGGTGTCTCTGTGAATGCTGCTTCTCAGGATTGTGCTCTGAGAAGAGTGAATCATCTCCCCTTGTGTGTCCCCACTATTTTTCAGATTGCTGTTTCCACACTATCTGCCTCAGGTTATTTGCCTGCCTTGACTCCAGGAGCAGCATGGTGCCCTCTGGGCTCTATCCTAGCTAAGCCCACTGACCTTTAAAACTATTTAAGCCCCATTGGTTGCAATGACTAACAAATTTCAGCCCCTCATTTTCCAATCCAATGATCTTGGGGAAATGTTCTTATGCGTTCCTCTGTGTACGTCTGTTTCTCTCACCCTTCTCTGCAACCATGCTCCCCACTCTCTACAGCAGCGGTGGTCTGTTTCTTCCCTAAACTAGGTCTTCACATTTCCTACCTACTTCAATATGGCCTCTTCTCTTCCTTTAGTAATGGAGTTTGTTCTACCAGTGTTCAAGTCAATTTCTGAGGTATTAGGATGATTCGATAGTTATCTAGTTGTGTTCATGAGATGAGAAGAGCCTAGGGTCCTCCTACTCTGGCACCATCTTCCCGTTCCCTCTCCTCTAATTTTTTTTCCCTCCAAATTTCAGGTACAGTGAAAAGAACATCTTCAAGTTGCAAGTGCCTAAAGGTCTTAGGAATCCATACAACCTCTGAGAACATTCTCTCCTCTATAATGACCAAATCTATATGACAATGACCAGAGTCCCAGTCTTCCTGATGGATCACCCATAGTTGGGGAGTGCTTTTTGGCTTTTTAGTGACCTGAAGGTCTCCCTGAGTTCTAGCTATTTGCTGCCATATCCTGAAGATTCATGTTAAGCAATTAGGCAAACAAAACTAACATCATAAGTTTTAAAAACTAAGAATGTTCCTATGGTATGAGATTTGTGTTTTGTGGTATAAGCCACATGACTATTTTCTCAGCTCACTCAGTAATAAAGCTAATGTTATTAATAGTAGTAGTATGACCACTTATACAGGGCCTTGCTCAAAGTGCTTTGGAAGTATTAACTTAAATTAGTTAATACTAATCCTCAAAGTCATGCTTTGAAGTATCATTATCATCTCCACTTTACAGATGAAAGCTTTGAGGTACAGAGATTTTCCCAGTGGCAGGTCTCTAGGAAATGAGAGAGTCAGTGTTGCCAGAGAGTCTGGCTGGAGTCCAGGTTGTAAACCACCACACTGGGCTTTTTTCTCCTCCATTTTTTTTTAAGCTGGTTAGATCAAACTCATTGTTTTATGAACATTTGTTTTCTATTTTATGAGGAAAAAAATAAGTGTGCTATCCTGGGACCCATGATTAATAGAAAGCACTGATATTTTTTTATTCTGGGGCTGTGATTATGGTTTAAAGGGTTTGGTGGGAATCTGGGCCTGGAAGTTGCTAATCAGATCTTTGGCTGGAGATAGGTAAGATAAGGTCAGTATACAGTTAGGAAGAATCAGCTAAAATTGGTATTTATGTGCATATACAAATAAACAAAACAACCCCTAGCAGGATGCTACAATTCCTTAAAGGCTAAAAGTACATGATTCTCATCCCCATGGCATCAGCCCTTTATATCAGTCAGACCCCAGTCTGCCTATCCCATCGCTGCCCCTTTATCCACAACTTAGCACGGAATATCTTTCTTGTCTCCACCTCGTTTCCAATCTAGCTCCTCCACAAAATACTCTAGACCATTTAGGTGTCTCTCTGTTGAATACCTGCAGATTTATTTAGAAACCATTGCTCAGATGTTGTCTTTTAAAACATATAAATATTCCTGTTCTTTCTCTCAAACTAGATTCGAAATACACTACTGTTAGAGAATACATATTTTATTTCCTTTTAATCTCCATACATCACTTAGTGACATACATACTTCATTCCTAAGTTAATGAAAACCATGATTAACTTTTTACAGAGAACCATAGAGAATGAAAAACCCTACCTGTATTAGAGCCCTGTAGAGATGTCAGTTCTTTCCAAAGTTCTTCCTGACTTATGGTTTCCCTCAATTCAGTATTATCAACACTTTTCTCGGATGCTTGAAATAGACAAGAACATACTTTAGACCAAAAAGTTTTCTAGTCAGATTGCTACACCATTGTTTGCTTTGTTGACTGGGAAATGTTCTGATTCAACCATCAGGGCATTTCTAATTGTTACAGCTGTTAGAAGCAGAATAAATGAATAAGATCAAGATGCTTGGACTTTTCACAGAATCTTAAGGCAGGGTGCAGCAGAGAAGTGCCTGAGTGGCTGCACATGTGCTGGGAGGGCTTGGGCACTCAGTGCCACACTGCAAGTGGTGTGACCAAGTAATCACTGTCAGCTTTGTCCCCACTCCTCCAAACTTGGAATGAGCTTCAAATGCTTGTTTAAAATTAGAGTAGACTGTCCCATTTAAATTTATTTTTTATACTTACATTTCAGAATGTAATTTGACATGAAAAAATATATATACTTCTAGTAAAGCAAACAAATGAAAAAGGTGCAACACTCTGCAAACATTTGTGACTATATTTTTCCTGCTGGGTGGTTATAGGACACAAATCTAATATATTTATTACAGCAATTACAATTATCTAGAGAACCTTCTGGAAATACCATACTGATGGTGTCAATTACTCATCACCTACTAATCTAGAAAGTATCAGATGCCAATTATTCTGGAACACCCGGGCCATTTTTTGAGAATCCAGCACTGGACACATTTACAACATCATTGATCGTACACATCCTAACCACCTTCCTCTGTTCTTAATAGCATGGAATTTTGAAACAAGACTACTCACTGATATATGTCACAATCCCTTAGGAAAAGTTTGTCTTTTTCCACAAGTTTTATTTTTGTATTTGGAGTTAAATTAAAGACTATACATGTCAACATCGTTTATTTTTAGGAACTGTTTCTGAGAATATTTTTGCATGTATATTTCCAAAATATCTGCAATCCCATAAATCATGAAGTTAAGTCAATTGTTATTTGGGCAACAAAAGTTCACTTGCAGCTCTAAAACTCATATATTTTCCCAAAGGGTGAGCTTTTCATACAGATTCTTCACTCAGCAAATATTTATTGAATGCCTACCATGTGCTAGGAACTATTCTAGGTACATGGGGTACGTCATGGGGAAAGTAAAGGCCTCAGTCCTTGCCGAATTGATTTAGTAGCAGAAAGAGATTGGCTATAAACAACCAGCATAATAAATTGTAAATCATATAGTCTGTGATATATGTTATGGGGAAAAAAAATTAAGTAAAGCCGTTAAGAGAATTGCTGGGTGAGCAGTGTTCCAATTTTAACAGGCTGATTTGAGTCACGATAATAGAAAAGCAGGCATTTGAGTGAAGACTTTGAAAGAGGTGAGAAGATTGGCCTTGTGGATATTTTGAGAAGAGTGTTCTAGACCGAGGAAACAGCAATGCAAAGTTTTAAGCAGGCACTTGCCTGGAAGTTCAAGGATAGCCAGAAAGCTGGTGTGGCTGGGGCCAAGTGAGGAGGAAAAGAGGTTGGAAAGGTAACAGAGGGGTGTGAAGGAGCAGGTGGTTCAGGAAGGGCCTTGTCAACCACTGTGAGGACCTGCTTCCACCCTAAGTGAAATGGGCAGCCAAAGGGAGCTCTCATATTAGCTTCTCATGGCTGCCTGGTACAGGTGTATGAAGCATTACCACTTCATCTTATGCATGAAGAAATGGGATGCTGAAAATTGAGGTAATGTGCAAAGTAATCTGCCTTAAATTATTTAATTTCTCATGGAAAAGAAAGGAAAACATTGATAAAAGTCCACTTTTTTGACATTCTTCTTTAAGCCTCCCACTGTTCCTGTTTTCATCTTTTTACTCCTTACAACTAATCATATGATTGTTAATATATCTCCTGTTCAACAAATGAAAGAATGGAGCTTTAGAACAGGTATACAATTTTCAGAAGTCACATAGCTAGTGAACATAGATTCAAGGTTAAGTCTCTGGACCCAAATACAAAAATGTTTTGTAAAGTTATTTTGTTTTAAGTTTATATGTTTTAAAATTTTGACTAGGAAATCATTTCCCACCCAGAAAATAAGAAAAGATCAAAGTACCCACAGACACCTACAAGATTCAAAAGATATTAACCTTGGGGTGCCTGGGTGGCACAGCAGTTAAGCGTCTGCCTTCAGCTCAGGGCGTGATCCCGGCGTTCTGGGATCGAGCCCCACATCAGGCTCCTCCGCTATGAGCCTGCTTCTTCTTCTCCCACTCCCCCTGCTTGTGTTCCCTCTCTCGCTGGCTGCCTCTATCTCTGTCACATAAATAAATAAAATCTAAAAAAAAAAGATATTAACCTTTTGTCATGTTTGCTATAGATCGCTTTTTTTCTCTTACATTTAGAAAATAAAAAATTTTACTTTTTTTTCCTATTCGATGGAGATAAAATGCTATATTGTCATTATGTTAATTGGAAGTTTTTTGATTACTGGTGAGGTTAGTAATCTTTAGGAGTTTTTACTGACCATTCAGTTTACCTGTTTTGTGAATTGCCTGTTCATATTCTTAGCTTATTTTGCTATTGGCTATCTTTTTCTTATTTACTTGCTAGAGCCCTTTATATATTCTAGTTAATATTCATTTATCTGTTTTAGGTCTTGCAAGTATTTTTATGCAGGTACTTTTTTCACCATTTATTATGAAATATACAAAAGGTTGGATAAGATGTTTTTTCACCATTTATTATGAAATAATATTTTTCACCATTTATTATGAAATATACAAAAGGTTGGATAAGATGTACATGTATGCTTAAATTTTTTTCACCATTTATTATGAAATATACAAAAGGTTGGATAAGATGTACATGTATCCTTAAATCCCTTTTCTGATCACAAAGGCAATATTTCAATTTTTCCTCATTAGAATATATTATCTTTAGGTGTCTGGCAATTATCATTATTATATTAAGGAAGTTTCTAAAAGTGGATGTTACATATTATCAGATATGTTTTCTGCATTTATTGAAGTGATTATGTAATATTTTTCCCTTAATATCTTGATATGGTGAATTACATAATTGATTTTCTAATGTGCCAACAACTTAGCATTCCTGGAATAAACCCAAGTTGCTAATTACTGTTTTAATATATTTTTCTATTACTTTCGTTTGCTTAGTATTTTGTATCAATGATCCTGAAAGCGATGGCCAGTAATTTCCTGGTAATTTCTTTGTCCGAGCTGTTATCAAATTTACAGTAACTTCATAAAATAATTTGAGTAGTGTTCTTTCTGTTTCTGTTCTCTGAAAGTATTTGTGTAATATTGGAATTATTTGATCTTTGTATGCTTCATGGAACATGCTGTTGAAGCCAGCTAGATCTGGAATTTTCTTTATGGGGAGATTTGTGACCATTATTCCATTTTTAGAATGGACTGACCTATTTTTTTATTTCTTCATGAGTCCATTTTAGTAAGTTACATTTTGGGAGGATTACTTTATTTTTTTTGAAATCGTCCATTTGTTGGAAATGTTTGTTCATAATATTATCTTTTTAATATGTACATAAGTAATAATGACGTTCACTTTTAAATTACTGATATTTGACTATTTTCTGCCTTCTCTTGTTTTACTTGCTTAATCTTTCAAGAAGTGAGCCAATTGTATGTTATTTTATAAAAACCCACTTTCAGCTTTGTTGACCCTCTATAACATGCTCATTTGCTATTTCATTAACTTATACTTTTTACTTCTCTTTTATCCTTCCTCCTTTCTTCTTTTTTTTTTTTCATTTGTTATACTAGCCTCTTCCTACTTCACTAACATGAATAATTCATTAATTTTCAGTCTACTATTTTTTTTTAAGATTTTATTTATTTATTTGACAGAGATAGAGACAGCCAGCGAGAGAGGGAACACAAGCAGGGGGAGTGGGAGAGGAAGAAGCAGGCTCACAGCGGAGGAGCCTGATGTGGGGCTCGATCCTATAACGCCAGGATCATGCCCTGAGCCGAAGGCAGACGCTTAACGACTGCGCCACCTAGGCACCCCTCTACTATTTTTTAAACATATGCTCAACTATCCATTTTTGTTTAACTTCTGCCTAACGGGCAACCCTAAAGTTGGCTTGTATTTCAGTTCTAAATATTTCTAATTTTAATATGAGTTTTTGAATGAATCAAAAAGGAAATGTGTTTCCTAATCCCAAACTTAAGGGCTGTTTCTAGGTTTTTTTTTTTCCATCAATTTCTAATTTCTAGTCAGAGAAAATGGCTTGTGTGATTTAAATTCTTTGAAATTTGTTGAACATACTTTTTAGCTTAAGATATGGTCAGTTTTTATAAATGTGCACATTATAAAAGAATGTGCATTCTATGGTTGTTGAGTGAAAGAGTCTGTAAAAATCTACTAGGTCAAATTTTTAATCAAGCTATTCAAGTTTTCCATATCCTTTTCGTATTTTTCCTTTTTATTATATCTTTATAAAGAAAATTTTGTTAAAATCTCCTACTCTGATTTTTTAAATTTGTGTTCTTATTCTTCTAGTTTTATCAATATTTTTAAATTAAATACAGAAAAGCTTAAAATTTTATAACCTCTAGGTGATCTGTAGTGTATTACATCTTTTCTCATTGTGAAATGACACTGTTGAAATACAATAATGTTTTTTGCTGTAATATCTTTTTTATATTGTTATAACTAAAACCCCATTTTTAGGGGAATTAACATTTATAAGGTATATCTATTTCAAACTTTAAAATTTTTAATCTTTCTGTATTCCTACTTTTAATATGCATTTTTAAAAAAAGCATTTATTTGGTTTTGCATTTTTTAAAAGATTTTATTTATTTATTTATTTGACAGAGAGAGAGACAGCGAGAGGGGTAACATAAGCAGGGGGAGTGGGAGAGGGAGAAGCAGGCTTCCAGCTGAGCAGGGAACCCAACATGGGGCTCAATCCCAGGACCCTGGGATCATGACCTGAGCCTAAGGCAGATGCTTAACAACTGAACCCCCCAGGCACCCCTATTTGGTTTTGCATTTTAATCTATTTTATCTTTGCCTTTTAATTGTAACATATGGTTCATTTATATTTAATATAATTACTGTTCTATTTTGGGTTAAATTCTACAAACTTTTTTGTACTATTTTTACAACTTGTCTATTGTTCATTAAATTTTTTTTCTGCTTTCTTTGTGATTGTGTTATTTCTGTTGCTGCATTTTTTTTCATCCTCTAGTTGTAATTTATAACTTTCTATTCTTTAGTGGCTACCCTACAAAATACATGACACTTAAATACAAAGTTATTCAGCACATTTTTTTTTTCTGAGGGAGAGTTGGGATTAAAAACCAGTCAGCCTCCAGAGGCAATTCTTTTACCACCTATTTTCATTTACATTGCAGATTGAGAGATTAAGTTCACTTCACATAGCTGAACTTGACCTCTATTTTTCTGATGCCCTAGGTCAGGTGCATTCCTCGATAAACTAAAATTTACCTCAGAAACCTCATAAAATCGTGAGAATAAAGTCTATTACTTTGGGTATCAAGAGGTTCAAAATCTCTTATTCGATTCATTATAATGAATTGTGAATTACTTCAGAATCCCATATGTTGTTTTTGTTTGAGTAAAATCTGAAATATATTAAAAAATACCTACTGCTGTGTTGCCTATTTGGTTTTCTCTTTTTAAATGTCCTATTGAGAAGCGCTGCAGAAATTTTGTCCTGACATGTGGGGGCCCAACTATTTCCTGCCACACTCAGCTTGGGGGACATAGCCTCTGGGTTATACTCTTTTGAAATTGTCCTGCTGAAGTGCATGTTTTGATTTTGGGATTTTCCAGATGCTTCACAAGCAGGTCCCATGTGTTAAAATTTTTGGAAATTCAGCATGTTTCTCAATGTGAGGCATTTAAGTAGTCCACAAATTTAGGACAGTTACTCTATTTGCTGAGATGAGGAGATTGCTATTTAATTTCATTCTATTGTTTACATATTATATGTTTCTTCTTCTTTGCTTTATTTTTTATTTTCTGGGTTTTTAAAAAGTCTCTGCATTTAACATTTTGAGCAATTTTATTTTTATGTATAATTATATCCTCTGGGTACCTCAACTGAAGACACATTATAAATCTAAAGCAAATTCAGATAAATAAATATATAATGCATGCTCATCTGAAAGGAGATTATCCTTATGCTAAAATTTTCTGCTTATTTCAAGTCTCAGAATCATAGCATTCCATAATTAAAAAACTGGAAAGACTGTTAGGTACCATGGCCACATTCTTTCTCACTTTATGGATGAGGAGCTGAGACCGAGAATGTTTAACAGGTGGGTGATGGCTGAATTAGTCCTAGAACCTGAATTTCCTCATTCCTGATATAAAGCCCAGAAACATACGTCATATGCCTTAAAAATAGTGGTTTTAGACATTAGTGAAGTGTGACTCTGAAATATTACAATTTTCATATAAGTCTACCATTTAGTTTTTGCTCAGGTATCTGAAAGTTAATCTTGTCTTAAAATTTCTTATTGTGTCTAAACCAGTCTCTTTGATAGGCACTGGGGGAAAAAAGATGTGATCTCAGCTTTCAACAATTAAGAAATCTTACAAATAAGTGTGAAATTACAATTGATATAAATATTCATCCCCTGTCCCCAATTCACTCTGGTCCCCTGTTATTCGAACTTCAGTCCAAACTTCCTCTCTTGGGCCAAGCTTTCAGATTAGGCCAGGTCAAGCACCCTCCTGTCATCGTGCATGTTTTTATTCACTCTCATGGGAGTGCACATATATTTGAGGTGTGTGAACTACACCACGGAGGGCCTAGTAGGCCTAGTAAGGACTTGGGTTTTTAACCTGACAGGATGAAAAGGCTTTCAAAGGCTAATTTGATATTCTTATTCAAATAACATCTATGTTTTACAAAGATTGCTTGGCTGCCTTCTTGTTAGGCAATAGGCATGGGTGAAGGCAGTCCCCCTAGACAGCTCTTGCAGGAATCCAATGGAAAGGTAATGATAGCTGACCCTAAGGGAGGTCCCCAAAGAGAGAAATGGATGAATTTCAGAGATATTTAGGCATTAACTTGAAAGGACAGGAGTAAAGAAGTATTGTGGGCATGGCAAATAGCAAAATAGGGACAATACGTGCAAGTCTTCCTCTATTGAATGTAAACTGGCCTCGTGACCAACTTTGATCAATGGAACAGCCACAAATAGAGGCTTAGAAAGCATTTGCACATTAGGGATCTCTCTCACTGAGCTTGAAACTGCACCATATGCACAAGCAGGCTGGCCTGCTAGAGGGTAAAAACCATGTAGCAAGAAGCTCCAGTTAATCCCCCTGTTCCAGCCAAGGTCCTTGAAGGAGCTTAGGAAACAGCAGTCAGCTCAGACCACACCAGAAGCCCATCAGGCTGAACACAGCCCAAACTGCTAGCAGGCCAGCTGATATTTGAGCGAAATAAATGTTGTTGCCTGAACACAAGAAATTGTGGGGTGGTTCGTTACACAGTAAAGTCTAGCTGGTACTGTATGTGAAAGAGAAAGAAGTCTATGAAATGAAATAAAACATATTATTTTTAAAAAGGTGTATACTACTTGAGGGTTCCTAAAGTATAAGCTCTGCCTCCTCTCATTCTTGTTTGAGGAGTTCCAATTTAACTAAACGCATCTGGTTAATAGCCCATTTGATATACATCAGTTCCACTAGGCTAAAAAGTTTTTCTTTCAAAGGTTTATTTCCTAATTCATCTTTTATTTACTGCAATTTTCCCTCCTTAATACAGGTTTTTGGCTTTTGGGTTTTTTGGTTTTTGTGGGTTTTTGTGGGTTTTTTTGGTATTTTTGGATTCTTCCTTGGTGCTTAGAAAGCATTTTTAAAAATCAGATGTAAGTGTCAGTGATTGAAAATGTGGAAAATCGGGGCGCCTGGGTGGCGCAGTCGTTAAAGCGTCTGCCTTCGGCTCAGGGCGTGATCCTGGCGATCGGGGATCGAGTCCCACATCAGGCTCTTCCGCTGTGAGCCTGCTTCTTCCTCTCCCACTCCCCCTGCTGTGTTCCCTCTCTTGCTGGCTGTCTCTCTGTCACATAAATAAATAAAATCTTTAAAAAAAAAAAAAAAAAAAGAAAATGTGGAAAATGCTTTCAAAACATAAATAATATATATGTCTAAGTAGCTAGGGAAAGATTTTATTGGAAAGCTTTGATGTGAAAATCCTTTATGCATATTGTTGTTAATTAAAAACATTTATTTACAAATTGAAAATGATAACATAATTTCTTGACATGATGGAAACTTCTGAAAATGTTTGGGATACTTTATATATCTGACAGCAAGCATTGTAGTCATACTAGCTTTCAAATTGGTTTTAAGATCCTACACAAAGAATAGAGAAAATTCTGTCCTCTGAAATATATTCTTTACAGATCCGGGATAATGTCAGTCAGTTGTTATGTCTATCTGAGATGAATAAATGGTTTCTTTTCATACATAATAAATTTTAGCAGGGGAAAATATTAGACATTGAAATAAGTATAATTGAAAATGATTTAGTTACCACTTTCGTGATAGTTAGGAGAGTTTTCTTCACTACCATGAATGCCAACCTGATTATTTTGGGACACATCTGTCAAATTGCTATTTCCTTTGTAACATGAAGATTTTTCAGCCTTTCATAGAAAACAAAGAACTTTGGAAAGAAATTCAAACTCCCTAACTTCTTTGTGATTTTACAATGCCTCATATATTGACCTGGTTGATAGTTTCATGCTACCAAAGTCTAGTTGAAAAATCCATCAAAGATTTTGGATTTTCCTTTGTTCTAAAGGTAATACCAGCAGTGTGTAATTTACCTCTCCATTTGAGAAATGGTTAAACTAAACAAAGCATTTAATGCAGATTTCTATAATGTGATAATGCTTACTTTACCTTGCAGTGACAAGACAGCTTTACAGTGTCACTTTATTAAAATTGGTTTTAAAATTGCTAACTGGCCGAGTTAATTATATATGACATCTGGCTATTCTGAACTAGAGAACACATTCTACAAGGTTTTAGTATCATTTTGTCCAAAACATGGTCCATGAACCCACTTTCACTATATACACTTTCATTTAAAAATCATATCGTGCATTACATTACGTTAAATCAAATTTGAATTTTGGTGGCTATATGGTTTTGAAAACAGGTGATCATGATCATTTGCTGAGTACTAACTATATGGTATGCACTGTTACATATTTATCGTTTTATTTAATTTTATAATCTATAAGGTGGATCCTACTGTTATAAACGGGGCACAGGTTGGCTAAGTAACCTGTGTGAAGCCAATACGTGGTAGAGGCGGAGCCACACGAAGGCATGCTTACCTATTGGCATGATTTTCACCTTGAAAGATCATTATAACTTATTGTAAGTGGCATTTATATGCTGACACCTACGTTTAGTAGTATCTGTCCCAATCAGGAGGTGAAGAAGCTACAGGTATGACAGGTCTATTCTTTGATTTATGGTTGCACATATTTAAGTAAGATTATAACAAAACTAGTTTAAATCAACATGAGAGAGGGAGATGTGAGCTTAAATAACTTTTTCCTTTAAAAGCATCCATATATTACTCGGTTTTGACACACGCTGTACTGGTCCCATCCAAGTTCAATATTCTATGATTCTGTGATTCCTTTGGCTGTGGGTTTTGGTCTTATAGGAAGCATTTCAAAGTACTTCAGTGGCTGTTGTGTAATCCTACTGTACTAGGAAAGAGTTAGGCTCTCTATACACCGGAGACTGTGTTTATTAAACCCATCCACACCCTGTGGTGTGTTTTTATGCACACTCCCTTTGTCTTCTGAAGGAAGTTCTGCATGTGGGAGAAGGGTGTGAAGGAAAACAAAATCCTGGACTCTGCCTGTATGATGAATACAACTGAGACACAAGAACATCTGCTGGGTTAGAGGCACCAGCTGTGGGCCATCCAAGGCCGTTGGTCAGGAAATGAAGAAAACTGTGGCTCAAACTGTGAAGAACTTTATAAAGACTAAATATTGCTATACACACTGACATTTGATCAATACAAAAGACTTAAATAAAATATACTTATTTCAAGACAATTTCCTTCTCATTCCCTCTATTTTTATCACTGGTTTTAGTCAAGTAATTTTGGGATATTCTCAAAAGGGAATGAGCTTAACAGTATGTGAAAAACCTGACCTGTGATGAAAGAATTTTCTATCTTTAATTAATCTTTTTTTCTCATCCTCTCCAAAGAAACTTTGTTTATATTTTGCATCAGAAAACACTTCTGAAATTGATTTCATTTTTAATTTGTAACTATTGATCATCCTGACTTTCCCTTCATCTGTAGCCCTGATTAATGAAACAGAAGGTCTGAATTTCAAAAAACCTATGCACCTGTTTACTTTTAGGACTTATCAACAGTATTTTTGGAAAATCAGTGAGCTATATTTGTATTGACAAAACACCCAAGTTCCTGAAGGGCTGTCTGGTAATGTGCCATCATGGTAAATCACATTTGATTGGTGACTCAGAGTAGAACAAGTCTTATAACTCCTTGAAATGTGGAAGGCTTAAATTTTATAAAATAAAGAAAGGATTCTGAATTTGTTTTATTTGATAAATTATTTGTATTTAAGTACAAATAAATACAGTGGAGAAACTTTCATAATTGAGCAAATACACTTAGCTTTAAGCATCTTAGAAACTCTGGAAAATGCAAAAATAAAATAGATTACAGAACTGATTCTCTATTTATCAGAAGCAAAGAAACACTTTTTTACGGGTCTTAAGTATTTGGGCAGAAATACTTCACTTTGATTCCTAATGTGCTATCCATCCGGAGCGATATCTATTTGTATAACGCTTCTAGCTCCTGGTTGCCCAGCCTACCATTGTTCCTCCCAGGGAAGTCAAAGGGATTACCTGTACGTTCGGCATCTGCCTTTGAACACTGCTTTTCAGTGAGATGGGGCTGGTCTATTAGATGCTTGCAAATGGCGGTGGGGGTGGTCTCTTTTTTCTCCTTCTTTCTCCATCAGGTCTGGAGAGAGGAAATGACCTGGGGAAGTGTGTTTGCTCTGCAAATTCAACATTTCCTTTGGGTAATTTTTCAAGACCAAAGCGGCCAAATTGGAAGCTAGGTCTGCTCCACCACATAACTTCCTCCAGCTTAACATTCCTAAAATGAGAGTTTGGGTCTTCATCTGCTGACTCTATTGTCTTATTCACAATTGGGTACAAACTGTACAGAGATGAGAAGGATGCTTTTTATGACACCACTTTCACCCTCATCTTGGTATATTTGACTCATTCCTCAGGAACACTGTGAAACAGAGACAAGGCATATAATCTGTAGATAAAAATACATATGGAGAGACCTGGGGTAGGGTCAAGACTTTGAGCCTTGCATTTTAGTAGGAGATTTGGTGGACCTTCAGTTTGGACACTGTGCCATGGCCTGTGTTGTGGATTGTGGCTGGGTTTCCACTTGGCTCTAGGATTTAGGCTTAAGACCTATGAAAATTTCACTGTGAAAGACCATTGCAGCTCATGGTGAGAGACACTTTCTATCGGTAAGTATCAATTTCCATAGAGGTAGTAGGCCTTAAGCAAAGGAGTAGGACTCAGTAAAGGCAAAAGACTATGCAAACATAGATGGGCCTTAAGAGCTTCAGTACAGAGCTTCAGCTAAGAGGTCTGGGATAGCCTGGGAAACCTGTGTAAGGACAATACAGCCCTTAGCCAAGTTATAAAGTCGGTTTCAAGTGTGTATATATATATCATATATATATATGGTATATATATATGACTACCCATGAGCAGGCATATGATACCTAAAACATTCTTCATGCCCAGACCGGAGCTTTGCCACCATTGGCTGTGTTGGCTATGTTGCCAGCTCTAGGTAGGAAACATTATTTACTGTTGTTTGACCCGACTTTGGAGCCAAAAGA
Source organism: Ursus arctos (assembly GCF_023065955.2). Lineage (NCBI taxonomy): Eukaryota > Metazoa > Chordata > Mammalia > Carnivora > Ursidae > Ursus > Ursus arctos. The sequence goes on from NW_026622775.1 coordinate 17,242,327, forward strand.
AAGTACAGAGAAGGAATAATCTGGGATTCAAAAGACCTGGACTGACCCAAGAATCACTTCATACTACGAAGTCCCACATTGCCCTGGATTTGCTCGTTACAAAAGCTCTAATCATGGCATGAAATTTTTCAAGACACAAATAATGACCTCTCTCAAATAAGAGTGGTAGATTTTATTACTAACTCAATAAAAGGCACAGAAGTTTTATAATCATTTAGTGATTTGATCCATTTTAGAGCTTCTTAGAGTGTTTTCTAGCAGCACCATCTTCACTGAGCACCAGAGGTTGTGGAGGACACCCAAGGGATCGGACCTCGGTATTAGGGCAGAGGCTTCATGAAGACAGGGGCAGGAGTGCCTTGATTTATCTTTAGTATTTCACTCTCCTTCACCTAAAGTGCCTGATATTTTGCCAACAAATATGCGAAAGCGTCAACTGTATTTACGCTTAAAAAAATCATCAGAGTTTAGTAAATAAGTTACATAATAAAATTAACAGCTTACAGCTTCCTGTTTAGGGTTTTGTTTTTTAATATCATTATTCTGGCCTTTTTATTTAGAAAGAGACCCACAATTATATTACTGTTTCCAGATAGGTCTTGAATCTTGATTTACAGTTGAGAGGGAGATGTGTATAACATTTGGAACTGAATTTATTTCTTTTGTGATGTGACTGAATTTATCCCACGTCTGCAAACAATAACTTAATTAAGTCGCCAAAATGCCTTAGGGTGACAGAGGACAAGACTTAACGAATTTTGAGGCATTGCAGAGTAACAAAAGAATTTTAAGTCATTGTTCCTCAGCTACAGGAGGGCCTTTTAGTGTCTTCTGCTTGGAGGGGCTCGAACAATAGTGGTGCTATTCCAGTCCTGAGTTTCCAGTCCTGAGTTTCCTTAGCAGAGACACCAAAGCCAAAAGGCACTAATGACCTGTGCCATCTGGCTTGTCGGCAATCAGTTTTAGTGAGGTGGTTACGAAATGTAGCCACTATTTATGTATTCTGGCCCTATTATTCATTTCGATAAATTTTTCCAGTGTTTCCACTGATTAGTCAAGATCAAGACCCTGCCTGTGTCTTCTTGAGCATGTCCTTCCTGTGAAAGGTTTTAAACTTAAGATAATTTTGTCATTCATTTGAATAGAATATTTTTTTCATAAGAAACAAATGTCTTTTTTGTAATTTGGTAAGCTATTTAAAAATGAGCTACGTAAAACATTTCATAAAGTCCCACTGTTCCTAGGTTAATGTTTGTATTTAAGACTGGAGATATTTGAAGCATAAATAGTGTAAAATGCTACAGTGGGTTATTTATAGTTTCTTCTTCCTAAATTGTACTCAAATTTTCGTGTGATTAGAATTGATGGCCACTTCCTTCTAGATATAGAAATTCAGTCTGAGAATGCATCCTTGTTTTCAAAATTATATTCTCATTCTCACAATTTTAAAGCTCTGATAAATCTAAATGAATTTTTTTTAAGATTTTATTTATTTATTTGACAGAGAGACAGCCAGCGAGAGAGGGAACACAGCAGGGGGAGTGGGAGGGGAAGTGGCAGGCTCCCAGCGGAGGAGGAGCCTGATGTGGGACTCGATCCCAGAATGCTGGGATCACGCCCTGAGCCGAAGGCAGACACCCAATGACTGAGCCACCCAGGTGCCCCTAAATGAAATTTTTTTAACATCATCCAGTTTTGGGGAAATTGATCCAAAGACTAGCATTGGCCCCTCCTAGATTTCCTTTGCTGAATCCTTTTTTACTAAACTGCCTTTAAATTAGGGGTTTTTCAAGGGGTAGATTCACATTTCACATTTCACTATGAAGAAATGAGAGGTACAGAGAAGATAAGCTACTGGACCGAGGTCACACAACCATTAAGTGGCAGAAGTGAGATTTGAATTGAGGCTTCACGAGATTCCAGAGTCTCTGATGTTATAATTTCTCATACGTCCTCCTGAAAGTTTATGACTTAGCAAGTCTGAGTAGGGCTGAGGAATTTGCTTTTTTGTTGCTTTTTGTTTGTTTGTTTGTTTGTTTGTCTGTGTTTTTCTAAGCAGCCCAAATGAGGTGATTTTTCTCTTCAGGAAAATTTGGGAAATTTACCCCAGGGAATAAGTGTGTAATGTCCATCCTAGAAATAGCAGAGATTTTCAACAGTAATTCTGGCTTTAGTTAGAAACGAGAATGCATCAATGCAAACTTTAAGTCATGTATGTTCTAGTCCAGGTTCCAGCTGTCTGGATTCTAGATAGCTTTCTTTCTTATGAGTAAGTTGAGAAAAGTTGTTTTTCCTAACTATTCAGGAGAATAACCTGAGACTAATAAAAATGGCCTAGCAGAAATTAGGCAGTAGGTCTGAAAAAACTGGCCCTGGGTTGCTTTGTAAGAAAGTACTGAAAGAGGAACCAGCCGAGTTATAAGGATGGACATTTTTCCTTTGTTTAGAATCTTTCGTGACCTGCTGGGTTGAGCCAAGAACAGGAAATGTGAAAGTCTCTGTTTTCTTCCAGGACTCTCTTTGGCCCACTGGGTATACAGGAAGTGGTAAAAAGCTGTATGGTGGCTCTGTAGGAATTGAAAGTCCTTGGGCAAATCAATCAGACCTGACTCTCCACATCAGCAAGCCAGGATAATAATATTGGCTAAACTTATTTAAATTCCATCTGGATTTACTTACTGGCAAGTGTAAAGTGTTTTCAAAATACCAAATATTATATAGGGCATCCAAGCAGCTTAAATTTCACTGGTCCTATCCTTTCCCTTCCTGCAAAACCCTGTACACTGCTCAGTGTGGTGGGATACAGTGAAACCCCAGGTCCCTGGGCTCCCAGGGCCTGGCCCAATACCGTCCTCGTGTGCTGCTCCTGCCAGTCGAGACCTGCCTTTGGGCCACCTACTCTCTGTTCACCTCCATCAACAATGTTGACAATCTGGAAGAAAATTTTGCTTTCAGACTTACTGGTATCACAGTAAAAACATATGAATACTCTGAAGGTACAAAAACTTATGATTTTTACTGAAAATGTTTACCTTCCCCAACATGTAATTTGGGGACATTCTCCCCACTCCTCACCCCCAAAACCTAGTACTGTCAGACCCCACGCTAACTAAAATACTTGAGAAATACACATGCCTCTCCTTTTCTAATTTAGTGGGCATCACAAATCACGTAACTGATGTTAGATGTCTCTTTGCATGGCTGCCAGGAAGCTCAGGGCTGTAGATGCGCTTTACACGGAAACTTGCTACACATGTATTTGGATTGTAGACCGCAGTACTAGCTTGATCTTATATTTCCTGCTTTGCTTTTCCTTTTGTTCTGTTTGTTTGTTTTTTTTATCCAATTAATAATTTAACATTGTATTATGTGTCTTCAAGCAGCCTTAAACTCTTCCTGGAAGAGAAAGCATGGTTGACGAAGAAGCAATTAAACAATACTGCTTGGCAAATCCTTATATCCAACCTCTGGATGTATAAAATATTTTAAAACTATCTCTAGTTTTCTTGCTGCGTGTATTTTTTTCACTAGAAACCACAGAAAGCTTTATTTCTCTACCTTTTCTGATATGTAGGGTATCTGGGAAATGCAACTTTGTGCATCTGTAATAAATTTCCACGGATTTCATCTTCTTGTAATATCTAAAACCGTTTACGTGAACTTTCTTATGTTGATGGCCTCAAAATCTGCTTGATTTCTATTCTCTGGGAACTCCAAAGCAGAAGAGCAAAGGTAAAGAAACACTGGATTAAAAAAAAAAAAAAGCAAGTGAATTCAGGTTGAGGAAAATTCAACTTTGAGAAGTTCCCCTCCATCTCATTGCCTCATTCTCAGAGCCTATTCAGTACTTGGAAAAATTCATAACCTGGCAAAATAAAAGCATTCATTCTCCTCCAGGCTGTAAGCCAAATCAAACCATTCTTTTTAATTACAGGTGAATAATAACACCCTTAAATTTCTTACAAATAACGTCAGCCTCCTTTTGCTTTTTGACTGATGGAAGGTGATGAATGAAGACCTTTTAATTCAGCACAGCTGGATGTCTTTTGTTGCACTTCCTCTCAAATGTTGCTGTGCAGATCTGGCCTATTTTGTCAGATGTGCTGAAAACAACCTGCCTGACTGGAGGTGGAAACAGCCTTCAAACAGAAGACATTTGTGTGATTGAATACCCTGCCGGGAAGGCAGCTGTGGCAGTCAATGTACGAGGTGGAAGATAGGCCATTTGTTTGAAAGAGAAAGAGACAGTGCGTGTGTGTGTGTGTGTGTGTGTGTGTGTGTGTGTGCGTGTGTGTACAAGTGTCTTTTGATTTGATGGTTCTCCCAGGACAAGAGAAGTCCCCTTTAGTCAACTTTTGAGGCTGGTATGAAAGTGACTAGTATGGCTGTCAATTTTGAGGCCGTCTTGTAGAATAGAAGGCTTACTGTCTGGACTTAAAGTCTTTGTTCTCGTATGCCCGGTAAGGCAGGCCTTCCATGAGCACATCAGAAGGTCTGTGAGCTGCAGACTTCTGTGACATGTGCATAAGAAGTTGACTTGCTGCAGGTTGCAGGTTACTCAGCCTCTTTCGAGAATGAATTCATAACATTTCCCTGGGAAGATGGTGAAAGAGTTCAGTGGCAACCCTTCCCCATTCCCCTTGCTTTCTGTAGGCTTGATTGAAATGAGTGATCTGCGACAGTGCATCTGGACCTTATCTCGGTAGTGCTGACCTGTGTCCACACAGGCATGAGTGCAGTCGCCTGTAGTAGACAGCTCAGTGGACTCCAGTTTACCAGGGATATATTCTTTATGCACAGGGGCCAAGTCAGTGGGCCAAGAAACCAGTTTCCCGACATAGAACAAAGCCTTGGACTATCTACATTTTTTTTTTTTTTTTTTTTGCTAGACTAGGTGGAAGCTGTTTCTCAACCACCTTGTGAGATAAGCATTATCTCCATTTTACAGATTTTTTTTAAAGATTTTATTTATTTATTTATTTATTTGACAGAGATAGAGACAGCCAGCAAGAGAGGGAACACAAGCAGGAGGAGTGGGAGAGGAAGAAGCAGGCTCACAGTGGAGGAGCCTGATGTCGGGGCTCGATCCCAGAATGCCGGGATCACGCCCTGAGCCGAAGGCAGACGCTTAACCGCTGTGCCACCCAGGCGCCCCGATTTTTTTAAAAAATGATTTTTAAAAAATGATAATAAAGTGAGGCTTGGAAGAGGGTTGGGAGAACAGTATTGTGAATTTAGGAAGTGATAGATCCAGAGATTCACACCTAGGTCTAGCCTGAAACCCTGTGCTCTTAGACAAATTTGACTTTGTTATCATTTTATCAGTGCATCTAATAAAACTGAAAGAGATTATTTGAAAAAAGAAACCACATACTGTACTTTAAGAAATGTATAATAATTTTGTTCAAAGTGCTTTAAATTGTTAGGATTTATTTGATATGCAAACATAATTTGCTAGATTTTTTAAAATGGCTTTCTTCTTCTATTCCTTTTAAATGAAGCTAACTCAAACAATGGTTACTAGATAGTATTTGCACACCAGAGTGAGAGAGGAAAAAGAACACAGATGGTAGGGGAGACTCCCTTATTTGGAACTCTGGTTTCTTTCCAATTGTCCAAATTTCTCATGTGGAACCACACAACATGATTAATTCACTCAACAAACTCAGTGATTGATCATCGCTAATACGTACCTAGTATGAGCATAGGGAGTTTAATGCTTCAGGTCTGAATAAAAAGGCTGACTTTGGAGGAACTTTGAATACGGTAAAGAAATGTCCTTAATTAGCTGAAACTCCAAGTAACTGAAGTAAGGCCTATATGTTTAAACTTTATTGCCTCAGCACTCCAGATATTTTGCAATGGATTTGTCTGTATTTTGAGGGACTGTCCTGTGTATTGTAAAGTTTTTAGCAGCATCCTTGGATTCTATCCACTGGCTGTCAACAGTGCTTCTCTCACAGTTGTAAAAATAAAAAAATGTCTCTAGATATTGTGAAATATCTCCTAGGAGGCAAATTGCCCTTGGTGGAGTACAACAACTTTAAAAGATTTGTGACCATATAAGGAAAAAATTAAATCAATTTTGGAGATTATACACACACACACATATACATATATGTGTGTGTGTGTGTGTGTGTATACACATATATACACATAAGCATAGAGAACATAGGGTGATAATTGAATTACATTGTTATAAGTTTCCTATATATTCTATATGAAGTAGTTCATTATTGACTCTACATAGTTTGTAATAACTTGAAGATAGACATTGTAAGTCCTAGAGCAATAACTAAAAAAAAAAGAGAGAGAAATATTTGAAAAGCAGATAGAGAAATAAAAGTGGAACGCTAAAAATAATTGTTTAACTCAAAAGAAGTCAGGAAAAAAGGGATGGATGAGCAATAATAACAACAACAAAACAACAGTGTGAGAAAAAATGACACAAAATGGCAGATCTGGAAGCAATAATATTAACAGTTGCATTAAATGTAAATGAGCTAAGTTTTCTAATTAAAGGCAAACTGTCAAGCTGTATAAAGCAGCAAGACCAACTATGAGATATGAATGATACTATTGCATTAAGGTTCTGTAGAGGAGCTATATATATATCTCCATATATATGTATATGCATATATACATATATATGGAGAGAGATAGAGATAGAGATAGAGAGAGAGAGAGAGAGACTGATTTATTATAGGACTTGGCGCATATGGTTATAGAAACCAAAAGTCCCAGAATCTGTTATTTGCAAGCTACAGAACAAGGAAAGCCAGTGATGTAAGCCCAAGTCCAAAGGCCTAAGATGGATGGAGGTTGGGGAATGGGGGGAATGGGGAGAGTGGTGACAGCTGATGGTGTAAGTTCTGGTTTAAGTCAAAGCCTGAGAACCAGGAGCACAGATGTCTGAAGCTGAAGTTGGATAGCTCAGCTCAAGCAGAGAGAGCAAATTTGCCCTTCCCCTGCCTTTTTGTTTGGACCTGATTCACTTTACTTGGATAAAAGATCTCCATACCTGAAGACTTTGTATCAAGGCTTTTGGCTCCATTTCGCCAGTTTTCCACATGGTCTAAACTTGTTCTTAAGTATAGATCTTGTGCTTCAGTCACTCAAAATTTGTTTTTTTAGGGGGTTAAGACAGTGTCAATGTGTGAGTCTTCAAAGACAATACATTGGTCTCAGGAAAGTATTAGAGAACATGGGAATTTCTGCAATCCTGAGTTCAAGCACAGATTTTAGTTTCAGTACTCTTAATGCTCTTTGATTAAAGGGACTCCTTCTTAGTGAAATGGGAGGCTGGTGTAAGGCCAGACTACGAGTGGTAAGATTGCCTGATCAAAGTCAAGCAGGTTACCCAAATGGCCAGACAGAACTCATTGCTCACCAGTGGACATCCATCTATGGACCAGATCAGTGTACCTATCCCTTAACAGAGAGAGGAAGACACACATAAATCGAAGACCTTCTATTCCCTGCTTCTGTGAGGTCACATGGGAACCCTTCCCTCTCCATAACCTCAAACTAGAGATTGAAGTACACTAAACTGTTCAAGTGTGAGGATTTTGAGATACCATTCATTTATAAGTGGAAGCTTCTCTCATCCTTCCCATCATCTACAATTAGGCACCAGTGATGCTGCATGGGACAGCAATATGGTGATTAGATTAATTAAAGAGGAAAAAAGAAAACTGCATTTCCTTTGCAAATAAGAGTAATTATGTGTTACATTTGTGAGTCTAACATATGACAGTCTCCTTTAGGGTTAATGACATGTCACATTCCTTTAATTTGATCAATCAAATTTAGTCTTCTTTAAGACACACGCCCCTGCTTTCCTAATTCAAAACCCACTTTGCACAATCATGTGAGAATCTTACGTTGTATTATTGAGGGCCTAGGAATAGGTCTGAGTCTGTAATGGTTGGAGGTTCCCACCATTTCTCTGATTCCTTACGTTACTGAATGTGCTTCCATTATTGCTTTTCAACCATTCCTCAAGCTGTTTGCTTTACTGAGATTCATGTAAGTTCTGCCAAGTCATCCATTTATTTCCTTGCCTAAAGATGTGCTCACAGCTACTTTCACTTCTTCTCTACTAGCAACAGTTCTTAATGACCAATCTCTACAGACACTCTGCTGCAGTCTCTTACACAGGGCCTCATACACAATTGTGTGCTGGTCTCTGACCCACAACCACCTTCCCCCACAATATACCCCTAGTCCCTTTGTCTTTGAGGATCTCTGCCTCACTCAGGTTGGACTTCCTTCTATATAATGCTGAGTGTTGTCACCTTCATTACCTGCTTTTATTTCTGTAACTTAGGAGTTGTTAACATTGGCTTACAGTGGTGCTATCTCAGTGTACCCAAACATTTTGGGGGGGTGACTGGGGGGTGGTTGGAAGAAAAGCTTGACTTCTATATCAGTTAAGAACTGAGTTTGGCTTAAGAAGTTGGGGTTTATTTTTTCTCACCTAGAACAAGGCTAGTATGGTAGCTTCACGATGCCTTTTGGGACTCAGGCTCTTTCCATTTCTCTGTCACCTGGACATTATGAATCTTGTTCTAATGGTTGCAAAATGGCTGATGTGCCTTTAGTATCATGTCCATATTCCATGCAGAGATAAGTAAGAAGGAGGGCAAAGGATGTGTGCCAACAATTTATTCAACAAATTAATGACAAATAAGTATTTTTAAATCAAGAAAGCAACAGCTTTCCTGAAACCCCCACCTAGTATTCTTCTGCTTTCATGTCATTGGCCAGAATTCTGACACATGGACCATATCAACATTCTAGAGTCTGGGGAAGTAATTAGTTTTAACTGGGCACATTGCCATACCAGGAAAAAAAAAATGATGGTTTTACTAGAAAGGAAGAGGGAGAGATAGATGTTGGTTGGCACCAAGTGGTATTATCACAGCAACCTCCTAGGATAGATATAAAGAAACTAGTACAACCGCGAGAAGATAAAAATTCTCCAGTTCTGTTTTATGAAAAAAAAAACCAATATGTGAAAAGTGACGATGAAAAATTTTCAACTGTTTTTTTCAAAATATTGTAAAAGAGTCAACTTAAGGAAACCTTTTTGACTTGGGGATAGGCACTGACTAGCACATTTTTCCCCTTTCTCCCCACCCCATCCTTTTTTTCTAAAATGACAAATGTTTACGAGTCTCTTCTCATTGCCAGGTGCATTGTTCATGAAGCTGGGCTCTGAGGCATCCTCAGCCCCTGCCACAGGGAAGCTGGACCCAGAGCTTGTGCTCCAAGGGCAGCTCTGCTTCGGTCAGAGCAGCTCCACTGTGGGAGCATTTCTGTCAGGGCTCTTTGGCCAAAAGAATTGGAAAATCACCCATTCAAGTCTAACTCTCTAATTGTACAGAAAAAGAAACCAAGCAAAAGTTCAGAAAATTGACTAAAGGCCCAAAAGAACATCAGAGGCTTAGCCTTGTTTTTATTTATCTTTCTTGGTATTTCCATCCATCATCTTCTAACTCATCTTCAACAGCTCGTTAGTAAGTTATCATTATGATGGTTATTGAAAGTGATGGGCCTAGTAAAGGGCTTGGAATAGAAATTCTTTTCCTGAATTTTAGTCCAGTTAATTGCTATATGATACACGGTTAGTGAAAAAAAATCTTTTTAAAACAGACTCATTATTTCCTATTGAAGTTTTATTTATGCAAAAATCTCACTATGAAATAACATGTACCTACATTTTACCTGTTTCTCCCCAAATCCTATGCATTCAAATTAAGGCGCATGATTTATCTATGTCATGACATATACCGCAAAACTACATTACCAGATACTGTGTTAGGCACTTGTGCCCTCCGCCCTAGGGGTTCAAAAACTTCTTTTGTGCCTGGGAGGGTACAGTACCAAATAACCTAGTCATATGAATAGAAAAATATATATATATATTTTGCATTTCCACTAATTTTCTCCAGGATTTGGGGCTGAGATGTGAAGATTTTGATATGAGACATGATAACAATGATAGCACTGGTAGGGATATTTTCCTCTAAGAAGAAATTAATTGCATTCACTATTTTTAATCTGCACTGGCCAAAATGATTTCCGCTTAAACCACAACGATGAAGCTAGGAAGTATGACATTTTCAACTTCCCCATCAAAATCAGTTTAAAATCTTATTTTGAATTGATATATCTTATTATGATGAAATTCTTAAAGGTTTTAATTTATTTGACATGATTTTAATTATATATTCATTTTTCTAACAGCTTGCAACTGTTCAGCATTTTGTCAGGATGGCAAGCAAGAATATGTGTATCCCTTAATAACATTTACTCTGATTTCTTTGTTTATTATTTTTAATAACTTCTTGAAAATCTTATTCAGAAAGGAGTTATAGAACAAAGAACTCCAGCCTTGACCATAACATGAGGAACTGATTTTAGCATTCTGAAAATATGCTGAAGGATGGGACCAGCAAAAATAGGGTGGTGCTTCAACAGACTCCCTTCTGTGAAAACAACAGCTGGATGAGCCTGTTGCCACTGGTGGGGGAGGGGAAGGATGGAAGCAACATTTTTCTTTTTTTTAGAGTTGGAAAGTTTTCAGTGAAATCATGATGTCATCAGGATATGTTTTGTCTGTGACTGTAATTTGCATAAGTTCTTTCCCATGGAACTATGTAAAAAACAAAGGAATGTTTCATTGCACATTTTGTGTCTATAGTGCCAATACTTTTAAGAGTCCATGAAGGAGACATCATGTACGAAGAATTTCTTTTGTAAATTGTCTCAAAGGAAGAACTTAATGAGAAAGGAAAGAAACAGGGCATGCAAATACTACAGCTTGACATTGTACTCATAGAAAGACTGGGATTGTTTTGCATTCCTGTTCATTGACTAATATTTTAACTCTGTACTATGTATTTTTGAGAAGAGATCCTCATTTCCTTTTATATTTATGGCTTAAGATATATATTCATTTCATTATTCTTTCTGTTATAATTACCTAATGCATTTTGTCAAATTTCTGTCTGAAAGATTTTAATCATCACGCAACTTTGCTTGTATTTGGCACACATATTTGGAGATTTATCTTGACATCAAGTTAAGGAATGTTTTGCTGTGGAGCAGAGATATTCAAGTATCAAATGTCTGGTAATCAAGAGCCATTGAGTTTTTAGCATTCCACACAAGAATTTCAATTCCAAAAACCCTACTTGAGCCTTGTGTATGTGGTTCAAGTTGGCTTGTCAGTCCCCATGTAAACCAGAGGATATAAATAAAATAATGGAAAGAGGAGGTGGAGGCAGGTGAAGTGGGTGTGTATTAATGTCCCAGATATATCTGATTATAAACTCTTTAATACTTGTGCAAATTTCACATTGAAAATATTTTTTTTACATTTATTGATGACTTTAATTCGTGGTAACATGACTGACTAGTTATTTGAATCAACACTCCCGCCAAAACAAGTAAAAGTGCTGAGTAAAATATTTTATAAAAACATCATTGAAAGTATCAAATAACCAAAAAAATTTGAAGAAATTAATTTAAAACTTCTCAAGATGACATCTAACCAAAAGTAGAAACCTGGAGCAGGAAGACAATGACTGAAGCCACTTCTATACTGAAGGTCTTTGTTCAATGAGGTGAACCTGACCTATAGTTATGAGGTCTGAAGTGGGACAGAAAGAATTCAAAGCTCAGGGGCTGTGCTGCCTGGGGAGCGCTGGAAATAGACACAGCCAAAAGCTAGAGCCTCCGGGTAAGGGTGAAGAGGGATTAAGCTATCCTCATCCCTCCTTACCCCCAGAAGAATGAAAAAAACATCCGCTTCAACCCTGAGCCAAACTGGAGGGGAAAACAGCGTCCTGAGAAGTTGTCATCACATGCCAGGTCTCTCATGGATTTGTAGCGTCAATTAATACTGCCTGTGTAATCATACACAACTTAAACTGTAAATTTAATTTTAAATGATTCTTTAATTATTTGAATGATTCTCAGTATTCTCAAGAACCTGTCAGAAGCAAGTGTGGATACTTTTTGGAGGAATCTACCTTCATCTGAGGCTTTAGAAATTGTCACAAATTAAAAAAAGAAAAAGTATATCACATAATCAAAAATAATTATACACAGAAAAAAATTCACAAGAGCAATAATACAAGCAGAAAGAACAGACAACACAAAGATACCTACAAAAATCTCTCCTATTCTTGAAGCAAATATGAGAAAGAAAGAGTTCTCTAAGCCTTATTCTCCTTATACCCTCTGGCAGAATATAATCATAGTATTTCTCCTTTTTTGTCACTTTCATTGTTTACTCATTTCTGTGTTTACAAGAAGGAATAAGATTGACTTAGGACCTCATTCAAAGTCCTTTTGAGGAAAATACTGGTACAAAAGCAGGTACCGGGAGGCTTCTGAGTTTATCATACAGAAATTCAACTGATCTGTGAAATAGAAGCTATTAGATTGAACCATATAAACTTGTCATTTTTCCAAGGTCAACAACTATTGGATGAACCTCAGCAATTTCATATGGTTCAAACTAATATACGAGTTGAGCTAAGCTGCTGTTTGAAAGGGTCCTCAATACAGCGCACCAAGCACTATGGCTCAACTCTCTCACAGGTGTGATCATTTTGTGATTGGTGGAGTGACTCTTATCCTCAACATAAGTCTTTCAAGTTTGCTCTACTTTCCCCCATTTCCTAGCTAACAAGCAGAATGAAAGATGAGGCCCAGGGTAAGTATCTTTCCCTGAAAAGAGAGAACACGGAAGTTGAGCACATCTCATTTGCTTATATCTCAAAGCTTGAACTAACCATGGCACATGGCTGCCCCTAATTTCAAAGTTCACGTTCTCAGTAATTCTGTCATCTTGTCTTCTTTCTTGAGCTTTCAGCGCTGCTAATGTTTTGTTTGGTTAGAATCCTTTGTCTAGGAATTGCCTCCAGGGGAGTACATCTTTTTAAATATTTTCTGAATCTCTGCATTTTCACACGTTATCTTTTTTTTTTCTTCTGGTGAATGATGAATTCCTTTCTCACTTCCTTCATTGCAGATAAAAAATTCAATGCTAAATGTAATTGTTTTTCCTTTGCAAATAACCACTTCTTTCTGTTTGGAAGCTTATGAAGATGCCTGCCCAGAATTCAGGAATTTCGTCAGCATGTATACAGCATTAATACGTGCCTTTTCTGCTGAGCCCTTCCTGGAACTCAGTGAGACCTTATAATCTGAAAATTCAAGTCTCTCCTCTGCTTCGAGAAATTTAAAAATGTTATTGGCTTAACAATTTCCTGCCCAACATCTGTTGCTTTTTGTCCTGGAACTCCTATTTTCCCATTTTAGGTTTCCTTGCAGGATGGGCTCTCTAGCTGGGCTCTCCTAGAAACCCCTGGGTAACCGCACAGCACTCAAGAAGGTAATTTGATCAAGCTGTGTTAGGCTGTGGAGGCTGTGAACATGCATGACAAGCTGTTTCAGACCGGAGCACGGGGGATTGTACTGTAGAAATCACACTGTGCATTGAGTACCTCAAGATTGATGAAGTGCGCTTGGCCCAGGTGAGGAGGTCTCCAGCAGGTTTCAGACACGGCTCCATCCTGACGTGCTCTAAGCTTATGTGTGTAAAGCAAGGCTTAGAAGAGAACAGGTATGCTCTCAGATGGTCTGATGTGAACTTGATTCACTCAGATGCTATTAACTACAATTATGTAGGTTTCAATAAGACCTTTGGAGACCTTTGGACAATGTTGCTGATCTCTCTGCTGTGTATTCAGGTTCTGCTGATGTTCTTCTGAATCCTTTAGGCGGGCACAACTTATTTGATATACCCAAGCAGTTTTGGCTTCCATGCCTGATATTTCTGTCAATTATAGCAGTTGTGCAGGTTTATCAATACATAGTAGTCATGCCATCCGATTCTTGTATATTTTTCTGTATGTTTGCCATATATTTGTATTTCTCCATCTGTATTATGAAACCTCTCTTCCACCTGATCCTTCAGTTCCATTGCAATTGTTTTCTCTTCAATTCACCATGTTTTTAATTTAAAAAATCATGTTGTTTCCTAAGTCCCAGAAAGATTATAATGTGTGTGTGTGGGGGGGGGGGCATGCGCTGTCATGAACTTTTCCTATATGTGTTTTTGTTACTATTTTATGGGTCAATTGTCTTCTTTTCCCTCTAACAGTTCTATTTTGCTCTGCACTATCATTTCTGGGTCTTGTGTCTGTTTTTCCTCTAGCTGGCTCCTGTATCCCCTTAGATGCATCACAATTGTTCTTTGCTTGTTCCTTGGGCTTGGTGCTGAAACCATAAGTCGCAGCATCTTGTGGGTGTGGTGGTAGGTGTAGCAGTCTTCTCTGTTGGGGGCAGGTGACATATTGGTCAGGAAGGGGTAAGTAGCCTAGTGAGGTCCCTGGAGGATGTCTCTATGTTCCTTGTTCTTCACAGCTGTAAGTACTCTCCTTGCCTCAACCAATGTGCCCACACTCCTGGTGAAAGTGTGTGTAGAGACAGCTAGGAATGGATTCTTCAAGAAACCTCTCATGAAGGATAGCACCCCCCTTCCTTTCAGGGACCATAGACGTCCTCAAGCCAATTTCTTTCCAGAATGCACTCTGTTCTGACGCTCACCTCAGGCCATAATTGGTTGAAACAAAGTAGGGAAAATAATGAGTTTGGACCCCTTAATAAGATACCACAGATTCTGAAATTTCTTTACGTTCAGCAGCAGTGCTGTGCTGAACCATATTGGAACTTGAGACATAAAGAAAATTCAGGAATACTGTTCATGCCTTTATCAAAATGTTGATATTTTGTTCATCATGACTTTTGTATTAATTTTGAGTTTTTAAAATATTGCATTAAAGTTATTGAGTTTTTTGGCATTTTCAGACCTGAGGTGAGTACCTCACTCGCTTCACCCTAGTCCTGGCCCTTTCCCCTGACAGGCCCAGCCGGCTTCCACAGCTTTGGAGGCTCACCAAGCTCAGGAGCAGAGCTAGTGTTTGGACTGGAGCAGGGAGAGGAAGGCAGGAGTTTCCAAACACCATAATGGAAAGCGCTAAAGAGATTTCTTTAAAGACAAAAAGGAAAAAATGTACATAAATTTTCATCTCATCCTTAATATCCCAAATTGTGTTGTTTTCAAATTTATATAAAATCAACTTAAAAACCAGTCTTGTCTGGGGGGGAAGAAATCAAAACACACAGAAGGATTAAAAATAAAAACTAAAATTCTAATTATTTTTCCTCACTCAAACTTTCTTCCTCAGAGGTAAACATCTAACCGTTTTAGTGTAAGATTAATTACTCTCCTCAGTTTTGGAAAATTCCATCTTTATTACTTCTTTGATTAAGCCCCTCTACCCTTTGTTCTTTTCCTTCTTTCAGGAACTCTTACCTGTTAGACTTCAGATCTGCTGACCTGAGTTCTCTTAAGTTTGCTTTTCGGCACTGTTCTTGTGCTCTTTGTCATAAGCGGCTTCCTCAAATGTATCTCCTAGCTCTTGGGTTTACTTTTACATCTTGGTTGTTGTAGTCGTAATTTCCGTTACCTCCATTTATCCTACTCCTTTTTTATAGTGACTTGCTCTTGTCTTCCGAATTCATAATCAAAATTAATAAAGTATACTACAAATAATGGTACATAAAATCAAGGACTGGTATGGTTTGAGAGTTGGGACTGAGCTTCCTTGGGAAATGACATTTGAGTGGAAATCTAAACAATGCTAAGAAATTATGTGTAACAATTACCCAGTCAAGGGAAGATGGGGTAAGAGTAGTCCAGAAATAGGACTGTGGATTGAGGACTTCGTCCATTCAACAAATTCTTTACTAACCAACATATTTACATTTATGATTTCAGCTCAGCACAAAGCTTTTGGTAACACATAGAGTTGAAATGTAGCAGTGTCATCCCTATTGTCTAAATATGTTTTTTTAGTTGTAATTTTATATACCATATTGATACTACAGTTATTTAGGAAACATATTCAAATTTATACATGTTTACCTTTTTTATGGTTACTATTTTATGTATAACTTTAAAATGTTCCTCTATTATTTGAAAAAATATATAGATATACTTAGCATTTTTGGACTGATTGAGTTTTCTTTTTTTCCTATGACAAATAACATTTGGAAATGTACTATGGGACCTCAGTAAATATTTATTCATTTTAGAGTGTACTAAGACCTATGCATATCTATTATTAAGTAACTAGATTCAGATTATATGCAGATCTATATTTTCATTGATTTTGGACCCACTTAAATCATAAAAGATTTAAATACACATTGAAGCCCCCACTACGATATTTGCAGGCTTATTTTACCTCTTTTTTAAAAAGAGTTTTGACTGTGTTTCTCTATAAAATATTATTCTGCTTATAAACTTTCATGGATGTTATCTTTTCTTACCAGTATCAGATGATCTTTTTACCCTGTTTACCAAGGTTTTAACCTTGAAATCCTTTTTGTCTGAATGGATTTTATAACATTTCACTTTTCCTAATAAATTTTTCTCTTGCTGGTACTTTTAACTACTCTCTATAACTTTTAAGCAATTTGTGGGATAAAAATTAGGGTTAGGGTTTTTTTTTCCCACATGACATGAGAAACTTTATTATTTTAAACCCAGATTAGTACACTAAACTATTAAATTTTAAATTATGTATTTTCTCTTTTAAGAACACTTTTTAAAGCTGTGCCTTTAGTCTTGTAGTTAGATTTACAATTGTTTAGATTTACCTGTATGGTTAACTCTTTTCAATTATATTATGTCCTCCATATTTTTCAGTTCTTAATTTGTATTCATTTCTAGATCCTCATATTTTAAAAGACCACCTGTGTTCTATATTTTATGACCCTTTGCATGTAAGTTGCTTACAAATACAAAGGACACGTTGGTTATTGACTTTTTCTCTCAAAACTAGGTAGTCATTGCTCCATTTGTTTTTGAATATTTTGTGTTTTACAGAAGGATCTGAGACAGGCCAATATTTTTCCTTTATAATTAATGCACCAGCTCTGCCTGGAGACTTTTCATGCCTTTATGTAGAGTCATCAGAAATGTTTCTGAGTTATATCTAGGTATAAATATATTTTCCTGGAGTTCATGGTAAGCTGTTTCAATATTACATGCATAAAAAAAAAAACTATATGTGTATGTGTGTATAGATAGATAGATAGATATACATATGGAAAACACCGATAAAAAGCTTTCACAATACATTAACACCACAATCCTACAAGCTCTTAAATGAATAAAGAAGAACATTCAAAGAAGTGAAGTGATTTTTCTAATGTTAGATAGTTGGTAGTAACAGCTTTGGGACTGAATCTAAGTTTTAACTCTAGATTTCACTTTTTTTTTTTAAATTACAAACCATACTGCTTCTTTACTCTTTATCCATTGGCTAATACCAATAATCAAAATAATACCCATACCTTACCCAGACAATACTCTGAAAACTAGAATACTATAAAAAAAATGATATCATTTTCTGAACCAAATGAATAAAATCCATACATTCATGGCCTAGACTTTAAAAATTAAATTAATCATAAGAGAGGTTCAAGATAGATGATTAAGCCACAATGACATACTTCTAAATGAAAGGCTGCAAATGTTGACAATAAAACTCTAGTGACAAATGATGACTACTCTTATGACAGGAAGATCTTTGAAAATTCAGTAAAAGTGAAAGGGTTTATGACCACTACAACTCCACTTATTAGAAGACTGCTCACAGCAATGTGTGTGATGAAGAATTAAGGGTCGATGCAGTTGCATTCAGTGAAGGACTCATGTCTTTGGCTCACTGTTGTTTTTATGATAAATGTCTCATGCTATTCACTCGCTGAATATTTTAAACAGTATTTTACTGACCCATAATCCTTCTCCATTCAGCAGTGTTTTAAGAGGTTTGAAAGGAAGTGACAACACAAATCTCATTCCTACAAGACAGTAGCTGAATATCCTTTTCATTCTTTTCTTTCTGTGCGTAAAATTTCTTAGGTAAATACAACTCAGAGGAAATAGGTGCATCAAAGGGGCCTAATTCTGCTAGTTTGGGGTCTTTTGCAAAGGAGGGTTGCTCTCTTTGAAAACAGAATGTCTGGAAGACAAGAAGACTTAGGCCAGGCCACCTGCTGGGTGGACTCACAGGGAACAGCCTGAGAGTTTCCCATTGCCACTGGCAACCAGAAAAAGCATTTTCTACCCAACTGCCTTCCCTTTGTTACAGGAGTTTAAATGGTGGTGTGCCCTGCTTTCAAGAACAACTGAGGTTTGAAAAGCATACCTATCCTTCCAATCAGAAATTCTGTACCTAGGAATCTATGTTTCAAAAAAAAATTATAAGGATGTAATATATAGCATGATGAGTATAGCTAATAATACTGTATTGCCCATTTGAAAGTTGCTAAGAGAGTGAATCTTAAAAGTCCTATCATAAGAAAAAAAATTTGTAATGTGTATGGTGTAATACGTATGGTGATGGTTAACTAGACTAATTGAAGTGATCATTTTGTAGTATATACAAATTCCAAGCATTATGTTGTACACCTGAAACTAATATAATGCTATATGTCAATTATACCTCAAGAACTTTTTAAAGATGAAAACGAAAAAAAGAGATTTCAAAAATATAATAACCAAGATTTTGAGATATATAAGGAATGGAATGAAATGCTAGTTTGTCAATGTTGACTATTTAAACACACACCCAAGTCCCTGACTACATCATTTTTATGCCATAGATCATGTGTACATGAGGAGTGTCAAAGGTTTATCCAAGGTAAGGATTAATTACAAAACAGGAATCTAAACTCCACAACAGAACCAATTTTTAGATTTACCTTAACAGCCAGTTTTCCCTTACCAATTCCAAATGTATTTTAAATTTTGATGGCTGTATTAGTTTACTAGGGCTGCCGTAACAAAATGCCATAGACTGGATGGCTTAAAGAATAGAAATTTATTTTCTCACAGTTCTGGAGCCTGAAAGTCCAAGATGAAGGTATCAGCACATTTGTTTTTTCCTGAGGCCTCTCTCCTCACCTTGCAGATGGCCTTCTCCCCGTGTCCTCACATGGTCCTCTCTTTGTGCTTCTCTTCTCTTCTTTTTGGTTCTTTCTCTCTTCCTAGAAGGTCACCAGTCATATTAGGTTAACGACCCACCCTTGTGACCTTATCTAACCCTGATTACCCCCTTAAAGGTCCTATCTCCAAATACAGTCACTTTAGGAAGCAAGGCTTCAACACATGAATTTGGGGAGGACAAAGTTTAACAGTGAACTATTTTTGGTTTGTATCAAAAGAGAGAAATCTCTTGTGCTGAGAAAATTTATTTAGAGCTTATTTTTCCTAGGGGATATTCTACTTAGTGTTTCAGTCAAATGAAAGCCTTAGAGGCTTGTGCCTACTGACTGAGAGATGCAATTGTGCTTTTCCTCCCATCGTTCTCTTCCATGTAATTAACACTAAAAGAGATTCAGTGACACTTAGCATCTCCATGTGTGGAGTTTGCCCTTGAAAAAAATGCATTGCCTCACCTCACAGATAATAATCTTGAATCTTGCAGCTTTATTTCTGTTGTTAGGTTCTGATGGCCTAAATGTTAGATTGCATATATTGCATTATAAAAATATTTTTTGGTTTGTGGCATCCAGTCTGTAAAATGATCCCCAATGATTTCTGCCTCCTTGTTCCCTCCTTGTATAATCCTCTTCCATATTGAATTGGGTTTGCTCCTTTGTGACCCATAAAATACAGTACAAGTGATGGGGTATGATTTCTGAAATTTGACCATAAAATTCATTACAGCTTCCGCTGTCACCTTTTGGACTGCTTTCTCTTAGGGAAGGCAGCCACTATGCCACCAGCCATACATATTCAGACAGTGGAGAAATGGGGCCACTGACAACCAACCAACACTAATTATTAGCTGTGAGAGTAAGCCACTTTGGAGATGAAGCTTCCAGCCCCAGACAAGTTTTGAGAAGACTGCTGTTCCAACTGACATCTGACTTCAATAGCATGAGATGCCCAAGCAAGAACCCCTCAGTCAAGCTCTTGACAAATTCTGGACCTGTAGAATCTGTGAGCATAATAAACAAACTAAGTTTGGAATAATTTTCTGCATGACATTAGACAGTTGGAACAGGTGTAATATTATAAGTATAATGTAACTTCATGATTTTTTGAAGCTATCATTATCTTACTAATTTTAAATCCATTAAATGTCAATTTTCTTTTAAAGGATTTAGTTTATCATACCCTGAGTATTTCCCCCTGTATTTCAGTGTTCAACATGTCTAAAAATATTTTCTCCCCTTTCTTTTCCCCTTCTCAATCCCTTTCCTTTTCTCCTTCCTTTCCTGTTGTTCCTTTCCCTCCTTTACTATTTATTTTCTCTGTTCTACAAACATTGATTTAATATCTATGATAAAGATTGGACACAAATTCTTTGCACTCCTCAAATTGAAAGATAGAGTCTTATTTCCCCACATCCTGAAATCTGGGCTGACCTTCTGGTTTGCTCTGACAGATAGAATGCAGCAGAATTGATGTGCCATCTGGATCTATGCTTTGAGGGACCCTGAATCTTCTATTTTTGCTTTCTTGCCACTTTGAGCTCAAAGGTCTTTGAGGTCTCTTGTTGCTTGGGAGGAAGCCTAGGCTAAGCTCTTGAAGGATGGATGGATTTGGGAGACAGACACCTTGCATTTTAGTTGTAAATTATCAAACCGTAAGAAACACATTAGGACCAGAGATCTCAGAATTGGAGCTAAATGCAGTAATTGAAAAGACCTCAGGCTTATTTCTTGGTCATAACGTGGGTATGTCACATGAAGGAAAAGAATATGAAAGTCTTTCTGATAGCCAAAGAGGCAGATTTTGTCAACAATTAGTTCTGTGCCAGTAAAACTATTCTTCTCACCTTCCTCCTCTCACTTTCTAGCTGGCCCATAGAGCCATCCCTGCTCACACTACAAGACCCACCAGCATCCAGACAACACATAGAGACTGCAGCCTCATTAGTAATTCCATGACTTAGTCAAGAAAGACTTAAAAAAGAACCACCCAGCTGAGCCCATGGCACCACGGGCAAATAGAATGGTGGATTATTTTAAGTCCACCATATTTTGGGAGGATTTGCTATGCAATGATAGAAATATAGGAGAGAATATATAGAATAAAAAATAGAATGGGGGATCCAGGTTGGCTCGGTCGGTAGAGTATGAGACCCTTGATCTCAGGGTCATGAGTCTGAGCCCCCTATTGAGGGTAGGGATTACTTATAAAAATAAAATCTTAAAAAAAAAAAGAAGGTAGAATAGACTAGGGACTATTTCTTCTTCACATTATAGGTTGTATTGAAATTATTTATGAAGCTGTATTATCTAGGAAGTTCATTTCAGGTTAGAAAAGGTATTATAATGTATTGGTTATTAAAAGAGAATTGTTATTAAAACAATGAGTTAACTAGGCCTGACAGAGTTGAAATGTATGTTGATTTAAGTAAAACGACAACCTAACTGCTTGCGGCACTTATCTCCATGATCATCTGAAACAAGATCATCTTTTATAAAAGAACAAAAGCAGAATTCCTATAAAACAACAAAAAATGACCACATATTTTAATGCACACTCTGTTTGGGGGCACTCTGCTTTACACACATTATCTCAAGTAATTCTTACCCCAACACTCTTATAGGTTTGTGGCCCTGAGCTACTAATCAAAAGATGCAGGTGGAAGTCCTGATTCAGTCACTGTCTATTATTTGGGGGAGTCACTTTTTTTCGAAGTCTCAATTTTCTCATTAACAAAATGGTTGAAAACGATAAATGAAACGCACAGGAGGAAAACAGTACATGTAGACTGACGTGAGAATATTCATAATAGTGAATAGTCTATAAAGATCTAGTTTAGGATTCTGGTTGAGTACATTATCACATTGGATACTAATAAGTAATTGTAGAAATGATAATATATTCAGCATAAAATCTATGTAAAAGCAATAGAAAAGAAATTAGTGTGCATAATATTTATACTTTTATTGTATACAAATATTCAAACACATTTTTATTCTTCAGTTTAAAGAAGATTAGCAAGACTATATTCATCCTTTGTAAGAATCTTGTCAAGTCAGAGAATAGACCATAATAATACAAAATTTTCTATTTATAAATTTTGAAAACTTGTGTTCATGACAGAAGTATTAGGTCTGGAAATTGGTGAGAAGTGAAAAATTCATTTATAAGGAGTATTTATTTAATTTAGAAATATTTGTTTATGGTATAAAACCCCCAAAACTAAAATTTCTTATATATTATTTGTGTGTGCATAAACACATATATACATACATATGCATTCCCATAATAATGGAAAGTCACATGACAAAATATACATAGTAATTATTTTGGATTGTAGGAATATGTATGATTTAAATATTTTTGCTTATGCTTTTTGATTATTCTTCAGCATGCATTTTTTAAATTTAAAAAGAAAAACCTTGTCTATTAAAATCAAAGCAAAAAAGCTTTAATTTTTTTCTATTTTATTTAAATATAAAAACCTAAGTATAGAAAACACTTGGGAGGGGCGCCTGGGTAGCGCAGTCATTAAGTGTCTGCCTTTGGCTCAGGGCATGATCCTGGTGTTCTGGGATCGAGTCCCACATCAGGCTCCTCCGCTGTGAGCCTGCTTCTTCCTCTCCCACTCCCCTGCTGTGTTCCCTCTCTCGCTGGCTGTCTCTCTGTCACATAAATAAATAAAATCTTTAAAAAAAAAAAAAGAAAACACTTGGGAAAAAATCTTAAAAATCTAATAATTGGGAAATGATTTAATAAATTTTGTTAAACTTTGTGTAACCATTAACATGACAGTAATTAAAATGCTAATGATATAATTGTAAGTGAAAATGGTAAATACACCATTATAAACATGTCATGATTTTAATTTTATAAAAATTCTGTTCACGTTACCTTCAGTTGTGTGCATTATCTAGCATATACGTGAATATTTTCTTTAGTGATTTTTAGTGTTTTTGAATATTTATTTTAGAAATATGACTTTGTATTAACCCCAGGTATTTGTCTTATTTTCTCTGAAAAAGAATCATCTTCCTACTTATTTCAGACTCTCCAGCAACTATTCACCTGTGTACAATTCTATTAGCATAGTGTTCATTTTTATTGCCTTACAATGGATATAATGATAAGACTGAATAGCCTAGGTCTTGGGAAATGTGTTAGTATCTAGTTATATGTTATCTGATTGTCAGGACTACTGGGCAAAATTACAACTGTTTCACTGATGGTTATGTACATGTCTAACCCTTGGGTAGGAAATTAGGGAACTTTTGAACTGAGGGAGGGAAAAACTTACTCTGGGGTATGAAGGTCTAAACTCTAAAGCATGGGGGCCACATCTCTAGGATTCATTATCCTCAACTACAAGTGGAATGTCAAATAATCTGTAACATCTCTATCTCCTCAAACTCTCGAAGATTTTACTACATAGATTGATGACTAAAAGACTAAAAACATAGGAACACATTATTTGTACAATAATTACATATTTCTATGATTAGCTTTGTCTTCATCAATAAGCATGATCAGTGTAGTTATGATTAAGAAGTTGGAAATAGCACTATTGGATTGAATGGGCCATTAAAATGACATGTTAAAACATGATTTTTCTCTTTTCCCTTTTCTTTTTTCCTAAACATCCTGCCATCTTTATTTTGGACTACCTTTTCTTTTATTATTTTTTTAAGATTTTATTTATTTGTTTGAGAGAGAGAATGAGGGAGGGAGAGAACACAAGTAGGGAGAATGGCAGAGGCAGAGGAAGAAGCAGGCTTCATCCCAGGACCCTGGGATCATGACCTGAGCTGAAGGCAGACACCTAACCCACTGAGCCACTCAGGAGCCCCTTGGACTACCTTTTAGCTAGTTCACTGATTAGTCCACTAGTTAGGTAGTCCATAATAAGATGTCAAATTTTCTGTGCAAAAAATATTTGTATAGAATTTAGAACATATTCTTAATAAGTACGTTTCATATATTACTTATTTTAACACTAATACTCCCATGAATACAGAATTTTGCGAGTTAAAATTATATATGTATGATTAAAACATTTGTACTCTTGTCCGTTATACTATTTGTACTAGTAGATCATTATAGCTTTTCCTCTGACAAGATTTTTCCAATCGGTACCTATTTTCTGTTTAGCATTCTTTGATTTAAGCCATTGGATAACAATCTCTGAATATCGGGTCTTGCAGTGCATGGCCAGACAACGGCTCTCTTGCTTTAGTTCTGATTTATGTGCATAGAGATCTTGGGACTTTTCATTTTTCATTTTATTTATTTTAACTCTCCTAAACTATTTCAGCCTTAGGTATTAGTTTTATTTTCTAAAAGCTAGTTGAATTGTAAGGACTTCAAGAAGTTCTAGGAGAGAAAATAAAGACCATAAAAAGTGGGGCTTTCCCTGTCCCCACTCGCCCATATAATCATGGCCTTCCAGCCATAATAAATTAACCTTTTTAAAAACTGCTCCTGGGGCGCCTGGGTGGCACAGCGGTTAAGCGTCTGCCTTCAGCTCAGGGCGCGATCCCGGCGTTATGGGATTGAGCCCCATATCAGGCTCCTAAGCTATGAGTCTGCTTCTTCCTCTCCCACTCCCCCTGCTTGTGTTCCCTCTCTCGCTGGCTGTCTTTATCTCTGTCAAATAAATAAAACCTTTAAAAAATAAATAAATAAATAAATAAATAAATAAATATAAAAACTGCTCCTATCAGCTGACTTGTAATTGCGTATTATTGGTGTTTTCATTAGTTGATCGTCATTTTCCTGCCTGGACTGTAAGCTGCATGAGAACAGTCATTGTTTCATGCAGTACTGTATAGCCTGTGTCTAGCACAGTGCCTGTCACACAAAAAGAAAATAGTATTTGTTAAATCAATGAAAGAAACATGAAAATATTCAACAAGGATCATTTTCAAAAGAATGGAAAAGAATTTTGGTTAAAAGGACAGGAAGAAAAAGACTTAAGGAAGTCGTAATAATTTCAAATTAAATTAATGGCAGAAGTTCTTAAATATTTCATATGTTTTTGGCTAAATTTTGGGGCATTACTCTTTGTTTTATTTCTCACAAAGGCCATTTAATGTCCAGTTTTATTGTTCCCCTTATTAAGGCTGATGGAGTTTGACAACTTGTCTGAAGTCAGAGTGAGCAGGAATTTGCATATTTGACTACAGAGATGTGAAGGATGAGACTGTATATCCCAAAATGCATGTATTGAAGTCTAATCTCTAATGTTACAATATTTGGAAATAGAGCCTTAAGGAGGCAATTAAATTTGAATGAGGCCTTAAAAATGGGGCCCTAATCTGTTAGGACTAGTTTTATAAAAGGAAAGACAACTTGGGTGCCTGGGTGGCTCAGTTGGTTAAGAGTCTGACTCTTGATTTCAGCTCAGGTCATGATCTCAATGTCGTGAAATTGAGCCCTGCATGCGGCCCTGTGAGGGGCGTGGAGCCCACTTAAGATTCTCTTTCTCCCTCTCCCACTGCCCCTCCTCCCCTCTTCTCTCCCTCCTGAAAAAAAGAAAAAAGAGGAAAGATACCAGACACACACAGAGAAGAGGCCATGTGAGGACACAGTGAGAAGGCAGTTACCTACAAGCCAGGAAGGGAGGTCTCACCAGAAACCAACACGGACGACTCCTTGATCTTGGAATTCTAGCATTGAGAAAATAAATTTCTGTTGTTTCTGTTGTTTAAGCCATTAGCCTGTGGTATTTTTTCATGGCAGCTGAGCTGACTAATACAAGAGGAGAAAGAGAGAGAGGAAGAGAGAAAAAGAAAGGGAGGAGGTGGGAAGAAAGGAAGGAAGGAGGGAGAGAAAAAGAATTGAAATCAATAACAATAAATAAGTTCTTTATATGAATTTGGACACAGAAAATTGTGGAATCTTTTCCTTTGAACAATTTCAGGAATATGCTGGGCTTTTATTTATCTTGTATGGTTTAGATTTTATTCTTCTTGGAGGTAGTGGCATGAATTAAATCATCCATTAAAATAACTGCTGGTCTATGTTTCCAGGGACTAAAAGAAATAAAAAGATGGTTCTAATGAAAATCAGACTTTAATCTTAGGGGGAAGACACTTTATTTTCTTTCCCCTTCCTCTCCCACACTTGTTCCCCTATGCTCTTCTCACCTTTCTGAAACCCTGTCTTGGTGATGACACTACCACAAAAAAAAGTAGCAAGAAGTTTTTCTGAGTGAATGAGAGGGAAGATAAGCAAATACTTAAATGTGGGCAGTGGGAAAAGAAAATTATAATGAATCGGATCCTGCAGCCCATCTTGGACCTAGCAGAAGTGTTCTGACTTCTCAAATGAGGACTTGGAAAGCACAATTTCATAGGGGATCCCTTGTCTTTGCAGCCCCAACAACTCTGGAGGTTATGTGGACACAGGAGCTTTACAATGGTTCAATTGTTATCTTAGTTAGGCCGGGGATTGGGGGTGTTTAGATGATTAAGCTTCCTCCAGCTTCTCTTGGGTCTTTCCATTCTTAATCGGCAAACTAACTTGAGCATAGGGAAAACATGGTTTTAACAATATGGTAAACTTGCCTCCTAGGCCATAAGCAGAAAAAGCAGATCTTAACAAAGTCATATACATCTATATATCTAGCATCTAGCAAATCCCCAGGTTTGACATATGCTAGCTTAGACCAAAGTTCTTCTGACGTTTAAAATCCCTTTGGAGGCCTCAGTAAGTAACATGTTTATGCATTCATTCACTAAATCCTTTATTTTCTTGTTTATTTTATAAATATACTTTCACATGTACTAT
Organism: Ursus arctos; assembly: GCF_023065955.2. Lineage (NCBI taxonomy): Eukaryota > Metazoa > Chordata > Mammalia > Carnivora > Ursidae > Ursus > Ursus arctos. The sequence goes on from NW_026622775.1 coordinate 17,269,211, forward strand.
GTATCAGACATGCACCGAACAGTGGGATTAATTAACAAGACGATTGAGTCTCTGCAATCAAGCAGCTTACTTTCTTGAAAAAAAAAAAGGAGAAAGAGAAAAGTAAACACATTCAAATCTAAATAATGACAGATTAAGAACAAAGCCAGAAGGAATAAAAGAGGCTACGATAGTAAAAAATAAGGTCAAGGTTGTGTTAAGTCAAATAAGATAGAGGTCTGTAAAGGCATCTTAGAGAAGCCAAATACTTCAACATTCTCAGATTTTTCTAACAAGGAGAAACATCAGACCCAGCGGATACATTGTGTGAATTACAACCAAATACAAGCAGTCATTTAAACAATTGTTTCACCCTTCATTCTTCCAGATAACACCTGAAAAATTTTGCCTCGCAAACCAAGACTTTTGGCCATTTGATTTGTGATAATTTTTGCTCATTCAGGAAAAGGAAGGCTTGGGAAACTCTCACTAGCTATGTAGGGCATGGGACCGAAGTAATCAAAGGATTGCAAATGTCTTCCGTGCCTGAGATCTTCACTCCGTGATCCACCATGCATCAACTCAACAATTATCATATCTTAGGGGCTTTCATCAGCAGTAACACAATTCAGTTATTAGGACACTTTGTTAGGATAGGCCAGGATTTGTCAAGATAACAAAAAAACCCAATTTCAGTGGCTTAACATAACAAAGTTTCATGTCTCACTTAGGTCACCTGCAATTCAAGCCACTGGTCCTTATCCTTTAAGTGGTGACTCTGGCATCAAGCTTCTTCCTTCTGATGAGGTTGCTAGCTTAATTATGTGGCCTACAGAAGGGTAAGAGAGAACAGGTATGGGGTTTTGTAACTAAGACAGAAAGAGATGTACATTACTTCTGCTCATGTCCCATTGGCCAGAGCTGTCTCATAGCCCCAATGTACCTCAGGAAGAGGCTCCAAAATGCAGCCTTCCTGTGTGCCTAGGAAGAGAAGTGGAACCAGTGTGTGTTTTTTCAGTCTCTGCCTTGGTTCATCCTTCAGATCACCAAACAACCATTTCACTTTTCCTCTCATACGTAGAACACATATCAACCCTTCTCTGACTGGGAAACTCAAAGCATCATCTAGTTATTAAATCCAACAGAAAGTTTATCATTTTTAGGTGTATTAGTCAGGATTCTCCAGAGAAACAGAACCAACAGAATGTAGGTATATGTTATGGAGGGAGATTTGTTTTCAGGAATTGGCTCATATGATTGTAGAGGTTTGGTGAGCCCAAAAATCTGGTGGAGGAGACTCAGGGAAGAGTTGCAGTTTGAGTCCAAAGGCAGTTTGCTGGCAGAATTCCTTCTTCCTTGGGGGGAGGTCAGTCTTTGCTCTATTAAGGCCTTTTACTGATTGGATGGGGCTCTCCATATAATGAAAGTTAATCCACTTCACTCAAAGTCTACTGGATTTAAATGTTGATCTCATTTCAGTTCATTCCCCCTTCTGTTTACCCCCCCCTTCATTCATCCCTTCCTTCTCCTACCCATCTCCCTGCTATTTCTTATGTTCCATAAATGAGTGAAACCATATGAAAATACTTTCACAGAAACATTCAGGAAAATGCTACACCAAATACCTGGGCACTGTGGTCCAGCCAAGCTGACACAAAAAAATTAAACATCGTATCAGGTAATAAACCACTCTGTTATTGGGTTGAGAGACGGTCCCTCTCAATGCAGTTATTTATGAGTTAAAAGACAGTTATTTTGCTCACTTCTTTGTTCTTTTGCCTCCAAGCCATTTCTTTCCATTTAACGACAGCTACTTCAACTTATCTGGAAACAAAATAGACGAGGAGGGTGTACCCTTCATCTCTTCTTTTCCTTTCCCTTTATTCAGCCGAGAAGTCTTGCTGAAGAATTGTTGTTTATAGTTTCATTAAAAATCCATTTCCCATCTCTTTCAGTTTAAAAGTAGCTAGACTTCCCAAATTTTTGATGTACCAAGCTCTTTTTCCCTAAGATAATCATTTGCAAAATAGACAATTCTTTTCTCAACTCATCCTTTCCCTGTAATGACTTGTTACACACAGCCAATAGTAGTCAAAACATACAAATATGGTATTTTCCACACTTTTCCCCTAGAGCTTTTCACTCAGCAGGCCCACGGTCTGCCTCTCCAGTTATTGCATGAGACAGCTTATCCAAATATTTTGCCATTGTGTAACACTGATCGTCAAATGTTAAGCTTCTCATATCAGTTCTTCGCTTACTCCACCTAAGAGCTAAGCTAGTGTCTTGTATTTTAGCTTTATTACTTCAGCACTCTACTTCAGGCTATCGGTCTTTGGAACACGATAGAATAGCAATAACAAACAAATCCCCAAATCTTGGTAGCTTGACACAATCAGTGTTTATCGCTTGTTTATTTCACAGTCTGAAGTGGGTTGGGAGGTTCTTTTTGGCAGCTCTCCTCCACGCAGTGACTCCTGGCTGCTTCCATCTTGAGTTACTGCCATCTTCAACACACAGCTTTCAAGGTTGATGCAGAATGGGAAAACAGAGTGAAATGGGGAGGTTTTAATGGTCATGCCTGGAAGTGGCATACATCACTTCTGTTCACGTACTTTTGTCTAGATCTTACTAAATGATTCCAGCCCAACTGCCAGTCGGGGTGGGCAATTTAGACTTCTTGTGTACCCTGAAAGTGAAAATGAGATAGGAATTCTCATAGATATGTTTATAGGTGATAGAAATATGGCTTATTTATTTTTGCTCTGTGTGTGTGTGTGTGTAAGAAAGAAAAACAGAGGCAGAACACACAGAGATATGGTGAGACAGAAATGGAGACAAGAGAGAGAATTAAATGGAGTTTTCTCTTATTTTTGAGTCTCTTCTGAAATCCCAAACTGAGGGCCGATGGTAAGTGCCCAAATATTCTACAGAAAGTGGTAGACATATCCCCACCAGAGCAGTGAGGGATTGGACAGTCTGGATGTCTGGCTATCCATCTGCATCGCACATTGTCCTGAATGATAGGCACTCAGAGACCTTACGTGAGATTATAGGAAGAGACTTGTGGGAAGAGAACACTGTGGTGGAGCGGAGGAGGTATGCCTCCCTCTCCATCCTTCAAGCCAAGGGAATATCATAGCAGGACACTTCCTTGGACAGATGTGGGAGACTGGCATCTTACTTCCTATTGCCCACTTACTGAGCTGCAAATATGTGGAGGTTGTGGGCTGTGAGCAGGGCCTTGGGGTAGCTGGCTTTCTTCCTATGGGACATAGAGATATTGACCTTTGCCCAGAAAAGTTCAAGGCAAGGATGACTGTGGCTCACAATGGAAGAGTGAGGAGAGGGGAGCTTCCAATCAACTTGCAATTTCGTACTAGTCCTGGGGTGCATCAGTCCCTGGCCGAGAGCTTACGCTAAGGATATAATAGGAAAACATGTTTGTGACCCTGCAGGCTTTAGAGTAAACATCAGAGGACGAGCAGCTGGGAACGCCCAGCTTTCTCATGGTGGAACTCTGCCCTTCCCGAAATCCCCTCAAATAATGAGCGGCCAGGAACGCCTGGTCTGCTAAGGGCTGAATGCAGCCCCAACCGAAACCTATGAGAGACAAACTGAGGGCCTCAGAGGGGAGGGGGGTGGGGAATGGGATAGACCGGTGATGCAAAACCTGATTGCTCTTGACAATAGCCCGCGGGGTCCATAGAAACATGTTTAAGAATGGGCCTCACCTGCTAAATGTTACATCATCTAATCCGTGACCTTCCCTGTGATGTACTACTATTCACTAGGATCACGGGACTTCCCTCGATTGTCTTTGATTGTTTACCGCCAATAAATACGCGAGGTTGCAGCTGATCAGGGCGATCACATGCTTTGCGGTCCTCCCCTGCACCCATGCTCTCTTTCGCAGCTAACCTGTCTGTGCCTCGTCCTTCTCTGGAATCACGCTGGGGCTCCGTGGGTGGTGTCGGGGCACTGGGGCCAAGTGGGGGCTGGCAGACATGACTCATTTTGAAAGAGTCAGGGTAAGGTATAGTGCTGAGGGCCCCACTGGAAGGAAGCATGCAGAATAATCAACCAAATCATCCCATGATAGAGAACAAGTGGCTGGAAGCGTCATGGCAAAGGGCATCAGACAGTTACAGAACACTCTGAACTCCGTTGGCTAAGTCATGGACTATTGATCCCGTCACCTCTCTCCCTTGCTTCCTATGTCCCTGGGCTCCAGGGGATCCAAAAGTGGCCCAGTGAGGTTGGAGGTAGTGGGGCAGGGGCAGGAAAATAGCACATATGCTGCTTGGCGTATGCCTGTGGCCACCTTGTGGAATCACTGCTCATGCCTCCACTGGAGCTGAGGAGATAGCGGATGCTTTTATTTACATGAGGCTACAATTCTCAATATCCACAAATGAGGCTCTGCCAGGTTTGAAACGAACCGGATGAACCGTAGGTTCTACCGGAGATGGTGTCCAGGAATATTACAGGATGAATTCAAGGGAGTACACGTCTGAAGGCAGTCGCGAAAAATCAAATTCATTCGTAGCCACTTCATCTAGCCCGTCAATAAAATGATTGCATTTTCAAATAGCATTTTATTTTATTTTGAAATAAAGATATATTTGATATAAATCAATAAAAGGTATGAAGGGAACTAAATTTTCTATAAACGTTTCTTAACAAAATTATTATTCAAAAGTTATTGTTTGGGAATGAATTAAAAACAAAAAAATAACTTTTAAATTTCAGAAGGTAAATTTTCATTGAATGTTTCACTGTGGACTTAATTATGTCAGTGATTGCAATAATAGAGATAGAAAGCCTTCAAATAGCAAACTCTCTTCCTAAGTATCCCTTTTAGACAAACAGTAAGATTAGGCCTTTTGGGGAGGGAAACCCATTCATCTGGGCTGGTAGATCTCCCTTAAAACACTTTTTTAAAGACCCTAAGGTAACTTGAAACAGACTAGTACTCAAGACTTTACATTTCTCAACAGGTTTCAGAGATCACATTAAGGACTGTCCAGCAGAAATGCCCTTGACATAATGTTGTCTTTCAATGGGATGCATCCCCTCGAAATCACATTGGGGTATTTATTGGAATTGTAGTTATTTATAGGTTAATTTGAGCAGAAATGGCACCTTTACAATGTAGAGTTTTCTGATTCAGGAACAGCATTTGTGCTTCCATTTAATCAGCAAAACCAGGCTGACACAGTTGAAGAAATGTTTCTAATGTTTCACCCTTGAGTATCATATTCTCTGCTGTTCTTTGATAAGTACTTACTTTCAAATTAAGAAAATTGACTTGCTGAGAGTCTTTTTAATCCTAACTTGCTCAGGGTCTGTTATGAGGGATAAACATTTTTCTGTCAGTTCAGCATCTAGTGATAATGTTTTCTCCACTAATGTAGCTGTTACTGCATATTATTATCAGTTATTTCTTAGCACATAAAGACTCATAAATGTCCTTCTTCTAGGTAGTGTCAAATAACATTATAAAGGCCCAGGTTGACCTATCGATCGATCGATTGGCCTGTCTATCTATCTATCTATCTATCTATCTATCTATCTATCTATCTATCCATCTATCATCTATCTGTCTATCTATCATCTATCTATCTATTATCTATCTATCATCTATCTATCTATTATCTATCTATCTATCTATCCATCTATCTATCATCTATCTATCTATCTATCTATCTATCATCGATCATCATCTTTACCTATCCTTTTCCCCTTGCATTAGACCATGGCCAGCACTCTCAGTGGGACTCCTGTCATGGATGCATGAATCCACACATTGATTTCTTCCAACCGCAGAGAAGAGGCAGGGCTATATGGACAGGTGAACCCGGTTTTGGATTGCACAAGCAGGAAACAAGATGGCAATACAGAGATCCCTTCAACTGAGAAATAGGGAAGGACTTATCCTAGAAATAGAAAGATTTAATGAATTTTACTGTGCGCTGAGCTTCTTTCCTTTTTGATTTCTACTTTCTTTCTCATTATTGGATCTATTATAGTGATCTGCAGAATATTTCTGTTTTTCTCTCTGGCCTCATGCTAAGAAGCTTCATAGTGGCTCTACCACTGTACTTTGAGATCTTTCTCTACTTGAAGTGAACACCGGCTGGATGGTTTACATATGTTGATTTGGTAAGGGAAATCATTGTACTATGTCACCAACAGCCCGTTGGACTGCATGCTTTTCCAGCCTCTCCATGCTTGCTCTTGTTTTTTTTTTTTTTTTTTGCAGAGCTCAAGTAGAAAAATTTATGATAGTCTATTCTTTTAAAGCTTCCGTCTATCACAAGAGCTTTCTTCCAGTTGCTTTTTGTTTGTTTTGTTTTTAATTTAATCCCATCTGCTTTATATCTTCCAGAAACTCCACTAATGGCTCCCTTCCTGTTTTTTAGCACTAATATTAATATACTCTTATTTTTCTATTTCTATTTGATATGAAGAGTGAAGTTAGGTAAACATATGGGCTCAGTTCCTCGTCTCGGACTTTTTTTTTATTTTTATTTTTCACTTTCTTGGATATCAAATGCAGAGTGTTAAGTTAATCACACACCTTAGTTCAAAGCCAACTATCATCATTTTCTGTGATGACACAAGAAGGCCTATTTTTATTTTCTGTGTTATTTACATGTGTGTGTTATTTTCCCTTCATACAAATGCCCACTCCCATTTCGTATCTCCTTTATTGTGGGCGCCCTTAGAATTTTCCTTTCTCTTGCTTTCTTTCTTATGTTTCTCTCTTTTCTTTTACTTTTTTTTTCTTTCTTTCTTTCTGTTTATTTTCATGATTCATTTACTTCTCTCTTGCATATGTGGCTCTTCTAGTACTGTGTCTTAGGGAAGAGGCCATGGTATTTTGCCATTTTTTCAGAAACAGAAGGAGAAAAAACATTAATATCAATGAAAATAGCTACGCAGTTTCCTTATTTTGACCCTGAGATTGACGTTGTCTTGCTTCCCAAAGATAGAATTGTTGTTTTTTTTTTTAAAGTGTGTCTTTAGACATGTGTAAGAAAAATATTTCTCTTTAGTAGACTAGTAACCATTTACTTGATATGTTCTGAAGAAAGATCTAGAAAACAAATTTCAATAACTTTGATCTAACTAAATTACACCTGGACGATTATTAGAGAAACCATTATACAAGATTCCACAATTCTGAATGCATGCAGAGCAGGAGCTGTTTGAAAGTCTTGTGGACTTCTGTGATTTTTAGCTCTGTGTTTTCAAAAACTGTGTGAAGTAGACACAATTTGACACAAATGTAAACCTCACACATGGTGTTGGCACTTTGCGCTTTATGAGCTCAGAAATATCCAGAGACGATTACTTGAAGGATGTTTACTATGACTCTACTCTTAATGAGCTGAATGGCCAACTACAGAGTCCTTCGCATGAAGTATTACGTTATGAAAGACTGCGGCAGCAGTTTACTGAGCAGTACCTTAGGGACCTCAATTAATGAATCTCTCAAGTGACCAATTGTTAATCCAGAATAAACCAAACTCTGTCTATACCAGGCGAATACTGCATGTCTGAAGCCCTGAGGTGATTTGTTTGATTCTGCTCTCCATAGACCCAAAGAGAATTATTCCTTAGAATTTGTTTATCAGCTTTAGTAGAAATGTACATATAAAATTGAAAAGCCTATTAACAAATCTGATTAGGTATTTTAAAATTTTGACTTGAAATAATAATTGTGTGTTTTCCTGGTTTATACACGAACTTCATGATGACAGAACTTCTAGAAACTTTGCTTTTGTCTGAATTGGATTGATAAACAAGTTCATTCAAATTTTACATTGTGAATTCGCAATTTTTATAAGTATATCATAGTTGAAAGCCTTGGACATTAGACAAAAAAAGAAATCGATCCCCAGAACGGTATGGTGATTTTCTTCTCAGCAATGGGATGACTCTTCTTATTATTTCATGGGACTATCATAGAACAACAAAGAAAAGAACAACCCTTGAACACATCGATCGGCAGACTTAGTGGTTGGAATCACTGCAATCAGTGTATCTGTAAGTTTTCTTACAGTCTACGGAATTCATAAACTTGCTCTATATGCTTTCTGCTCTTTTCTGTTTGCCACCATCTTCCTTTTAAATAAACACTACAGCAAAGGCATTTAGAATTTGTGGTTGACAGATATTTTAATATATTCAGAGACAGTAATGAGCCTGAATTCAAAAAGAACGTAGACATGTTTTTCTTTTTTCCTTCCCTTGCCTTCTACTGTTTTCTCCCCTTTTTTCTTTTCCCTTTTCTGTTTTCTTTTTCCTTTCTTTCCTTTCTCTTTTCCCTTATCCCTCCCTTCCTTCCTCACCACCACCCCATTTCTCCTTTTCCTTTTTTCCTGTTTCTTGTTTCCCCTGTAAATAAAAAGTCCCAAACAAAGCAGCGTCAGCTGTGATAACGGTCGTGCACAAGATGCCCATCGCCTCATCAGCATCGCTTGGGGAGGAGCCAATGTTCTTCATGGTCTGTGTCTGCTGCAAGGTCCCAGTGACCAGAGGCCGCAGCTTCTGGGGCAAAGAGGGACATTCCAGGGGTTGGACCAAACCAGCAGTTCACTGAATGGGCCTGAGCCTGGTGATGACCTCACTGTTTCAGAGGGAAGTTGGGAGGAGCTGTGCTGTCAACAACAGGAAGTTGGTGAAAAATGAAAGATGCCCTTGGGGAGTGAAATGAAGAGCAGATGGCTTTAATTGTTAGCCTTACTGTGACAACTGACAAAAGAAATTCTGCTCTCTTGACATTTAAAAGATACCAGAAATACCAGTGACCACATTCCATAGCTTCTTGAAGGTTTCCATGTCAGGGAGTTCAAACTCCTCTCTATTTTCATTACTGAACAGTCCATAAAAACTGCAGGTGATAAGATCCCCAATGGACTCGCCTTCTGCTAGTTTGATAAGTCACTGAAGTGCACACCATGTGAAGGAGTAAGCAGTCCTAGGTGAAGGGAGACACCTGTGCAGAGACGTTCTGAGGGGTTTATTTGCTGCTGCAAGGAAAAACTAGCCCACAACTCAGGTGGAAAGTGAGATCTATTTCCACACAGCCTCTGGATCTTTTCTTTCCTATGACTGTTTACAGAAATCTAGTTTAAATTTTTATTTGACCTATCATGGAATTGTCCTCCCTCCAAAAAAAAAAAAAAAAAGAAGTGAAAGATTTCTATGGAACCTCTGAAGAAATACGGTAAAAGAGAAATGAATGTTAACTCAGATATATGCTGCCTTATTTGCACAGGCAGTTCCTACGTAGGGGTTAGAATGTCCAAGTACAGAAGATGACAAGTGCAGTCCCAGGTAAGGGCCATCTCGGGGTGATGAGAAGTGGAGATGCTGTGTTACATCAATATATGATTGTTGGATTAAATGTTCCTGGTGCGTTTGCACTATTAATGATTCTCTTACTCCCCTAGTGACATGAAATAAGAACATTTCACCATTCTGAAATCTTATTTTAAGGGCTATCAAAATAGAGTTAAATATGAAAAATAAATATTTATTTTTTAGCCACATGTTACGGCACCTCTATGACAACTATAACAACACAATTTTCTAGTTTTTTGTTAGGATTTGGTGTATGCATCTGCCAGCAACCCCAGCCCTGGGTAGGATAGTACTTTATCATCTTTTCTGCACTGGCTCCCAGAGGACCCCAGCAGGACTGAGCTCCAGTTACCTACACCGATAACTGGCTTGAAAATGCATGCTTTTTTGGCCTCCCTCTCTTCCCCATATTAATTCTTCATTCCCCTACTTTTGTTTACTGACCTCACATCTTATTTGGGCTGGAATCTTTGTGTTAGGTCTGAAAGAACCCAGATTCTAGAAGAACCCAAAGTAAAACACCTTCCCTAACATACACACCCATTCTACGCAGTGGTTTTAACTGTGTTCCCACATTCCCAATGACATCATTCCCATCACATTTTATTTCAATCTTTGGTTATTTGTTTCATCTTTTGTTGCACTTTTTGAAATGAAAGACTGTCATTTAACTCTTCATGTTTGGATCCAAGCAATGGCTGGCATATAGATATTGCCTATAAATGTTGTCAAATGAGTGAAATGTTCTTTTACCTCTGTTGTCCTTCTGGGTCTACTCAGTGACAAGTCTTGGTATTTCTTCATTCATATCTCCTGGTTCAAGTTTCCACTTCCTTCACCACCACTCGGGCTCAGGTCCTTATCATTTTGTGCATACACTATTGCCATAGTTTCCTACTTGCTGCACACTCCAAACTACAGGACAGCAATCCTTCTGAAAACATCAATTTCACTTTAACTCTCCCCTTTTTAAAAACATCCAATAGTTTCCACCAGCATTTTGTCTTTTAGTCTCATGTTTTGGTAAGGTTCTCATCTGTGGTGTTTTCTCCCTATCTAGAAAAAAGTTACACATTGGAGATGCAATATATCACAGTGGTTAAGAACAAAGGCCCTAGAGGGGCCTGTCTGATCAAATTCTAGGCCTAATCCTGTGTTCAACTGAATGTTGGGCCTAAAAGATATCAATCAAGACCGAATCCCTGGAACCTGTGAATGTTACCTTATATGGTAAATGTTTTAAAGGAATTATTAAATTAAAGATCTTGAGATGAGATTACATTGCATTACCTGGATGAGTTCTAAATGCCATCGCAAGCACCCTTAAAGGAGAGATGCAGAGGGAGATCACACACACACACACACACACACACACACACGCACACGGAGGAGAAGGTATTGTGAAGGTGGAGCAATGAGAGATTTGGAGAGGTTGGCCTCGAAGATTGGAGTGATCCGCCCACAAGGTGAAGAAGGGAAGCAGCCTCCAGAAACTGGAACAGTGAAGCAGGAGATTCTGCCCCAGAACCTCTGGAGGGAGCACAGGCCTGCCAGCACCTCGGTATCTACTCAGCGATTCTTATTTCAGACTTCTGGCCTCCAGAACGGTGAGAGAATAACTTTTTGTTGTTTGAAACCACCAAGTTTGTAATAATTTGTTCCAGCAGCTATAGGGAGTTGATGCATACCCCTTGCTGGGTGTGACCTTTGGCAACCTCCTCATGCTCCCCAAGCCTCAGCTTCCTCCCCTATAGAGTATATCAAGACTGAAGGTCTTCATGCTTGCAAAGTTCTTAGCAGTATGGCTGGCACATCTTGAATACTGAACAAATCTCACATATTTTTAGGGTGCTTTTCATGTTTGTCTATTTGCTTTCTCTAAGGAAGATCAAAGACTTCTCCATATACTTCAACATTGCATAACATTTCTTAGTATTATATACATTGTGATTAAATTTCAATTTAACAAATATTTATTGAACATCATCCATTTGTAAGACTAGGTTCCGGGATACAATGTAAAGTAAAATATGATGTATGAAATTGATGACTTTAAAATGCTAAAACCATTTTAAATTGATTTAGGGTGAGAGAAAAAAAATTTATAAACTATTTTTTTCTGATTTCAGAACTTGAAGACGTAACTAACATGGTGTGTGTGTGTGTTGTATTTATATACATATATTTTTTTCTCCCTCCGAGTATCAGTGAATTGACCAAATTTGAAATATATTTATCCTTGACCAAAGCAAAGTGAGCAAATATTCTACTTAGGCTTCCTCTATATTTGGAAATTCTGTAGTATAAAGAAAGGGATAAGGATGATCAAGCACTTTCATCAATTACTCTGCAATTTTCTGGTTAGTTGCCTGTGTCTATCACCGAAGGTGAGTTTCAGGGCTTCCCACCGGTCTGAGCTCAGTGCGTGGTACACACTAGGTGGTACATTTGAAACATCTTGAATGCATGAACAATGCTCTTAAGTACCTCTGGGTGGGTGTGCTATAACTTCTCAGACCCTGGCCAAAGACTACCAATGGCAGATGCAGTTGTCCCAAGTGGATTTTGATAAAGTTCTCCTTTCCCATTTATTGTTTGGTGGGCCTTTGATACTATGTGCAAACTTTAAAAATCATAACATTGAGGAAAGGAAAGTTGAGGATCCCAGCTCTGACATAGAAACACTATGCCTTAGCATTCCTAAAGTTTAATGTTGGTGACTCTCAGGAAAGCAAATATTTCATGCAAGGGTAAGCCCTCTAATTGCGTTTGTGTTGAATGCCTGCCAGATGCATGTGTAGAGGGTTCTATAGGCATATTTCTGATCTCACCCTCCCATCTGAGGCCATTTCAAAAGTGCCTGTGGGTGGAAGGAAAGAGAAGGAAAGTCCAAAGCACAGGAAGAAAGGCAAACGGGTAGAGAGGATGGAGGCAAGAAAAGGAACAAGTGAAACCCTCTTGGGAAGGAAAGCTGTGTTTCATTTTAGTTGCTTGGTTTGGAAGGAAGCCTGTAGAAGATTAAATAACATAAGAAAACATACTGCTGCCCTCTCTTCTCATTTTCTCTGCATGTAAGTAGAATTGCGTTAGTAAAACCCAAAATGAAAACTCTTATGAAATTGTATGGTTTAACAGCATAATTATTCATAATTTGTGCAGAAAAATTAATCAAAAAGCCATAGAATTTCACCTCTGGAAAATAAAGTGCTAAGCTGCTTTTAATCTGTTAGCAAAGATTCATTCAAATTAGTTGTTCACTATAATTTTTCTTCCTTACTTTTTGCCAGTACATTAGACAAGGATTTACAAAAATACATTTTCATAAAAAGAAAAAAATGCGACGATACTGCCCGTGTGTCTTTTAAGCTTCCATTACTATGAGATAATAACAGCATAAAATAAATACTGAGAAAATGCTTTATCCCAGGGACAGTTTTAAATGAGGTCGCAAGTCTTGCTTGGTAATTGGGTTATGTGAATTTGGACATCGTTATTTACTAAGCTTCATTTTTCTGATTGCCAAACTGAGAATACCAATTATATCAATTTCGTAAGAGTTCTGTGAGTATTAAGTGTCCATGACAGAATGCAGGCACATAGTAAGTGCTCAACGAATATCAGCAGTATCCGTCTTTGAATGGTTTCAACTTAACTAGGACAAAAACATCAAGAATAAACACAAAGAGCAAATATTATAGATTTAGTTATCTATAAGAATTATGTGCATATCTGATGGATAAGCAACAGGTTTTTGAGATAGATATTCTATTCACTAACTAAATAAATTAATTTCATATTTATCGAGAAACTGTTCTATGTTGAGCATCGTTTCAATGCCTGGAGTTCCAGGGAGATACAAAATGGAAACGTCTTCACTTCCATTGAACCAGGCTTTCAGTACTGGAACACAGACAATGATTCAGTAAAAAAAATAAATACATAAATAAATAAATGAACAACGTATTATCAGATGGTATGATAAGGGCAACGAAGACAAAAATAAGGTAAGGAAATCATTGGAAAAATAAGGGTGTTACACGGGATAGCCAGATTTCACAGAAAAAAAAAAATACAAGACTCTAAACTAAATTTGATTTTCAAATAAATAATAAATATTTTTTGGTATAAGTATGGCATATTGTGCTAAAAATTCTTTGTTGTTTATGTGAAATTCAAATTCAGCTGGGCATTCTATATTTTTATCTGGCACCCTGGAGAGGGGTGAAGATCTGAAGATGAAACTTTATTTTTTTTCCCCAGCGTTAAGTATATGTGACAAATAGAATTGTAGTATTTTTAAAGTGTACAATGTGATGACTTGATATATGTTTACCTTGTGAAATGTTTCCTATAATCAAGTTAATTAACATAGAGTTAATTCTAACACCTCATATAGTTATTTTGTTTGTTGGTTTTGGGTGAGAATGCTTATGATCTACTCTCTGAGCAAATTTCAAGTATATGCTATAGTGTTATTAACTATAGTCACAATTTATACATTAGATCCTCAGAATTTATTCATCTTATAAGTTCAAGTTTATAGATTTTTAATACAGATTTTTAATGCCTTTTATCCTGTTTTAGTGTGGGGGTGGAGGGGTACACTTCAACCGTCAGGATTATTCCCCTGCTCACATGCAAGGAAGTCAACACTGTGCCATAGTCACACAAAGCCAGCCCCAGTTTTTTTCCCTTAAGAGCATAAAGTGTAAAGAAAATTCCTATATTGTCGGGCAATAAGCACAGAGGCCATGTCTCCCTGTACTGAAAAGACAGGACGCCACTGAGAGAAACCTCTATTTGAAGTTTAGTGTGAAGAATTCTTTTTTTTTTTTTTAAGATTTTATTTATTATTTATGTGACAGAGAGACAGCCAGTGAGAGAGGGAACACAAGCAGGGGACAGGGAGAGGAAGAAGCAGGCTCCCAGCCCAGGAGCCGGATGTGGGACTCGATCCCACAACTCCAGGATCACGCCCTGAGTCGATGGCAGATGCTTAACAACTGCGCTACCCAGGCGCCCCTAGTGTGAAAAATCCTATGAAGATGTTCTTTTTATCATCTGCAATAATATCACTTTAGGTAAGTAGCCTGCTTAAAAGCCCCTGCTGGTCGTAACAGACTTAAAGATATGATCTTGGGTAAGTTTGAGTTAAGTGTCCCCTTGGCTTAAGAATTAAACTAACTTGTGGTGAAATAAACGGATATAGCGTCAACCTGGGGTTGAGTCCTGAACTCTCATTCCCCGCCTACAATCAGTCGGTTTGTGACTTCAGTGAAGCCTGGAGGCGATACACACCAAACCGGGGGGGGGGGGGGGGGGGGGGGGCAGCCAGGACAAGCCCCATCCCATGACACCCGCAGTAGGGCCAGATTTGCGTGACCGTGGCCTGAAACCTATGCTTCTGAGTGTGGAGAAAAGGCCAGTGGAAGAGGGTGACAGGCAGGAACTGCAATCACGTTGGCACCACTGTAGTGGGAGAGTTTGAGGGGTGTTTGTCTCCTTCCTTCCTTCTCTGAGAGAAGTACTTCAATATGAATGTTTTTGACTTGAGGAGACACAGGTTGTTTTGACTTGCTGGACCTCTTCCGGGGTATAGGAGGTGGAGAGAGAGAAAGAAAAGAAAGAAAGGAGAGGGTGGAAGAGGAAGGAGAGAAAGAAGGAATGAAAGAAGAGAAATAAAAAATAGTGGAAAGAAGGAAGGAATTTATTTATTATTATTTGTTAAGAAATTACATATGTCCCCTGTGTTAAAATATTGAAAATGAGACTATTAATAATGTATATTAAATTGTAAGTTTCTCTCCCAGTAGGGAATAGGAGGACAAGAGAGGGCAAAGTAAGAAATCAGAAGTGGTGTCTAGGGACAGGTGACGGGAATTTCCAGGCAAACTTTACGTACTGCTTTATTTTGTTTAATATAAATAATTCCCTTTAGGAATTCAAGCATTTTATTTTCACTCCAGCTTCTAGAAACTACTTCTCTATGTTACAATCTTTTTTGTTTTACTTTATTTTTGAATGGAAGTGAATTCTGATGGATTTCCTTTGGAAAGGAATACATTTACATATTATTGCCAGTGTCTCGTATCTCTCCCATTTATATCCATGTATTCAGACGTTTTCAAAAAACAATTACTTTTTCCCGCCCCCTCAATAGTCTTCTCATCATCTCTAAATTTCACCATCGTCCTCATTCATAATTGCCAACCTCCTCCTCATCATCCAGTCTTACTCTCAAGCCTCCATCTGCCCACATTGCACTGTGACAGGAAGTATGCTGTGCAGCTCTTCGGCTGAGTGGGTGACCCCACGGCCACTTCCTCCACCAAGATGGGCCTTTATATTACGTTGCTCAGGCTGACCATTAGGAGACAGAATTGGTCAGTTGTTACTGTTAACACATAGAAACTGGTTTTCTTTCTCAGGCTAGGACCTAGGTTGATTTCAGAACTCTTTACAACATCACGACTTAGTGACAGGAAAGCCCGTTCTCCAGCAGCCTCTGGCCTTCACTTATTTCTTTCACTCCCACCAATTTATCTTCGCAGTCCTAGGGAATGTTGCCAAGTCCCCTCTAGATGGGGGTAAGCACTGTAAATCCCTAATTCCCAAACTAATCTTATAGCAGGGGACATGTTCTGGGCAGCCTTCCCATTCTGCTAACACCACACGTACTTTTTTCTTCCTAAAGTGTGTTCTATATCCTGCATGCTTACTTATCCAAAAGTTAATTATCAAATTTACTGCATATTAAAAAAAAAACCTGGAACACCTGAACCTGGGACAGCACACATTATTTTTATTATACAAACTGAGAAATCAGCTTAAATTTTTATTTAACAAGTTGAGTCTAAGTTTCCCTAAACTGGAGACCATTGGAAAGAGTTGAGTTCGGTGTATTCAAAGACAAAAGAGTCCCCATAGATCATTCAGCAGATCTTATGAACACGTGCCAGCCCTCAGTTATCCAGGAGTAGATGGTCCAGGATTTTCTGTTTTTAGAACTTTCTTCTGTGTCTAGGTGTTTTACTTTTGACCACTCGCTGTTTATTACAGTCGCTATCAAAAAAATGGAGAAAAATAAGCTGCTATTAAAATCCCAGTACGTTGCGGTGTGATCTACCAGCCAGTATTCGTAGAAACGAAGGGCAAATTTTTATATGATTTGAACAAGAAGTTTAAGCAAATGATAATAATAAAGTTGAAAAGACTGTGCAGCTTTAATGGGGCCTGAAAAAGTACAGTCTTACCACTATGTATATATATATATTTCAATTTTTTATGCAGAAATTGTTTTCTTTTAACTTTTTGAATATACTTTATTTAAAATAATTTGTACAATTTAGAAAGCATTGATCACATTTAGCTGATTTTACAAATATGTTTTTAATACTGCAATTGTTGTCATAATGAATACTTTCTGGCATTCTACAATAGGAATTTTTTTAAATTACCATTAATATAACAATTAGATTTGTATGTTAGAAATTTTATTTTAAGTGGTATTTGGCAGATAACATGAGGCATGCCACAATAATTTGGAAATGACATGATAATCTGAGAATTAAATTTTAACTAATGGATTGGAGCAGAGCTATGTAAAGTTATTTAAAGAAGAAGGAGAAGAGGAAGAAAAAGAAGGAAAAGGAGAAGAAGGAGAATGATTTCTAGGATAGAGGGGCTAGACAGTAACCTGTTGTCCCTGAAAAGAGGGGATACCAATAGAAATATTATTGTATAGCAATAATATACAAATAACCTTAAGAAAATATTAAGAACAAAAGTAAACAACTAATTGGAATAAAATGTTATAGAGTCTGAATCCGTAGTCTGCCACATAAGTAAATACAAATAGTCACTAACATTTCGAAAATATTCCAATTTGACTAAAAATCAAAGAAATGCATTAAACAATGAAATATCATATTTTACCCATCAGACTGGAAAAAATTAATACTCCACTATCAAGATGAATAGTGTAGTTCTACTTTATAGACACACAAAAATATGGAATGAAATAAAAATAGGTTATAAAACAGTATGTGGAATATAGATATCTTTATCATAAGGGTTCTATCAGGCTTTGTATCAGGCCACGTATCTAAAATACATGGATAGATACATGGATTGGATGGGACTGCAGGAGATTACGCTAAATCAAATCCCCTCTTCAGAGGTGGACACTTGGTAAGCTTGAGTCGGTGAAAATTACCTTTAAATACTTATAAAACTTTAAATTCTATTTTAAACAAATTAAACTTAACATGTGTTGGGATTAGAACAGGTTTTTTTAGAAAAACTTTGAAATATGATATTTTTCTGAATGATTTGTTGACAATAAGGGTAAATATAAGTGCAGCCATGAATTACGAATTCAATTTTGGTAGAACAAGTCACTTGTCTACAGAGAATTGTTTGAAGGGAGAATTAAAATTAATCAAATTCACCTAATAGAGTTAGTCCTATGCTGCCTTTCCCGACACAAATCAGTTTTCTGTGTGTTAGGTCAACCTTGCAATGAGAATTAATACAGCTTTCATTCTTTTCTTTCTCAGTAAGAATAGTCCAAAAACTTAAGCCACTGGAAACTCTTCCTACTGGTAAACCTGTTAAGTTTCCTGGTTGCATAATTCAACCCCACATGCTCTGAAGACTTTCTCAGTGCCCATGTTCTCTTCAGTCAGCACTCCAAACAAGCAGGTGCTAGACTTTTGTATCTTCCATGGGGAATGGGCTAGACAGAGCCAACCAATGGAAGAGCTCTGCTGGGAAATTCATATGGCCAGCAGCTGTGGAACGGCGATCCGCCGTAATGTGCATTTTCTTTCAGCGTGGTTCTGAAGGGTGTGGCGAGTGGCCACTTTCCCAGATGGTCTGCATTCTAAGATGACACCATAACTACATGACACCTCTTTTCTGAAGATGGGACATTTGGCCTTTGGATAAATATCATTCCCAGAACTTTGAACAGACTAAACTACTTTTACTGCATGGAATGTTTTTCTTATCTGTAGTTAGGCAAGAACAAAAGAGGCTTCACCATACTTTTTAAAGTAGCACTCACTTAAACATCGCTGTCAGAATAAACTGTTTTCAAATTATATCATTTCAAATACCGCCTTTAACATTGTGTAAGTGTGGTGTAGGAGGTGGGGGGTAAAAAAGGAAGCAGGGTAGGAAGCAGATAAAGAGAAGAGAATGCATTAAAAAAGAAAAAAAGTTGAGAATTATATATTGTTGATATGTCACAGAACTTCGTATACTGAATGTCCAACATGTTCCCTTTTTTTGCCACTCCCTAATCACTCTGTGTCATCCTCAGAATTCTTTAAGTATTCAAAGTCAGGACATTGACGGTTAAAACATTGTTTTGGACTTCTGTAATTCTGTGCTATTGCTCATTTTTTGTTTTGTTTTCTTTTTTGGGGTTTTGGGTTTTTTGTTTGTTTGGTTTTTTGTTTTTTGTTTTTTTTCAAGCTATTGGCCATGATTTCCCATCAGCAGTGCCCCAGAGATGTCTCTGCTATTAGTTGGAATTCTCTCCTTTATATCAGAACTGGCAATTGCTACATAGCTGTGGATTATAAAACTTCCCATCAAGTGTTTATATATATATACATATACACATATATATATGTGTATATATATATATATATATATAAATTTGAGATACATATATATATCTCAAATTCTAGTTTATATGATATAGATTACCCAGTCCTCAAACTCCTTTACTCATTCAATAAAATTTTTTGAATACCTACCAAGTGTCAGGTGGGGGACACTTGTGGGGATATAATGATGATATTTGGTAGGGTTATTCCCTGTTCTCTTTTTAACATCTCATAAGATCTTTTTTTCAAATTCCTGTGAATTCTGACTAGATTATGTGTATTTTATATTATTTTCTGGTGATTTATTAGAATATGTAATTTTTTTGTCCTAACCTAGTTTTTAATATTCCCATAATGCTTAACATCTTATTAGACACACAGGAAATATTTGACAAAAATGTATTAAATAGAGAAAAAATTCTTAATTAGATACCATCATAGAAAATAGGTTTGTATGAAAAGTTTAAGCAAGGAAAAGAAGATAAAACAATGGTCATATCATATATGTCTAGTGTTGAGCCAAAATCTATTTTAGCAGTATTTTGGGTATTATCTTAAAAATGAGCACATATAAAGATTTATATCAGTGAAAGTCAGACATAGGGAACCAGTAAAAATTGCCTGATAAACTTTTTCTCATTTGCTCCTCATTAATAAAAATTGGCCAAGGGTTTTCCTCAGGGAGTTGTGTCACCTATTCTAAGCTTACGTCTGTGTTTTTATAGTACCAAACATTTGGATTAAAAAGTGAGAAATTACGCAGATCTCTTGCTTAAATGTTTGGGTAATTGGTACACTCAGATCATGGACTAGACTTTTTCTTTCTCCTCTAGATGATAGGCCTCAGGTTGGAGCTAACCTAACAGTACCTTGGGACTAGTAGGAATTGGAGGGACTTCCATGAAAATACACACTTAGAGTGGTCCCTTTTAAACTCTTGCGAGAAGAGGAAAGAAGAGGTATTTTTAGTCAGAAAATAATGCATGAATGTATAATCTAGTTTCTTAATATATGGCCCTTCGGGCAATAGAGGAAAACTAAATTTCACTTGAGCCACTTTAATAAGACTTCTTAGCTACATATTTTGTTTCTAAACATTCTGCTCTTTTGGAAAACATGCTTTAAAATTTTCATGCAATGGAAATTTCACTGTGATAGTACCCTTGCCAAATTTCTAGAAAGTAATGTATATATAAAACTCTTTATTTCTGCCAAATTCTTCTGCTGAACTAGGAAAAAATACATTATTGCAAATAAAATATCCACTTGATTATAACAACAGTGTCTACACTTGCAGGAATACACCATACTTACACTAGGCAACATGCACTATCCCTCACCTGCTGTTGGCTGGTGTTTTGACTTTTAAAGCAATTTCAGAGCCTCAAATAAGTGGCTTTTTTTTTTCTCTTTTCCTAAACTGTGGCCTACCCAGGATGTGACAAGGTTTCGCTTGGAAATTTGTTGAATGTTATGTGAGCTAATTTTTTCTCTAACCAAATCTTTTTAACATGGTCCGTTACAAGGATTCAAAATGATTACTTTTGCCTTGGGTTTGGTTTTGTTTTTGGTTTGGTTTGGTAGATCTTTTGGTGGAAAACTACTTGGCAGTGAAATTGTCAAAAATTTAGCAGGAAAAAAATGTAAAAAGAAAGAGAAGGCAGGGGCCTGTTTAATTTTCAAATTTAATAATAGTCTGTGGATAATTGAGAGTTGGCAGATATAATGTTCCCAGTCAACCTTGCCATCTAGAGAAAAGTATTTCATATCTGCACCATACACAGAGCACAGACAAACAGTGTCCAGGGATGCTGCATGAAATTCATCTGTTTCCAGGATTTCAAAAGTACATAAATCCATAGTGTTTTGAGTGGCTTTGTTTGTATTCAATTTTTCCTTCCCCCCCCTTTTTTTTTTTTTCTGGAGGAAAGTCAATCAATCCTATCCTTATCTTTTACTGCCACTTGTCACTAGAATATGAGTCAAAACAAAATTATGCACTTAGGTAATTATCTGTGATCTCAGAATATATTTATTTTAAGTTTCAAAGGATAAAACATTAAAAATTAGAACAAAGATAAAGTTAGAAGTGAGAAATAGAAACACTCCATGGTGAATAATGAATGCCTTTCTGCTCACTGGTGGTGCTTTAAATTATAACCCTTCCATTAATAATTGTTAACAATCACACTTAATGGAGTAAATATTATTCTCATAACATTTATTTAGCAAATAACATTGTATACCCAGCACTATGCACGAGTTTGTGTTATTCTCACACTGACTTTAAACATAATACGCATGGCAGTTGTACCTAACTTTAAAGTTGTTTAAAAGAAAAAATGAAAAAAATCAATTTGTGAATCGCTTTGCTCAGTTGTGACTTGTAATAAAGAGCTCAATAATGTTAGTTTAAAACATCTTATAAAATCAATAGTCTTGGCTATTTTGTGCTTGTGCAATAAAATTGTACTTTCAAATAGGCCAAAGTTGCCCACTGTGATCAGATTGTACATACTCTGTTATTGTTCTTTTTGGGGTCTTCTATGTTGCATTTTTTTATATCACTGAATAAAAAAGAAAAATGGTTTTTAATAAAAATTATATACTTGAAAACATGAAAGAAATTAGTGTTATACTATAAGCATTATATTACAACAATAATTAAATTGAGACACAAACCTATTCATAATATTTAATACAAATAAGGTACAGTGCGTATTTAATTTCCAGCACGTGCATTTTTTTATGTTAACAATATGTGAACTTTGTTTTGCTTCGATACAACAAAAGCCTGGTGATATCCCATAAAACAAACAGAAACATATATTGAAAATGTTTCAAAATGCATTTTTGTGCCTTTCTGTTGGTTTGTTTCCCTTTTTTTTTTTTAGAAGAGATATATTTTGGTTCAATGTCTGATTGCCAAATCAAATATCTTTGGTTAATAATTAAATATCCAAATTTCATTTTCTCAATCACTTAAAAGAGGAATATTTAAGGTAAGCCTTTATTTCTATGGTTCTGCCTATTCTGGATTCTCAGGGATGTCTTAACTGTTCTCTGTGAAGAGGACTACCTGGCCATGATTTCTTCTTGTGTGTTTTCTTGTTATCAGCTTTAGGAAGACCTTGCTTTTTTTCTTTTATTCTGAAAACATTGATCTGAGTTCTCTCTTCCATCTATACTCACGTTTGGCGTTTTGGATTTTGTTTTTTATTCCCCCAGGGTAGCATTGACTTGCAGACGCTTCACATTTTTATGACACTATTTTTATAGTGGAAGAATATAATTTCTTTTCAAAAGAAGATGGAAGTGCTTCTCTCACTGGCATTGCAAAAAAGCACCGCTCTCAGAATCTGATTGGCAATTGGAGAAACTATCCTACAATGTTACCGGATGCTCACTCCATTGGTGTTCAACCTTTCAGTGCATGGGTCCCTTCTATGGCATGGTGTGACAAGGGGCTCTTCAAGTGAGTACCACGGATGCCACACAGCAGCCTATTATCATACAACAGCGTAGGGAGCAGCAGGCACAATGCAACGCAGAGGCTTTTCGCCATGCCATGATTGATCACAATGCTTAGAAGTCAGCATCCGCACATTTGGTCCGCAGCAATTCATTCAAAATGTATTAGATCCATTGTGTAGCCAGCAATCATTGGAGGACCATGCAAATACACACGATAAGAATGTCAGCACCATCTACTACTACTACTGAATGCTACTACTGAAACTAATATTACACTATAGGTTAACTAACTGGAATTTGATTAAAACTTTTAAAAAAATGTGTTTTTTGAAAAAAAAATAATGTCAGCACCATGACGTTATACTATTCTCAGTTGCAATGAGTTTACAGGTGTAGCTTTAGACATCATTTCACATTATTTAACATTTAACTACATTTAACAGCTTAATGATTTGGGAGAGGACGACCTGTTATGTTCAAGTGCACGGTGCTATAATCTAGAGTGCTAACATGTGAATGCATATAAGCCATGTAACAGCTCAAGCATGTGGAATTTAGATTTGCTATGAAAAAAAAGTTACACTAAATCTTCAGGGGGAAAGAAGATGTGAACAATTGTGAAATCTTACAGAAAGGTTAGAACAAAATCATGTTTAGTTACCTTATTTGTGTGCTCTGCAAAAGTAAATGATACGAATGAACGCTTGTGGACCATCTTGATTCTGATAAGACCACGCTAAAACGTCTACAGTATTGTGAATTCATTTCTTTAAAGGAGAAACCAGTTGATGGGATGCTTGAGAAAAACCGGACAACTAAGGCAATGTGAAGGCACTGAAGTATTAGACAAAATTCAAGCAAACAAGTTTCTTCAGGCAATCAAATATGAATTGTCAGGCCTCACAAAAAACAGATCACATTTTCCAGCAAAGAAACCAGGACCAAAATAGCAACAACACTTAGTACATCCTGTACAATTAAGCACATTTGCACACTAACATTGAAACTGCTGGAAAAAAAGTGTCTTGTTGTGTCTGTCTATATCCAGCTTGTTTCCTGAAGAATGACTAGGGGAAGAAATAATTGATAAACTAAATATCTAATATATAAACATATCATTTAAAATGTTTCTGCTTCCTGATTTATCAGCAAGGGTCCCAAGGAGGGGAGGGAAAGGCTAAGCTCCCATTGTTTACAGTGGATTTAAAAATTACACAGTAAGAGGAAACAAAGGATATTCTTGGAATACTCTGTTAAAAAAGTTTTCAATGAGAATTCCAGAGCAGCCATGATGTTAAACAGATGTATTATTTTCCAGACTTAAAGTAAGAATGAACAACAATCATTTTACATATACACAGAATACCTTGTCTTAATATTTATTGTTTTCCCAATATAAATAGAGAGAAAGCAGTGTGGTAACACTGTGTTTGAGATGATAGAATGGTCAGCAGTTTATTAAAGTTTAAATCTTGAGTTCTGATTGAATTTTTCAATTCAACTTTTCTTAAAATGTCATTTTCAGAAGAAATTTGGAAATGACAATTTCTAATAAATTTTTCACTAGTCAAACTGAAAGCAAATCTCCCTTCAAAATCCATTTTTTTCCCATGGAGATGGATATAGGACTTTTTGGATTTCAACATTGTCTCTGAATTAGCTAACCTACCCAGCAACCTACAGCACTGTAATTTCAAAAGGGAATGAGTATCGGAGTGCAGATATCACTTCAAGATTCTGACTTTAATTCTTTTGAATATATATATGCAGAAGTGGGATCTCTGGATCATATGGTAATTCTACTTTTAATTTTTTGAGGAATCGCCATACTGTTTTCCATAGAGGCTACATTTTACATTTTACAACGTTTTACAACAACCATAAAAATGTACACTAGTCTCATTTCCCCTAAGCTATTTGTTTTAAAGAATTGACACATTGGCCCATTCCTTGCTCGGAAGTTTGCTAAGTATATAGAATAAGTATACACCAGCTTTGATTAGTGACTTGGCAAATTCCCTTTTCCCCCATGTTACCAGTTTTCTGATGATTTTCATGTACTCTGTTATTTTTATGATGGTGGAAAACGGGAATGGCCCTGCTGGTGAGAAGGGCAGTCTGGATAAGGGGGGCATCCCGATTAGGCCTCTGCCATGTCCTAAATGCCTTGTTGCCCCTTGGGCCTGCTCTTCTTTTTATTTTGTTGACACCTTGAGAATCACTGCCAAAACCTTCCAAATTTTATCAGGGGTTGAGTTTTCTCTTTCTGGTTACCATCTATTTGCCTTCTCTCCCAAAGCAATGTCCACCTTCCATCCTGACTGCCATTCAGTATTGTGCCCCGCGCCCTGCGGAAGCCCACCCACTTGAAGCTATCTGCAATGCATACTTATGAACTCTCACTGCACACAGCAATATCACTGGAAAAGATGGTTTAGAACAAATTACTCTTAAAGAAAACCTCTCTGTGCTTCTAAACAATGTATGCCTTTAGTAAGGGCTGCAAATTATTCTTTTAAAATACATTTATTTAGAAAGATTCAGTTACAGCGTAATCCTTTTCCCTTCAGCAGAAATACAAAGTGGCCTTCCTGGTGTACTTCTCTTTTTGTTGATTTTGTCATTTATGATCCATATGCTTGTAATGATGACCAATTATTGCCAGTTGATTAAGTTCCACAGTCAGAAATAAGATTTGCTATTGAGAAATACCTGATTATCTATTATATATTGGGGACAAATAGATAGTGATGGTGTTGGTGAGCTTCATGAAAATTAAAAGATTCAATTGCTCACTTTGTAGAACTCATATTTGTTTTGAGGATGAAGTGAAATAATACTATAGGAAGGATTAAATATCAGCCTGTAGAGTAATGGTTAAGAAAACGACAGCAATGGGAATTCTTCTGATGTAGCTTATTCCATTCTCATTGGATTAAAAAAAAAAAAAAGGACATTGAAGTTTTACTCGTTGGTTATTCAGCTCCTCATTTTGCTTCCACATTATCCCTGAAGACCTTCAAAGATGCTGTGGTGTTGGGGCGCCTGGGTGGCATAGCAGTTGAGCGTCTGCCTTCGGCTCAGGGCGTGATCCCGGCGTTATGGGATTGAGCCCCACATCAGGCTCCTCCACTATGAGCCTGCTTCTTCCTCTCCCACTCCCCCTGCTTGTGTTCCCTCTCTCGCTGGCTGTCTCTATCTCTGTTGAATAAATAAATAAAATCTTTAAAAAAAAAAAAAAACAAAGATGCTGTGGCGTGACTGGAGTATGCCAATGTCAGATGCTGTGATCCTGTCCTATTTGTGATTAGGGACTGCCTTCTACTTTTTAAATGACGTGACGTTCTTTATATTAACCTAGAATAATAATCATCCATGTGGCATACCCCAGTTGGAATCGGCTTTGTTTAACTTCTATTCAAAAAAAAAAAAAAAAATCCAAGTTCCCGTCAGAACTCTTCTTCCCATAATATACTTCTTGTAGTGTGAATACTGTATATAGTTACACAACAATAGTGGCATTTATTATCCATCCTTCCACCACCAGAATATTCTTTTTTTTTTTAAAGATTTTATTTATTTATTCAACAGAGATAGAGACAGCCAGCAAGAGAGGGAACACAAGCAGGGGTAGTGGGAGAGGAAGAAGCAGGCCCACAGCAGAGGAGCCTGATGTGGGGCTCGATCCCAGAACGCTGGGATCATGCCCTGATCCAAAGGCAGATGCTTAACCGCTGTGCCATCCAGGCACCCCCACCATCAGAGTATTCTGAAATCTTTTTTGGCCAGATATGTTTAGTAGGACTGTTAGAATCATGGTTCTGCTCAGATGTCTCATTTCTTTTACTCTCTTTGTTCTCTGATATCTATTAAGTTTCCTTTTGTCTCAGGAATCCCATGCTAATTCACATGGACCTGGCTACTTTCTTATATGAATACCAACAAACACTATTAAAAATCCCCAGTGTCTCGAACAGCAGATGCTCAGCTTTTAGTTTTGAAGATACAGAGATGACAGCAACTACATGTTAATTCACGTCGCTATTTCTTCCTGACCCACTGAATGCAGCCTGCAGGTTGAGTTGAGGCAGAATGTGTGCTCTATAAGGTTGTCCAATTCAGCTACCAAGGGATGAATCTTTTCTCCATGACAGAAGCCAGGGAAAGAAAGAGAAAAAGTAGCTTGTGATTTCAAAAAGTTTTAAAAAATAAATGTCTTATTCAGAGAACCTCATTTTGTGATGACTTCTTGAAACACATCATCTAATTTCACCCTCATCCTGTGTGGTCTAAGGTCTTGCTCTCTGACACAGGGCCCACAATAATATGTGTCAACAGCGGCACTGAATTCAGGGCTAAGCAACTAATAATCCTTTATACTACTTAGAGCCAAAGTACTTCTGCAAAGTAATTTGCAAATTTCAGATTTTAATTGTCATATTGGGACAAAAAAAAGTCCTTGAGTTGAACATGTAACAATGGAAAGACTACGGCTTTTCTACTTAATTGCAGTAATAACTGAATATCCAAGCAATTCCTCTAATAGAGTTAGAATTGGCTTCTGTTTATTCATTCATGCACTACAAGTTTTTTGAGTTCATTTTATACAATGTCATGCTGGGTTTGGGGGGGGGGCGGTACAAACAAGCAGAACACGGTCTTTTTCTTCAGAGACCTAACAGTCTAGTGGGGAAGAAAGACTTAAAAAGCAGCAGTTATTATTTATAAATATTATCCTAGAGCTGTTATTCTTACCCAGAAACATATGGGAGTTTCTTTTAATATTAAAAAAATACATACTTTACTATGCCCTTTAGGTATATGAATTTTGAAAAGCTTTACTTTGATTCTGATATGCATGTCTATTAGAGTCATATAAAGATGATGCTAGCATTCAGCGGTGGGAAAGATTAACTCAGGATGGGAGGCAACTTTTGGTCTAGGGCACTCTTAATCTTGGTCTTGAGCTAACATGGAAGCTCACTAGGTAGAGAAAATGGAAAAGGCATTGGAGTCATAGAAACAGTAGATGAAAAGGCATATAGGAGTGTTTATGAATAGAAAAAAGATTATCATATTTAAGGATAGTATGTCACAGCAGTGACTTCTAGAAACCTGTTGTAAGGAAAAACCTAGACTTATGTTCACCAATCACAACACAAAATGTCCTTGGAAGTCAACATGTCAACAAGAATTTGACTCAAAGTCAGTAACTGTGTCTATTTAAGAGCAAAGTTTGTTTTCTAGCAAGGACAAAACCAGTACATATGGTTATAGGCAAGGATGACAGTGTACAAACTGGTTCCACCCTTTAAAAAATTTTTGTTTCAAAACATTTTTTCTCTAGGGAATATCCTCCTGAATGCATGTCATAGATGAAACTCTGCCTTCTCTTGACTAACATTCTTTCTGGTTTTGAATAAACCAGAAATGAGGTATAAGTTGGTGTGTGAGGTCAATGAGCCTATAAGATAGCTGTATTTATGCGCCACACATTTTGCTAAACATTTTTAAAACATTGCTTTACTTTAACTTCTCTACTGTAGGGTTTATTAACCCCATTTTGTTGATGAGAAAAGCAGGGGCTTTGATAAAGTGAATAGCTTGTCTAAGAGTACTTGGTATTCAAACCCCCACAGACTCCAAAATCTGGCTTCTAATGATTCTGCTATACAGTCTTCTTTTATGATTTAGAAACACTTTTCTCATAAATACTCAACTTACAAGGAGGAGTATGTCAGAAAACACTTATTAATTCCATAGAACAAAGTACAGTGTACTGTATGTAGGATAGAGAAAAAGCTACCAAACAGTAATGTCTTCACCTACAAGCATGTATTACTTTCAAGTGTCATCTTGGGAATTTAAAGGCGAATTGGTAACTTCCATGACTTATTACTCAACTTTTTCTTCAAATTGAACTTTAAGATGAAATACATTCTATACCAGAAGGAAACTCTTAAATGGAACTTAAGAGGAGGGATAAGATAGTTCTTAAATGTTTACTGCTTCTTTTTCCCCAGCTCAGAAAACTGGTCTGAAGTCCTCTTTTCTCCAGTTTACAGGGTCAGACCATTTTCTTCATGGGTATGTAAACCCTCCAGTTCCACATTGGCTCAAATGTCAGCTTTATTATGCTCATCTTTTTGGATCTATGATTGACTGATCCCTTGTCAGTCCTCCCATTCACTGAAGGATTTGACATGACTTTTTTCTTCACCCCAGATGTCTCACATAATCAAGGTAGCTTTAACATTTATTGAATCAACCAGTATTCTAGCTTTTCATTTTCTGTATTTTGAGAGCAGTAATCCTCTACTTCAATCTTGAAATCTGGACTCACATCTCTAAATTCCTAACCTCACCTCTTCAACTTTCCAACTTTCCCATTCCATTAAAAATGGAGTGATCTCCTCTCACAAAGCCAGTAGACATTACTCTGTTTTTAAATGCTTTGTTTGGCAACATCCTTATATTTGAAATGTTCTTTTCCATAAGCTTCTATGATACCATACTCTCCTGGCTTTTTATTCTTTAACTTTTCTGACTGTTCCTTTTTAATTCCTCTTCATAAGTTTATTTTCCTTTTCAGTTTTTCAATGTCAGTGTTCTTTAGACATTCACCCACAGCCTCTTCTTACTGTAAATACATTCTCTGAGTAATCTCATTTGTATTTATGATTTTTCAGTCCACCCCCTACCTGGATAACTGTAGCTCCCAGAGACTTTGGAGATACATATCCAACCATCTGCCAGACTTTATAGTTTGGCAAAGGATTTTCAGGCAAAGAAAATCTTTGCAGAGGCCGGAGTAGCAGTGAATTTATGGGATCTTAAAATGTTTCCGTTTGAGTTAAACTGGAGAATGGGAAGTGAGACTGGAGAGAAATCACAGATATTATTTATGGAGGCCTTTAAAAAACATACTGAGAAGTGTGGGTTTCATTTTAAGAACAGTATCAAGCAACTGAAATTTTCTAATCATGGGAATGATACTGTGATTAGAAAAATTACCATGAAAATGGGATAGAAAATGGATGACTTAAGAGAAGCCAATGAAAAGTGACCCGTTGGGAGACTTTTACAGTAATCCTTGTGAGAAGTTTTGGGAGTCTGAAATAAAAATATAAATGAAGAGAAGTGTTCAATAAATGTTTACTAAAATAAAGAATCTTTAGTAAGTACTAGATCTTCAGTTGATGTGGAATGAACTCCTTTTACATTGAAATAACTTTAATGAGTACCTGAAAATTGTATGTGGGACTATGACCAAGGAAATATTTTAAGTGGATATATGTAGTTGAAGTTTGTCAATAATAAAATGAAATATATCTAACTGATTATTCTGGAGGTTTTATTTGATCTGAGTACAACTGATTGATAAATAAGAAATTTGAAAAGCAAACAAGCAAGTAAAATAAAAAGAGCAAAACCAACAACAAAAACACAGATTTACTGTCTGTACTTTGCTAAAAGAAGAAAAAAATATTGTTTCTACTGAATAAATTAATTCAAGTTAAGCTTAAATCTGTTGGTTCAATTTTTAAAAATGAGTTTATATGGTATTTTTAACTATCTCAATATTAATTAAACTAATTGTTCACCTGCAAACATTTTCATTTATTTAACCAGATATGGAACAATGACGGATCAATTTTGCTGTATTTTAATTTTGTGCACATATTCTCATAGGTGCTACTACCCAAAGTGTGTTTCAGAGGGCTTTTAGGACCATTTACATTATTATTTTTTATTTGCACTTTTACGTTTTATTTACATTAAAAAATATTTTTGTTGTTTGTTTAGGTTACTGCAGAAAAATATGTTTTTAAAAAAGATTTTGACATATAATGTTATCAATTTCAGATTAAGATATTCTGAACATACGAATAATTTACATTAAATAACACTGTCATATAAATGTTCTTATTCTTCTCCGAAGTATTCTATGATGTGAACAGGGACCCCCATTTCTCAGGTTACAATGGTGAAAATCAGACTTTGTTAAGTGATTTATGGAGCTGTCAGGATACTTATTCTAGAATACTTTAGATCACAACTCTGTGTAGGATATTAGCTTCCTATGATCGCTGTAACAAATTACCACAACCTGAGTAGCTTGAACCTGAGCAGAATAAACACAGATTTATTCTCTTACGGTCTGGAGGTCAGAAGTCCTAAATGGATTTCATTGAGCCGAAATCTAGGTGTGAAAGGCGTCAGGCTACCTCCAGAGGCTCTGGGAGAAAAGCCATTTGCTCACCTTTTCCAGCTTCTCCAGGACTCTGTATTCCTTGGATTGTGGCCTCTTCTTCATCTTCAAAGACAGTGGCATAGGTTTTCTCTCTGACTCTGCTCACCTTGGCTTCCGTCAGATAGTCTTCTCTCTGGTCTGCAGTCAAATTGCCCTCTTTCTCCTTCTTACAAGGATACTTAAAAGGATACTTTTACGGATAATTCATAAACTCTCCCTGCTTCAAGATCCTTAACTTAATCATCTGCAAAGTCTCATTAGCCATATAAATTACCATTTATTAGTTTCCAGAGATGGAAGCCTGACTACCTTTAGGGGCCATTATTAAGCCTACGACACATAGTAAAACCACAATATCAGTATTAACTTTTCTCCCCTGCGCATTTCACTACCAGCTTTCTCAACGCTCGAGGCAGAGTAAGGGATAAGTTTTGTTTCATTTTGTATGTTTTTGCTTGATCGCACTGCCAAGATCCATTGCATATGATATATTTTTGGAGTTGTAGCCCTGGACAGAAGAAGCAGGCAGCAAAGTTGCATTAGGGAAATGGTTCTCCAACAGGAGTCTTCTCTGCCCTGTTACCCTCACTTCTTTATCTTCCCCCTAACAATATGTTCAATATGGTGGGTTTGTTTCTCTCAGCTGAGCGAATGAGGTAGAAAAATGGCAGCCCTGGTAACTGGATTATATGTTCCTTAATGGGGAACAAAGAGGATTCTCTTCTCTCTTTTCCCAAGAAGACATGTTCTCCTCATTTTATGACTTCAACTGAGAGAATAGAGCTCTGTAAGGCACAGAAAATCAATATTTATGGTGGAAGTGCCTGGAGGGAGGATGTTCTGATCATCCCATGATACGTGCCAATGTTTGTGATCTTTGAAAAATCTAAGGCACTTTGCTCAGGAGGCATATTTTTAACCCTGGTGGCCTTAACCACAAATTCCAACTACTTAATTACATTCCGCCTAGAGTGTCCTTCCATGTGTTCCAGAACTCATGGTGGTTTTCATTTCCTATCCTAAGCTGCTCAGTTGTTGTGCTATTGTTATTATTTAACATTCCTGAGAGCAGGCAGATGCACTGTTTGAAACAAAAATATATATTTCCTATTGAATGAGCTAATAATCTAAAATCTGGTTGCCATATTCCATCTCCAAAGTTGAATAAAAGAAATGCATTAGAGGAAACATAATGAAAGGAAACAGTGAAAGAAAATACAAGACAAGGCATCAGTCCTGGTTAAAACCCAAACCAGCTGATGTGGAGAATAGACCACTTTGTGACTTCGGGTCTGGCTAATGTTCTCATCTGAGCAAAAACAATAAGACACTTGTGCTAGTGTTGTAAATGAACAGGGTTATTATTTTTCTAATAAAGTGACTTACATTTGTTTGAAGGGAGGATCACAGGACGATTGGAAATTTTCTCACAGTGACAGCATTCCGTTTAAAATAACTGTTGTACATTATAGACCCAGCGGAGAAACACTGTAGCCGTGATTGATTATTACTCGCCCTGGCCGTGCTCTTCTATTTCAATGGCGGGGTTCTCTCCTTTTCAAACAAATCCCTTCAATTGTGCTTTGATACCCTGCCTCCGCCCTGGGCAATTTAACCTACCGATCCGCCCTCTCTAGTCTGACTTCTGCCTCTTCCTATCTACCTGCCTTTGACTTCGGTACCTAAACACACAAGTCCCTTTCACGTAGAATGATAGCAGTATTTTTAAAGGAGATGAATATTCTTTTCTCTTTTGCATTTCCCGAATAGAACTTTCCCCCAGTGTTGCCGGAGCCATCTGTTTGCCTTGGGGAGAACTGGAATTGTGGAAGCTGGACTGCACTTAGTCAGAGGCGGTCGCTGTGCAGCTTTTGACATCCGGAATAAAATATTTGACTTGACTGCAAGACCAAAGATTTGAAAGCCAGGCTTGGTTGGGAGAAAAAAAAAGGTTTTTTTAAACCCTCCAGCTTCCGCTAACGTACCAATGTATTGAGTATTTGGCTTGTCACCCTAGAACATAGATGGTTTCCGTTTACCAAGGATAAAGAAGTCAGAATTTGTCATGAAGAAAGTCTGCCATAAAGGCGAGTGGGGAAGCATTTCCACTCATATTGCTAGATGGGAGGTGGGTGAAACCCATATTTCTTGATGGTTCCTTTTAGGCCGTGGTTTCAAGTGTGACACAGGTTATTAAGTCTGAAGAAAGCCCAAATTGGAGCGAAGTTGATACCACAAAGTTCCTGCTTAGAAGGAAGCACACACGCATGTTCCTTCCATATCAAAGACCATTCCAGACTCCCCCCATGAGAAATCAACATGGAGATGGGCAGGAGGCGTGAGGGACACGCTTGCCCAAAGCCATGAAGGAAACGTTTTCCTCCAGCCCGAATACCATCTTGGCAAGGAAGAAGGGAATGTGAAGAATAATTCTGATGGGAAATTGTACTTTTAATTGATTCTTTAGCCACAAGATTGTTTCATATAAAAAGAAATGATTTAAAACCACGTAAAGGTGAAGTGCATTTTTCTAACAAGTTTGAGTACATTTGTGCCTCCACTAACCAGAGGGCTGAAATGGTAGATATTTATCAGATATTTTTAAAGGCCAAATATTCGTGAAACACCCTTATTGTGTTTGAAGTTTGCCCCCTTTGAGTACAGCCTCCGCCATGGAGAAGCCAGAAGTTATTCTCCCAGTTGTCCTTGTTACTGATGTGCAGAATCTTCTAAGACGTGATGAGGCTTTGATTCAAAAGTAAGCCAAATACCACAAACAGAAACAGCAAAAGTATCTGACTTCTGACATCAGGCCCTGCTTTTATTAGCATGAGCCATGTCTCCAACGACGTCCGTGCAAACTGCATTATCTTCAGCACTTAGTAAAAAGGGCACAGTATTTTCACCGGAGTAACCCCATTTTGTAGTTGTTCCTGGATGCGTGGTTTTCACACTTGACCTCTGAGATTCTGGGAGCTACCTAGCATGCTTTAATAAATTCACTTTCTGCTCAAACTAGTCTCTGATCCCTAGGAACCATAACCAGTAAGAGTTAAATTTCTTCAGTGTTTACTATGGACTATAGACTAATTTAAGGACTTTGCATGTTTTATTTATCTCA